>NW_021703778.1:22958555-23177523 GCF_005190385.1 Monodon monoceros
AAAAAAAAAAAAAAAAAAAAAAAAAAAAAACTACAAATACTTTTATCCTATAATATGTTTTTTTCCGATGAAGCTGATGTTGAATACACATACACAATTTAGGATGGCTATAAATGTCATCATCAAGGATTCTCAAAATGTTTGGGTGTTTGAAAAACCACGTTATAAATCAACATAGGTGTTCCACAATTATATTGAACTTTTTGAATGAGTCATCTAAATTTTACTTGCATTTTTTCAAAATCAGTTGGAAATCTAAACAATGGAACAATAAAATAATTCACCTCCTGAATGTTTTAGCACACGGCAATTATCCATAACAATATTCGTAAACAGGAGGAGATGATTGAGTATTGAGAACGAAACTGTGTGGCACTACTTACCCTTGAAGTTTTACAATTGTGCTCTGTATTGCCTCAGCTTAAAGGCTATATCTTTGGATGATTTCCCTTCTATGTACTGAATAAATATATATTCTATAACAGGATAGAATGAGATTGAGAAGTGCTAGATTTCCATAGCATCTAATTTATGTGAAATGTTCAAAAGAATCATTAATAGGGACAACTTGTATGATAAGTTTTGACTAATAAAAATATGATCCTTTTTATGTGTGTGGTGTTTGTGTGCGTTAGAAACATGAAAAGAGAGAGAGAAAAAGAGACCTTTATTTCTTCAAAGAAACACAAACTGTGCTAACCATGGCAGCCTCCAGATAGTGAAACGGAGGAGTCTGAAAGGTAAAGAACATAGTTTTTATTTTGCATCTTACTATTTAAAAAAGTTATCTTGAGTATACATTGATTTTATAAGAATAAAATTATGTGTATGTATAACAGATTCACTTTGCTGTACACCTGAAACTAACACAACATTGTAAATCAACTATACCCCAATAACAATTTTTTTTAATCTTGCAGAAAAAAAATAAAATTATTTCTGAATCTAAAGACATAGATAAATAAAATATTTTGAAAATATTGTTCTACCGTCCTTCATGGGTATTAGAGAGAAATTTAGAAATCTTTAAAAATCCAAGTTAATCATTTTAATGGTGAGAATTTTGCAAACTGTTCCTAGCCTGAGAATGACATGTCTAGACATTGGTCCAGGTTTTAAGTATTGTCAAGGTGACCATTCATGTTAACAAACACGTCTTGCTCACAGGGCTGCGATATTTGTTGGTAATTTATTTTGTTTCCATATCAGCCACACACAGTCACAAAATTCAAGTTCTTTTCCATGGAAAAGGAAAAATAATATGTTAATTTTGGAAGTAGGTAATTGACTATTTTAAGGCTGGAGAATTAATAGATATTACCTTAATATATTTCACTACCAGTGTAATCTCAAAGGAAAGAATGAGCAGAGTCGCTACATTTGTTGAACTTACCTTGGCAGCAAAGAGCACTTTTTCTGGCAGTGATCATGTACTTAGCTGATAAAGGAAAAAATACGTTTGGGAGACCACACGTGAGCATTAGAAGCCATTACTTTCCTTGAAATCTTCTTGGTCCCAAAGAAACTGCTAGTTGCCCTCCAAACTGCAACCCAAGTGGTGCTTTGTCTATAAGACCTTTTATATCTATAAATAGATAAAGACATAGATGTAGATATAGATAAAGGTACCTTGCAATATTTAGGCATTTGATGCTAAGTAGATAAAATACTCAACAGACAATTGACTGATTTTTTTTCCATACCAGATGGCTTTGCATCATGACACAACCATAATTTCTTTCAGGAGACAAACAGTTTTGTATCTGCAAGGGTATAACTCTAGATAAAGTGTTAGGTCTCAGAAGAAATTTAAAGTTAACCTCGTCTATCCATACACTCAATTCTAAGAGAATGTTTTGTTTTCCCAGCTTTAAGAGGTATCAGTTCTCCCTGTGACACCATCCCAAACCATTTTAGTCAGAAACAGGTGAAGCAGAGAATGTTATAAAATAACCATACTGGATGAATTTCATGAGCCATTGACAGCCATGACACAATCCAAAACCATTTTACAAAACATTTACATTTCTCAAGAATTAGTTTCATGAGTTCAGAAGGTTTCTACTGGGAAACTTGCTGAGATTCGGTCATGAACTTTGAATAATGTCAAGAGCTTGACCTCTGAATGTGGTGACTAGGTTGACATTCTGCTGGTGCTCCCATGTGCTTAGTCACTGTGCAACTGAAAATGAGCAAATAAAGGTAAAATGTCATGACAGCTTAGCTCAAGGCAGTCGTCCATGTGAAATAAAACGAGAGCATATGCAAAATTATTTTATCCTGTGGTGTGCCTGGACTCAAGGAAGCTACAGTTTCTTCTTCCCTTTTGAAGTCTTGGTCAGGCATTTAGCTAAACATGGTCTCTTCTCTGTTCTCAGAACAAGTGTCTCCAAGTGCACTCCAAGTGTAGCGAAACACCTTCTCTCTTTTTCTCACATATCCCCTCTAGAATAGGGGATAGCCATGACCAAGAAAAGAATCAGCTCACAACTGAGCCTCCAAGAAGGAGTTTTCTTATACAGCTGTTTCTGCTGAGCCATGGGTGGGGTGGATGTTGAGGAGAGGAATGTAAAGGACAGAATTAAAATGCCACCAGAAAGCACAGGACTTGGGGGCGGGAGGGTGGGGGGGCGGATGGGGGAGTAAGCAGAATTCTAAGAGGGCCTTCAAGATTTCTGCTGCTGATAAACGAACACTGTATAATCTCCTCCCCTGAAGTATGGGCAAAAGTTATGGCAAGAATAATTTGAGAGTATTTTACACTTTAAAAAATCCTGAATTTTCTTTTAGTATCAAAGCTAAAGTTTATGCCATAAATGATAGATGTGGGAAATATATTTGGTGATAGAAGAGTCCATTTTTCTGCCCCAGACATGATCATTATCCCATGATCTGATACAGTCAGCAAGGAGCATGCTGGTGAAGTCCTTGAGAAAGTTCCTTGACCTGCCCCCTCCCCCAGCAGGGTCTCAAGGCCAGAGAAGCAGATAACTAGCTTCCCAAGAGGCTTGAGAACAAGCTGAAATCCAGCTGTGCTTCAATTCCTACGAAGCTCTTTGCTGGGAGGGGTTGTGGAGGAGAAAACGTCACACAGAGACCCTTCTCATATATGTAGCGTGGCAGAAGCGAACAGAAGCAAGTGTGGAGCACCAGGAGGGTGCTGGAGAACTTCCAGAATTCCTCATGCACAGAGAAAGACAGGGAATGATTGCATTCAGAAGACCTACTGACCCTTTGTCACCGGGTGATCGCCCTGCCTCTTCCAAGTCTGATATTCCAGGACTCCATAACAGGTACCCTCAGCAAGGTTGAGGAGGGAAACTAAAGTTGAAGTCAAGTGACTGGAGCAAAGATTAGCTCATCCTCTTCAGTTATATGGTATGTCTCACCCTGCTGTTGCTCTTAGCTGTTCATTCCATGCCCTAAACACATGGTGGAAATTTGAGACAGCATAGATTTCTTTCTCCAAATGCCCTGTGTTTTATTTTCCTTTGCCCTGTCATCCAGTATATTACCACACTCCTTAATTGGTAGTTTGGGGCCTTCGCTTCTTTCTTTCCACACCTAGATTCTTCTAGGAAATCCACTGGTTCCACATCCCTTTGGCAGTGCAGTGAGCCACAGAAAGATGACTTACAGGCACGTGGTACCTTCCCATTTTGATACAAATTACTAAAGTGCATATTTTTTCAGTGGTGTAGTGGGATTAGCACTCTGTGGCAGGGCTCTAGAAATGCAGATCAACTCAAACTTGTTAAAACAGTGGCCCAAATCCCAAAAGAGACAACTGGCCTTTTGTGAAGCAATTTGCAAGTATCAAGTTCCACCTTTAAAACTTACTATGCCCTGTTATTATGTGATTAGTAGAGTCAACAGCAGCAGCCATATTTTCACCTAGTTCGCATACTTTTACAACATCACAAATCAGGCTTTGCATGTGGTTCTGAAATACAATAGTTCCTCAAGATCTATCAGTTAGTAACCGGCCCACTGTGGCAGTACCAGTGTGCTCTGACACAGAGCATAACCATGGGTGGTACAGACAACAGTCACCAGCACCCTAGATATGGTGTGCGCGACATATGTTGATATTATGAATGATAAATATTAACTATATCTTACAGTAAAGGCAGATTATAAAAATGTGCAAAGTTAGATTATTTCCCCGGCTATTATTTTCTTTTCAAATGCAGAATAGAATGCTCTGCAGTTTTGGACCACACTCAGGTGGTTAGTGAATAAAAAGCTTGAGCAAAACTTTAGAGAGATGCTTTCCCAGATTTATGCAGTGCAGTGGGGATGGAGGAAAGAAGGTATGTACATTGGTTATAGCCTTTGTGCCCTTCGGTATTCTGTTAAGAATATCTTCAGTGTGTACATTATCAAACATTTATTTCCATATATACCAATCACCACCCTCAACTGGATGGTACCTCTTTTTTCTAAACCTCTTTAGCTCCTTTGTATACATATTTTATGGCCCTTAGAAATTCTGTTTAGTAGTAAAGATATTTCCTCTATGTGATTTGAAGCAAATTGTGGGCAGTGACATTGAACTAAACATAATTTATTGAATGTACTGCTATTCGGTGTCTAGCAAAATTCATTGCATGTATTTCTTGCTCAATAAATATTTTTGAATGAGTGAGTGAGAGAGTGAATGAGTCAATGGATGAATGAATTTAAATGTAAACCAGAACGACACAGTGAGCTCTACTCTGGCTGTCACTAGTCTTCACTCAGTGTGTCTTTGACCGGCTCCCATACACTGATAGCAAATACACTAAGGAAGCTGAAGACAAAAGTTCCCAGACGACTATCCAGTAGGTTGGATGCATGTTAGGTCCACCTCTGCCTTGTTCTGCATTTTATACTCATGACCCCTTTAGCATGGAAGAATTACTACATTGCAAGGTCAGTGTGCTAGTAAAACAAACTTGGTGTGTGGTTAATGTCTTAGCAGAAGTAAGTAGGTATCAATAAACTTAATTCAAAAGCAGAAGGTGAGTGGTAATTTCTGACAGTACGCAGCAACCTTGCACCTGCTACTGATGCCTTCCCAGCGAACTCTTGCAAAACTGCTCATTTCACACAATAAACCATGAATGGGAGATCAAGTCCCATTCATTCTCTTCACACTTGAGGTTGCTTCTTCCTGGTTCTTCTCTTCAATATTTGGTTTACGCTCCCGTATCTACAGAGAAAGTTGGGATCACAGGATGGTTTTTGTTTCTTGTTTTATATGTATATGTTATTGCACTTGGTCAAGAAGCTCTTTTTCAATGCCTTTCTGTGTGACACACATAAGTTATGTGCTGAGGAACAGTAAACAGAAACAGAAAGCCCTCTCACAGTTCTGTGTAGAGGCACACAGGTTCAAGTAAACTACCAGTCTCCAGGATTCTTGAAACTAGCACTCAATTTTTCTTTAAAAAGTGAAATTCTCATTTCAGACCCAAAAGATGAATGACAACATCTTCATTCCAACAGAGGATTTAAAACTTTTGAGCAAGTCTGGAACTAAAAAGGACTCCATTCTTCAGTGCCACTGTCTGATGCCGGTAGTGGAAATGTTGCTTGCAAATGTGGTTTTACCTCTCAAAATTAATTAGAGTACATTCATAGCAAAAAAAACTCAGGAGCAGTGAGATCCTCAGATAATGTGTAAGAATTGAGTGTGTTTTATTTTTTCTTCTGAATGTACGGTCACATTAGGACGTAAAATGAGTAGTGTCTTTAAAGGTGGCTATTGAAAAACGCTCTTATCTATCTTTTCATCTATCAACCAACAGGAAGCATTTCTCAAGCTGTGACTCAGGAACAAAGTTCACAAGAGCTTTCGGTACAGAATATTTTTGAATGAGTTATGTTTGTCTTGATAGACCTTTTAGGAAATTGTTGTTGTGTTTCTTCCCCTTGCTGTTATTCTATTTTTTCTTTTGTCTCCAGTCTGAAATCATTAGCGATCCTTTCTATAGCTCTGCAAGAGAATCACCAGATCTTATCCCAAAGGATGACACATGGGAAAAGTGCATGGATCTCATCTAGAAGAAGCACAGACCCTTTCCTCTAACATATGACTGTCTAGAACTTAGTCACATGACCTCACCTGAAGCAAAGGAGCCTGGGAAAACATATTCTAGCTTGCAGGACACTTCTATTTCACATGGAAAGAGGTAAGATGGATTTTAATAGACAACTGTAGTCCCCACCACAGCTTCGTGTTTACAGTATCTTATGATACTTATGGCATCTTCCTTTGAGGAGCAGATAGGAAGATGAAAACAGACAGAAAATATTTTTTCAAATGATGCACAATAAAATAGATTTCACATGACAAATCTATTTCGTTAACCTACTGGAAATTGTAATCTTATATGGAATTAGGATGAGAGACAGACCCAAAAGCAAATTATGTAAGAATTAACATAATCCATTTTCCTTTATTCCCTTAGACCTGGGTTATGAAAAACCCTGAGTGTTTCTTTGAAACCAATAGCTATGTGATTTAAAATGTAGAAGAAAAAAATGTAAACTTCTGAAGTCAATGTTTTCTATTCTTCAATGCAGATTTTTACTTTCCACAAGTAATATTATGTCACTGAGCTCAATCGTCCTGAGAAAGGAACCAACTTCTTTTATGGTTGTACCTTCCTCCTTTAGGCCACCTTCATCAAATATACAAAATGTTACGTGCACAGAGGAAGGATGCTGTCATTTTCATGGCACAGCACATCAATTTTGTTTTCTAGATAAACGCTATATGAACTTAACAGAAAAGAGCAGTTTTTTCAATGAAAATGCATGACAGAAGCCAAAAGGTTTTAAAGCAAACACACAAATGTGTCATCTAATAGTCCATCAACCAGCCCTTGTCACACTGATAAACCTTTTATCTCCCGTTCCCAGATTTTAATCAGTAGCTTGGTTTGCATGTTTCTTGTGTCACTGCAGCAACCAACCTAATGGGGATTCTTTATGCCTTGAGAAATCAACTCATTTGGGCCTAAATGAAACATTTCACTGCCTTGTTTTATCTCCTTCTCTATTCACATTAACATAATAGCTTTTAATTGGATTGTATTTGTGATTAGAGTCAGCAAAGGTGGCATTCTCTCAAAGGAAATTGACTGCAAGGCAAACTGCTGAGACTCCATCTGGGAACATGCTTTCAGCTCTTGCCACAAGGAGACATGGCCTCAGGAAATACAGCCTTGGGAGTCACCCGATAACTCATTTCTCCTAACAGTGGAGTCTACTACATTTAGGATCAAGGCTTACACAGCCCCATACCTGAAACATTTTGTTAACATTCAAATACATGTCTTCAAAAATA
Organism: Monodon monoceros; assembly: GCF_005190385.1. Lineage (NCBI taxonomy): Eukaryota > Metazoa > Chordata > Mammalia > Artiodactyla > Monodontidae > Monodon > Monodon monoceros. The sequence goes on from NW_021703778.1 coordinate 22,965,892, forward strand.
GAGCATTTACAAAAGGACATGAAAAAAATGGGTGAATTCTTATATAATTTTAGAGGTAGAGGAGGCCTTCCTAGGGCTGATTTCCAAAGCAGAATCTAAAGAACAAGTGACGGCCACGTATAATTACACAGACACATAATATATCTACATATCAAAAGACTATAAATAAAATTACAGCAAACTGAGGAAATACATGTAATTTATATGAACACCAAAGGGTTATTATTCTTAATATATAAATTCTTACAAATTATATAAAAAGTACAAATGGTATATGTGAATAAATGGTAGAAAAAGAAATTTGCTAAGGAAGTACAAATATCCAATAAACACATGACAAAAAATATCACTCTTCAGTTCTGGAAGATGTTTAAATTAAGATGACATTTCTTACCTGTTGAATAAATAAGTAAATAACAAGGAGTTCAGTGTATCCAGAAAACAAAGTATGAATACCTTTGAATATTCAACATACTTTTAAAAATTATTGCTAGCAATTAGATAAGAAAATAAAATTAAGGGAATGTAGATTGGAAAGATAGAAGTAAAACTGTCTATTCACAAATCTATGTATATATTTACATAGAGAGAAAATTCTGAGGATTCTACCAACAACTTTTTCTTTTTTTGACCACACTGTGTGGCATGCGGGATCTTAGTTCCCTGACCAGGGATTGAACCCATGTCCCCAGCAGTGGAAGTGCAGATTCTCAACCACTGGACCACCAGGGAAGTCCCTACCAACAACTATTAAAGCTCATAAATGAGTTCAGCAAAATCTCAGAATGCCAGATCAATATACAAAGTCACCTGTAGGGCTTCCCTGGTGGCGCAGTGGTTGGGAGTCCACCTGCCGATGCAGGGGACACGGGTTCGTGCCGTGTTCCGGGAGGATCCCACATGCCGCGGAGCGGCTGGGCCCGTGAGCCATGGCCGCTGGGCCTGCGCGTCCGGAGCCTGTGCTCCGCAGCGAGAGGCCACAGCAGGGAGAGGCCCGCGTACCGCAAAAAAAAAAAAAAAAAAAATCACCTGTATTTCTATACTCTGGCAAAGAACAATCTGAAAATGAAATGAAGACAATTCAATTTATAATAGTGTCACAAAGAATAAAATACTTAGAAAAATGTTAACAAAAGAAGTGCAAGATTCGTATATTGAAGACTATAAAATCATGATGAAAGAAATTAAAGGAAACCAAAATAAGTAGACAGGTGTCCTGTGTTCATGGATTTAAAGACCTAATATTGTTGAGATGGCAGTGCTGCCCCAAATCGATCTATTGGGTCAATGGAATCGGTGTCAAAATTCTAGCTGCCTCTTTTGTAGAAATTGGTGAGCGGATTCTAAAATTCATATGGAAATTCAAATAACCCAGGAGGCAAAATAATAAAAATAATAATACTAATTTATAAAGAACATATTGAGGAACTCACATTTCCCTATTTCCAATTTACAGCAAAGCTACAATTATCAAGACAGTGATCCTGGCATAAAGATAGGCCTATAGATGAATGGAGTAGAATTGAAAGTCCAGAAATAAACTCTTACATTGATGCTCCATTAGTATTTGACCAGAGAATGAATGCACAAGGGACCAGATAGTATCATATCCCATTTAAAAAGTATTATTTCTATGTTCTCCCTAAATCCCAATGCAAAAACTTCTCCTCCCTTTTATCCAAATAACAACGACAGAAGTCCATCACGGAAATCAACTCAGGCATATAGATGTCTATCAGCCCCACCTCCCCCAACATTGCATCAGACGCACAGAACAACCCATGTAGGGAATTGTCAGAAAAGGAAAACTTAGGAATATCTTAATCAATGCCTATCCCATTGAAAGATGAAAAGCCAAAATACAACAAAATTTAGATGTTGAATAGTTTCCAACAGTAATTATAACAATTAAATTAGATATTTTTTTCTATTTTTTGAATGTATTCACTTATTTAAGCCAAATGCATTTTCTGAACCTACTATGTATCACATGCTAGGCTAAACACTAGGAATATAAAGAGGATGCTATTCAGTCTCCATCTCCAAAATGCTCACAGTTTAGTCACGGCCAGAGAATTCATTCACTGAGCATGTGCTGATTTTGACCTAGATCAAAAACCAGACATTGTGCTTGTTTCTAAGGATATGAAAACATTTAGGACACAGTCACTGCCTTTAAAAAATAGTTGGTCCTCTGTAAGAGTGGATGAACAGATAGGTAGGTATATAGATGATAAGTGGTTAGATAGATAGGTAGATAACGAGATACAGATTGGTAGGTAGGTAGGTAAATAGAAATAGATATGTTCAAATAAGTATAATAAAATTGCATAGATGTAGTATAAACATCTTTGCAGAGTTTGGTGTGGTAACAAAGGTGGTAATGGTCAATCCTATGGAGCAGAGAGAAGGTTCAAAGGACTTTGAACCTAATCCCATAGTCGATGGTAAGTCTCCAAACCAGAAAGGACACATTTTTGCTCTGGCCTGTGGTCCAGAGGAATTAAACACCACTGACTTGATGTCACTACAAGTGCAAGAGACATTATTTCTACCCTGTAAAAAATAATAGCAGCCATTAGAAAGATTTTTCCTGAGCTTCATTAACGGTTGTAAACCAAACAGATACTTATAAAAAATGGCCACTTAAAATGTTAATTTTATGAATGTTTACAGTAAAGTAAAAAAGGATTAACAAGCCTAAAAAGGACAGTGATAAAAGATGGTAAATTTATTCAGTGTCTTACAAAGTATGAACGAGTCATAGTATTTACAAAATAATAATACTTTGTGTTTATTACATTTTACAAGAGAAATTCAAAAGTTAGGAAGTTTGTTACTAAAAAAAGTGAGAGTCAGATTATTTATTATTCAATATCTTTACTGGGACCAATGCCAGCTGGAAGCTACTTGTGTCTCCTGGGCTGATGGTCCTCTCTGTTTCTCACCAAAGGCTGTGCAGCTTTCCCTTTTGACAACTGCATGAGACAATACCACTGATATTTCAAAAGAATGCCATTTCAAGTTTACTTTTAGCACAGGCTAACCTTTCTATGTGTTACTCGCAAATTGACATACTCCCTAATAAGTATAATTTGTGATTTCTGATCAAGCATGCTGAATTTACAGACATCCTTTGGCTAAATACTGTGCAAGCAGGTTCAATAGCCATAGAAGTAACTTTGGTATTATCATACACGATCCGTCCATTCCGTGAGTGTGTCATGACAAGCTAATAACACGAAGTTATAGTCTCACCTTCTATGTGAGCGAATTCTTCATGTTCAAAATATTAAAAAATGGTGGCAGATTCGGTCATGATAGGATTTTCTTAATATTCTAAAAAAGACATCTCATTTTTCTTAAAACTTAATGGTATAATTAACAGAACAAGATTATGTTTTCTGAGACCCACAATCCAAGGACCATTTATATTAAGAAAAGGCTGCTGTCAAGGACATGGTGATAATTGCCACCATCTTTTTGAATGTCCATTGTATGCTTGGCACTAAGGCAAGCGCTTTCTATAAGCTCAAGTACATTTCATATGACCCTTAAAACAACTCTATAAGGGAAGTATTACTACCTTCATTTGACAGAAAAGGGAGGAGGCTTGGAGCTTGGACCATTGTGACGTACCAAAAGTTGCACAAACAAGTGGCAGAGAAGAGATTCAAACCTAGACCCACCAAACTCCAAAGCAGGTTTTCAGAGAGTTCACATTAATTCCACATCACTGATGAGTTGGGTTTTGGTGTCGGTCATTTGTCTCTCTTGGCCTGAGTTGTATCATCTGGTAAATAGGTGAAGGGTGAGACTCACTACACTGATGCTCTTTTAAGTAGCAAGGAAGGAGCTGCAGAGGAGTCACCATATAATTGCTAAGTGGTGGTAAACACTGTAGCGCAGTAATTGTCACTGCCTCTTTTAACATTCAAACATCAAGAATTTAAACTCTGTCATAAACTGAAAGATAGAAGCTGTGTCTATGCATGCAAGGTTTAATAAGACCATATAATAGGTTCTATCCAATTTTTTCTGCATGTTTGTGAGGTGACATAACTACAGAGTGAAGGATAGTGACACAATGCCTAGTTGCATCACCGTTTTAAGTAGGCTCTTGACCAAGTCCACAAATATAAAAAGGTCTCTGATCAATTCAGAGTACGTGTCTTTCCAAGTTTTTCTCTCCACTGGTCCTAGTTCTACCTTCAAACGCAATTCCCTCTTCCATCTGACAGTGTAGCAAAACTTTCAAGACTGGTTTAAAGGTCACATCGGTTTGATGTTTTCTTTTCCTATAATGATTCCTCCTTCAGGAAAACAGCCTTTTGTCATCAACAATCAGTATCTATTAAAAAAAAAAAAATAGCAAGCTTAAAGTTTCCCTGCCGTTCTGCATTCCCTTCTCTTAGGTAAAAGCTGTCCCTAACACAGTGTCTGTTCTATTTCTAACAAACTTGTGTTTGCCTTTTGACCCTACTTTTCATAGACAGATAAAGAAAAAAAAATAGGATGGGGAAAGTAAGAGTATTGCTAGAGGCATGAAATCACTCTCAATACCGCATCTCAAAGATCCGTTTGGGTTTTTCTCCAAGGGATGCTTAGCATCCCCCTAAACCTCTCAATCTCTAGGTCTTAGAGGCTTTAGCAGTTGGTCCATCAGATGAAAATTGGACACATACGTACTTCTGTTCATTCATGAATTTTCCACTGGAGAATAATTCCTTGAATAGGAAAAATCAAGCCAGTTGGAACCTTTTTCTAGTGCAAGCTTCTTGTGCGGTAAAGCAAAATATAAAAATGGAAAATCCAAGTTTTGACCTCTAAATCTGTATTATCATGTGGATCCTTATTTTAAAAACTTACCTTTAGATATTCTTCTCATTTTTCTACCCCTTGTTTCTATCATTTTTGATAGCCAAAGCTTTTTGTAGCCTTTTCTGAAAATTATTTTTTGTGTGATTAAAATACAATGTTGAAATTCCAAACTACCACTTGTTCTATCTTGTCAAAAATCCCTTCCACCTCCCCAAATCTCTGATAAATCAGTAGGACCAGAAGCACTGTGGCTCTTTTCCTGTAAGGCTAGGAGGCTTTCCAGGTCACATTTAGGGATTCTGTAGCTGCGGTGGGAATACCAACCTGAGAGGTATCCGTGCTAAGTGAGCTTTTAAAGTGGACCTGGATCTTGAATGGTACTTTGACAGCAGATGCAAAGAGTGGAAAACAGGATTTTCATGCCTAATAAATCTTTCCAGAACGTTTCATCAAAAGGGATCTTGGGGGCCTTCCCTGGTGGCGCAGTGGTTGAGAGTCCGCCTGCCGATGCAGGGGACACGGGTTCGTGCCCCGGTCCGGGAAGATCCCACATGCCGCGGGGCGGCTGGGCCCGTGAGCCATGGCCGCTGAGCCTGCGCGTCCGGAGCCTGTGCTCCGCAATGGCAGAGGCCACAACAGTGAGAGGCCCGCGTACCGCAAAAAAAAAAAACAAAGGGATCTTGGTAAACAGGTTTAAGCTATAAATATCACCAGATTACAAAGTGAGTAAATACAGTAATTCCAATGGTTGAAAAAAAGATGCCAGGAGAAATGCCAACAAGATGTTTTCCCCCAGTGAAAGACTGATCTCAAGTCTGCATCCAGCTTTGTTCCCAGGCAGGTGCTTTGATTGGAGGTGTGCATTCAGAGATGCTTTAAGAACTTGATTGAAAGTATGACCTATCTCCCCATTTTTCTGACTACAGATTACTACCGAGACCCTTAAAAGAATCATAGATTAGTGGGTCCAGGGTAGTAGTGCCCATTCTAAGGGTAAGAATGTAAATCCCAGGAAACATTATATCATCCTGTTCCCTTCATTTGTTCCTGGCAGGACAGTAGTAAATGCTGATCCCACGGATCATATTTCCAGCTCACTGAGTAGACTAATCATGTCCAAAATGATGCTACATAACTCCAGACAAGCACAAGATTAAAACGGAACCAAAATGTATTGAGCACTTAATATCTACAGGGCTCTGTGTTAAGCACTGTACATACACTTTCTCATTTTATCCTTAGAACACTCAAGAGAGGGACATATCACTAATCCCAGTGACAGATGAAAAGACAGAGTTAGGTCACTTGTGTTGAGCCGTTAAGAATTAGAGCCATATCACTTGTGTTCTCAATCACTACAGTGTTCTGTCTTCCGTGGGTCTACACTCTAGTTAAAGAAATAAGACATTGTCATGTGAAATGCTGGCCAACCACACACATACGCGTGCACGCACACACACATACAAAAACAAAACACACACACACACACATACACACACAGGAGAAAATAGCATAACTGAATAATTTATTGAGGGGAAAGTACAGAGTTACCGTTATTAAGAATTTTGTGGTACACCAGAAACTAACACAACATTGTAAGTCAACCATACCCCAATTAAAAATTAAAAATAAAGAAATAAAAATTAAAAGTTCATCTTTTCCCCACCAGAAAAAAAAAGAAGAATTCTGAGGAATTCAAGAGGAGAAAATTTTTAAACATCACTGACATACATCTTAAAAAGAGAGATGAAATTGAGTTGGTGTTTGTGTGGCAGGTAGAATTAGAAGATCAGAAGGGTTTCCAGTGTTGTATGGAGGATCTTGAGGCCGTGTTTATGTTATAAACTGTCAATACTTCCACTTAATCAGCAGCTTCAGTAAGAATAAGTCACCCTTTCCATGTGGGTGCTAATACAAGTGGGAAATGCAGTTCCCTATACAGAGACTTATTAAACTTCATTGACTTTGACCGTGTAATTCCATTTCTAGAAATCTTTCCCAGGGAGATAGGAAGAGATTCAGAGAAATATATTAATTAATGCAAAACGTTTTTATTGAGCATTAGTCCTGTGCTGGCCGGTGCACGTGACCCTGTGATATAGCTGTGAACCGGGCCAGGAAGTTCCCCTCAGAGTTTCCAAGCGTGTTCATTGAAGCATGACTTAAAACAACAACAAACTGTTTTCGAATTAAATGTCCAACAATGAGGGGATGCTTAAAAAAACTGTATTATGTCCATAGGACTAAACACTAAGCAGCCATGGAAAGTCATGTTTTCAAGTATATTTAAGAGCACTGGGATCTCCCAGAATAATGCATAGAAAAAAAAAAAATCCCTCTAGGATTATGTGGCTTTCCAGGTCAAGATCTGAGCTTCTCTAATTGCAATGGGAATAAAAATCTGAGAGAGACTCAAAGAAAGTAAATTTTAAGTGGTCCTGCTTACATTACGATCCCAATCTTCAAAATATATGTGATAGTATTCCAATTTTAAACACATATTTATAGATATGCCCAAATGAGTGTGATTATTTCCTGATGGCAGCATTATGCTCAATTTTTATTTTCTTTTTTATATGTCTTTATGTTTTCTAAAATGGGCATGTTTTACTTTTAACACCAGAAAAAAAAAATTGAAATAACATAAAAACGAAATAATTGGCTCCCCTTCTTTTAAGTGGTGTGAGAATAAATAATTGTTATGTTTCCTTACATTGGAGGTCTATCCCAAGCATCTTCAGATTTTTTAGTTCCTGTTTGTGGAAATAAAGCCCATATTACAGAAACGCAGCAGAATGATTTTGGATGATGAGATGCAGTTAATTCCATTTCTCCTTCAATTGGTCCCACATCCAGGAACTGGAAACACCGGTTCTACCTCCAATATCACCTGCAAAGAATCAGGCCATCCTGCCTTTATGATTCCGTGTCCATCATGTCGGGGCAGTTCCAGCTCGAGAGGCAAACAGCCCTGCAGCAAATTTACAAGGTGGATTGTGAGAACCTCACAAAGTTCAGGAAACCACAAGTCACATAAGACACGGGACTGAGAAAATAGTGCAGGATTTCTAAACCCTCTTCTTCAAAACAAAGTGACTAATAGCTAAGGTATTTCTATAAATGCGCTCGACACATAGTAGGCATTAATAAACATTGCTTTCTATTCTCCTTCCTTATTTATTTTAATCAGACCTTAAAACAACATGTATCCATAAACTTTTACAGCTGAGTCAAATTGTCAGAAAAGTGGAAGGAATATGTGCATGGCCGCTGTGATAATATTGTTGGGGAAAGTTAAGGCTATGAAAGGTTGGAATTATTTCATTTTTAATAACCTAATAGTCAACACAGTAGTAATACATTACATGGAGAAAGATGATCACTGGTAAGACTCAGTATTTACAGTTAACAAGTGAATTTTTTTTTTCCAATAAAGGAAGAAAATCTAAGCTGACGATACATTTGTGGGGAGGAAGGGGTTGTATGATTAAATTAGGCTACTTCTTTAAAATTAAGGCTTGCTTCAAAAGGAATTTCATTATGCCTTGCTCGCCTTTTCATATTCAAACATTGGAGCCAGGATTGAAATCCTGGATTTTTCGGGCGCCTGCCTTTTAAAAGATTTTGTTTATGTTAAGGCTTAGGTCACTTTAATAGGTATGTTTTAAGGAAAACATTACCTTTGGGTGACCTCTGGGATTTGAAGGTGAAAATTCAGTCACTGGGAAAAAAAAAGGCATCTGAGTTGTCATGGGTGAAATATCTAACCTTAAAGACAATTGTGTGTCATCCTGTGTCTTGCTCCAGCAATAAAAAACAGTTGAACCACAGCTGGCACAAAGTAGGCCCTGATGGATCATGATCCTTCACTAGAAAAACACTGGCGGTTAAAAATAAACATGTTAATGGAAAATAAACTAGCGGAATTTTATAGGAGCAGCAAAACATTTTCAGTGATCTTTCAGGAAGCAGGTTCCAAACCATTCCCCCCAATTCTTAAATTGTTATTATAAGCGAAGCATTTTACCTCTGGAGAGAAGAATAAAATCGTGCTGGTTATCATATATCAGAATTACACAGGACATCATCTGTTAATGATCATTTTTTCCTAGCTACTTGAAGAATAATTCCCAGTAATTATAACAAATGTAAGTCAGAGTAATAGCATCCTTTACACAGTAGAGTAATTATAAGTTATGTCCATGCACCTGGGACAATGGTCTTTTATGCTCGGTATTAAATCTGTTTTGCAATTTATTCACAATGCCATCACTAGGATTGAAGAAAGGAAGCTTGCCTGTAGAAAGGAAACTTGTCCTCCTTTCACACTTCCAATAAGTCATTTGAAGAAAACTGCTCTTTGCATGCCTTGCTAAACCCAATTACCACCAAGACATCATAAACAAATATTCATTGCATTTACAGCTGGTTCTTTATTGCACAATGCAAAATGTATTGTTAAAATTTAAACCATTTAAAGGGAGTCAGCGTCCAGATTTCTGCATCTATTTAAAATTTAATTGAAAAAAACCTCAAGCATGTGTTGCAATATTTTCTTATTTAGAGACTGCTGCTAAACGAACAATCATATAACACTTTCAAGTCTAGCAAAAGCCAGACAAGAATGTAGGCAGGCGTCTCTGGCTTTGATATTTGTTAACACCGGAATCTACCAGTTTGCTTAAGTGGAAAGACACTAAATACAGGTTTTGTAAAATTTTAGGATGAAATGGAACCATTAAAAAGAACATTATGGACCCCGTCTGAGTAGAATCAGTCACTGTCAATCTTCTGGAAGCTCAATGCAGGCTTAGAAGGAAGTATTGAATGCCACTGATGGTGCCCTAACTCTCTGAGTTAATGGGTCCATTAATCATGCATGTGCATCATTCTCGTCTATAAGAGAAAAAATTAGACTAATAACTCAAGGGGAAATAACTCTCATTGAAAGAAAAGAAAAACAATTCTTCAAGGCTCTTCAGAATTTGGCCCTGCCAATCTCTGAGGCCTAACAACACTCAGGGGTAGCTCCAGCCATACTGAAAGAGTCTCCTTCCAGGCTTTCTGTCCTGCAAGCAAATCACTCTTTTGTAACAGATACCTCTCCTCTGGTTCTTCACCTGGTACACAGAAACCCACCAGTCAGGTTTTAGCTTAAATATCTCCTCCTCCAGAAAGCCTTCCATGCTCCCTCCCCAACTGTGTAAAGTTACTCGCCATTGATGTACTCTTATGAATAGGCTTTGCTTTTCCCTGCAGCTGCTTGTTTATTTCTCTACTACCCTCTTCTCATCGTGGGCAGGCAGGAGACTGTGCTGGCTCAACATTAAGTGTCCAGTACCTACCACCATGGCTGGCACAGAGCAAGAGCCCAACAGATATGTATTTGTTAGTGGATGCCCCTAGACCTGGCTTGTCATAGTGCTGTCCAGAGGACAGCTTTGGGGATGGGGTGGGAGAGAAAGTCTGCAAGAAGGGGCTGAAGAATATCAGGAGATATGCTGGGAAAAAGTCTACCTTGGTGCAATGAAGTTTGATCATTTAATCTTAAAGCAGATTTCTTTCTTTTACCTTGTTTCCTTTATCCTTCCCTCATTTAATTTTATATATTAGAGCTTCTCAGAGCATTTTAACACATGCTAATGTTTATTATTAAATTCTGTGAAGGACATTTTCCAAGTTTACTTGCTCATGGGACTTTTTGTTTGCAAGCAGCCACCAAGATATGAGACGTGTGGTTCTCAGGGAACACAATTGGAGAAGATCTGTCCTGGCTAAACCTTTCTGTAATGCTATATAATTTTTTATCACTGTATCTATAAAACAGGAATAAAAATTATCTGCAGTAATCTGAGAGGAACAATAAGTATGTTATGAATCAAAGCATCTGTTGATCTCATAGATCTATTGCATAATGAAGATTTGTGGATGTCACACAGAGGGGAGGTGTTCCTTGAATGAAGAAAGGAAAAGAATCCACGTAGAAATGTCTGTGTATATTCATGAATTTCAATTCTACAAATTTCCAGACTCCCGTTTGCTTATTATCAAATAGTATTGATTAAGCATGTGGTTCATATGTCTTTGTTTAAGTAAACAATCTTCAAATGAGTAGATAAATGACTACGTGATGACGATCTTCAACAATTTATCTTTCTCTTTAAGACCAAACCTCACAATAGAAAGCATAACCCAGTGAAGAATGCATTTGGGAAGCAATCCATGCTTTCTACCCCTCTCCAGTCTTGCGGCCACCACGCCAGATGTGCTCTATGCAATACAGGTAAGGATGAGATTTTGTTTGTTTCTTTGTTTTCCACTACATTTGTCCTTCTAGAATAATATGGATACTAGGACAGCTAAACCATTGCAAGTGGCCAGTTTCTTGCATTCTGAGCAGAAGAGAGAGAAGAAAGGGCCAGATGAGCAGATGCTATTATGTCCAGGAATAAAAAGCAGGAAATTAACTACAAGCCTGTACTGTTATTAAGTAATTTTGGAGAATCACACTAAATTCTCACCATTTATGCTGATATTTTTAATTTGAGTTTCACAATATTTTTATTATCCACTGTCTATGAGGAGACTGGGAAAGGTATTTAGGGGTTTAGAATTATTGCTATTTACTCAATGGTGAGAATGCAATCATTTTGAAATTGGGGTAAATTGTGTTCAAACTAATATTTTAGAAAACTGGAGGAAAGATTCTGGGAAAAGAGAGAGAAAGGGCTACAGGACTCTCCATGAGTCTTATCCATGTCAATTACCATAATTAATGAAATTAAGTGATGTTAAGTCAAAAGGGTACAGCCAATGCTTTGAATATGGTTACTTTTACATTTAGCCTATACACAACATCAAAACATCAGTTTCAAATGGAAAACATAAAGTTAGACTTTTAAACATTATAGTCAAATATACAGATACCTCGAAACAGCTAGCAGTTTTGGCTATATGACGCCATGATCAGACTTTTCAAAAATACAAAAGAGTAACAAATTCCCATAAACTTAGCAGCATAAAATAACATACAGTTACTATCTTACAGTCCCTGTGGTCAGAAGTCCAGGCACGGCTTACCTGGCTCCTCTGCTTAGGATTTCATAAAATTGCAACAAAGCTATCATCCAGGGCTTCGCTGTCATTAGAGGCTCGACTAGGGCGGGGCCTGCTCCCACACTCCCCCCGGTTGTTGGTGGAATTCATTTCCTTGTGGTAGCAGAACTCATGGAACCTTGCTTTGAAACGTCAGCCCACAGTGAAGTCTCTATAATCAATGCGATCACAAGAGTGACATCCAACGCCTTTGCCCTACTCAGTGTGTTGGAAGCAAGCCCCAGATGCTGTTCACTCTCAGAGGGAGGGGATTACACAAGCACATCTGCACCAGGACCAGGGATGTGGGGTCACCTTAAGTCCATCCACCACAGCCACCAACAGCCCGTGAGCTGTACACCTTTCAACTTCTACTCCTGGAAAAACATGGATTCTTTTCATTGGTATCAGTTTGAAAAATACTAGGGACGTATTCTAAGTGGCCTAGCTAAAGTCAGGGATCCATCACTGTACCAGTCAACTGCAGCCAAGGACGTGTAGCCCCCAAGTTATTCAGGAAGACAAGTAGGGAAAAGGGTAGACCCCAAGAAATGGGGGAGAATGGTACAGGTTCCCAAATCCTACTTATTCCACTATGTTAGAAAACCTGAGTCATTATATTGCTTTATATGTTTTTGGCCTTGGAGTTCTGGCCATCTTCACAGTTTCAATCAGACTGAGGAAAGAAATCAAGAAATCTCCTTCTACTCACAAAGACTGACAGATACGTCACAGCCTCTAGCTTTGGGATATGGTCGTATACATTTTAAGTCTAACAAACAACATCTGAAATAATTCTTCCGTAGCAAAATTAAGTACCTTAAGGTAACTGCTCAGGGTGCATCTGTTCTAATGCTTGCAATAGTTTAACAGTATCTATTCACTCTCTTCTCAACAACCTACTAAGGTGTATCCACACTGCAATTACAAAACACTGCTTAATTTTCTCACATTTTTAACCACGTCAGATGCAAATTGCAAGATTAAAATTCAGAAATTTTTTACAGTGTTTTTTACCTCCCTGGCCTAACTGGACCTACACATAAGTAGATAAGTGATACTGTAAAGTTAGTAAACAGGGCTGGGGGAACATTAATCATAAATATGAAGAAAATAGGACCCCACCACTTAGAAACCAGTCAAAACATCTTCCTGTATTTGGAAACAATCCCATCATCTTGACCTTTTAATGATTTTTAGTTAATAATATTTATTTTTAGAAATCCAAAGCAACTGAAGTCTTTATTCCTAACCTTAATATTTTCAATTTGCATATTGAACACTAAAACCGCTAAAACCGCTTGAAAACCGCTAAACCAAATATCACTGAACTTTTCACGATAACAGGAAATCCTGTCACTGCAGCATGTTCAAAATTAGGAAAGCATTTGATCATTTGATAAAGAAGTACAAGCTAGTTAGACCTGTGATGCAAACCTTAAGAAACAATATAAAATAAGGATAAAGAAGAATTTCCAGAAGAGCTGCTTTGGTTTGTTTGAGATGTTCAACCAGGAAAGTAAATTGCCGAATAAGAACAGAGGCATAAATTAGTTCAAGAGACAGCTCAGACATCTTTACTGAAGAACATTGATGGGTCCAGCCTCAGAGCACGGAGGTGGAGCTAAAGGGCATGAGCTTGTCTTCTCTCAAGCAATCCTTGAAGGCAATGAACAGTAATGTCTCTAAAAAATGTCACTTTTCAGGATATCCCTTTTTATATGCATTGACCAAGCAAGGGCAAAGTGGGAGGACAACCCTTTATTGGAGCGGCCAGTCTGTCAGCTAAAACTAGACTTCCTTGGGGGCTTCCCTGGTGGCGCAGCGGTTGAGAGTCCACCTGCCAATGCAGGGGACATGGGTTCGTGGCCCGGTCCGGGAAGATCCCACATGCCGCGGAGCGGCTGGGCCTGTGAGCCATGGCCGCTGAGCCTGCGCGTCCGGAGCCTGTGCTCCGCAACGGGAGAGGCCACAACAGTGAGAGGCCCGCATACCACAAAAAAAATAAATAAATAAAGAGTCAGCAAAGAGAAGTAGTGGTGAGCGTAGACTTTGCAATCCAATTACAGAAGCCTGGGTGAGGACTGGAACTACTTAGAGTTGGCCAATAAACCCCTTTTTTAAAAAATATGTAAAATGAACCTAAAAATAGTATCTACCAGCTGTAGGCATGATCTGAAATAATGTATATAAAGTGCCTAACACATAAGGAAACTCAGTAAGACTAAGTTATAATTACTACTCTCTACCAGGTATTATTTTACTAAAAATGTTCCATTTTTGTCTCATTTAGCTCTGGGAGCAGCCCATTCACTTCACAGTTGAAGGAGGCAGACCCAGCAAGGATCAGTAACTTGCAGGAGGCCACGTGGCTGGTAAGTGACAGAACTAAAATTTAAACTCCAGTCTGTCTGCCGTCAGAGCCTGTTGTTTGCCAGGCAGCAAGGTGGGAGGAGGGCTGGAGTTTTGTTGTTGTTTCCCTGAAGGTCAAAGAACACGGTACTCCAAAGAAAAGAAGGAAAGGAATCCTACACTCTGTAGCTCTTCTGATGCTAAGTCGGATGTCTGGATCTACCAGAAAAATTCTGACCAGTGAAATAACTTCCTTTCTAGTCTTTTAAACATTATTTTGCTTTTTCTAAGAAATTTCATTATGCATTTGTTGATTCATTCATTCAACAATCGTAAACTACCTCTTATGCACTGGGCACTGGGCTGGGCTCCATGTAAATGCCATCGATTGGAGAAGGTTGACTTGAGTATTAACTAAGGGCATAAATTCCATTTGGTGTGAGAAGCAGAGAAGCTTCAAAAGAAATACAATTAAATCAAGTTAGGGAGCAGAGTAGCAGTTCAATTAAGAGATGGGTCCCATCTCACACATTTTTTTTGGACAAGTTAGGTAGTGGATGAAAAATTCAAGACCTGTGAAGGAAATCATGTTAGAAATTCGAACAAAGTTTCTAAACCAGGATAAGTGTGTTGATACTAGAAATGCAAAAAAAAAAAAAAAAAAAAAAAAGAAAGAAAGAAAGAAAAAAAGTGATGGGTTATTTGAAGAAACATCTCCTTCTTAAAGTCATATGCAACACTGGTTTTCTAGTCAACAAATTGGCAAGACCATACCCTAAATATATGCACATCAAAATGGATATTTCCAGGTTGTTCTACCAGGTGCCCAAGGATTAATTATATTTATAGAATCAGAAGCCTGTGCCTAAAATCGTAAATGTATATATACATCCTTTGTATTTGAGAAGAGGGCATTGTATTTCTCTCAGCATATGAAGTATTATGTATGCTAGCTATTGGACAGTCATCAGGGTCGCATGTACATTGAATGATACTGATTTAGCTCCATTTTGGTGTAGCACCTTTTCCCAATAGACATTACATTGTGACTACTTGTAGGAGAGTCATCTATCAGTCGAACAAATGATAAGGTGATACATAAAAGTCTGACTCTCTCCTCCACCTTCTCAATTCGCAGCAGCTGTGGTTGCTCCAAACTCTGAACTCTGGTTGCTCAAGCCAGAACATCTGCGGGTTTTCCATTGAGTTTTAACAGCTAAGCATGATGTAGCCTGGGGTTTGCCAACAGTCTCACAGCCGTAAAAAAAAAGGAAACTGAAAAAAAAAAAAAAAGGAAACTGACATCAAGCAGTTTCCTTCTCCCAGTGTCAAGTTGCCTCCTGGATCTTCCTGCTTTGGGCTTCCTTCCAATGCCCTCACATCATTATTTTTAATGTTTTATCCAGAGTATACAGTTATCTGCAAGAGGGTTAATTCCATTGGAGCTTACTCAGCTGTAAACAAGAGCAGAGCTCCAGACTTGAAGGTCATAAAGTCAGAATTTCACTGTTAATATCATTTTTTAAAAAAGTGCTTCAAGACTATCACAAAGAAGACTCTTTCAATATCTTTTCTCTTTTTTTTTTTTTAACTAAATGTGAAAAATCTTTGTCTCCTACAGAGAATTTCCATACAGCATTCACAGGTCTAAAAAAACTAGAGAATTATTTTGTAATTTCAGACTGATTTGTTTCAAACACCCAGTCACTACTAACTTTGCGTGGTAATCAAAACGGCTAATTTAGGCAACTGTGAAATAGTTTTAGGCCACTTCTTTACAAATAACCTGTGAACATAAACTAAAATTCAGGGATTTCCAGCCATCTCATTTGCTTAATCAGCTTCCCAGCAAAGGTTAAGAAGTTGGACACAAAGAGGGGAAAGCGGGGGGTGAGGGTGGGATGAATTGGGAAATTGGGATTGACATATATACACTAATATTTTTAACTAATAAATAAATAAATAAAATAAATAAAAAGGTTAAGAAGTTAGCCATACAAAAATAACTATCAGAAAAAGGAGGTCTTGAAATAATGAAACATGCTGATACACATGTACATCATAGAATTTGTAATCTAAGATTGACGTGTTTGAGCTTGAGATTCAGAATTGGAAGACAGATACTGAGAAGTAGATGAAAGAGGAAGAACCCATTAAAAACATTTGTCAGGCTATTTATTTTGTTGCTAGTTTAAGAGACTTCAACCAGTCTCAATTTAGTACAGGATTATAGCATCTAGAAATTTGCCATTTACTTTATTAGAAATATGAACTAGTAAATAAAATTGTATTTCTTTTTGAGAAACAAACCTACCTTTAAATTCTTTTTCATTCATAAAGCCCTAGTATAACAGTATTTATTTATGCAATTCTGCTCAATTATTTTTTTATCACTACAAAAGTAGATATTTGGCCATAATAAAGATAGAGGCACTAGTATTGTTTGCACATAGGAGATGCATTGAAACACCTATTTCTATCTCATAAGTAATAGGAAATGACATTTGAGAAACAAAGTTTAAAATTAAAATTTAATGAATCCAACCAAAAAATATGCAAAGTCAGCTTAGAAAGATAAAATGAATTCCAGGCCAGCAAGATTAGATAGTAAATGGATTGTACATATTAATATGTCCATAGAGAGATGGTGTGGACAGAAAGGGACTGCTCAGCTCTTGAAGAGAAGGAAAGGGAATCACAAAAGCAAACCTTAGCAATGTCCGCTCATAAAGGGCAAGATTTTAAGCAAAGAAAAGATAGGATTTAATTTCAGTGAAAGTTGCATTTTAAAAAAAATGCCTTCAGCAGCCCAAAGCCATAACCAGTAAGACTACCCCGATGTCAGTTATAACCCTACTGTAAAGACGGATATATCAGAAAATCTCATTCATTCACTCACTCATTCATTTATTTCACAACCTTCTACCGATGCCAACAAAATGCTGATGCAGGGCAAGAGGCTGACCATATGATGACGAGCTGACAGACAGAATCCATATTCGCTAAGCTTTCACTATAGTAAGAATGATAATCAGTAACTGAGTATTCACAGCTACAATACGATTACAGATAATGATAAGTTCTATGTAGGAAATATTTAGGAGGTGACAAAAATATTAAGAAATGGGCTTAGGGAAATTTGGCAGTGTACCCCAAGATCACACTATATTAAAGCGATGGTGGGATGTGATCCCCAGCATTCTGTTTCCAGAATCCACCTTCATAAATTACATATGTGTCAGCAAAGCAGACATGCAGAGAAAGGAACTTTAACCTGTTTTCAGATGCATCTTTTATTATCAAATTTATTCTTGCTATCAGGCCAGCTCTTACAGAGTTGCCTAGTCTCTGATCCTTTACCTTCCCCACTCATTTAGATTTCCTTTCCCACAAACTGATCCTGAAAGCCAGGGTCAGATTCTCCTTCTACGGACATGCCAGTTCATGACCCAGCCTTGACACTGTAATACAGAAAGTGCATATTGAAGGGATCAGGTTCATGGTGTTTTCACTCCAGTGGTTTTACCTCTGTACTGATATCAACGTTATAAAGACCAGGGGGAGGCAGGCCCCATTGTACACGGGAAATGAGTAAAACAGTGTATTCTGAAAACTGCAACAAAAAACCATTGCTTTTCATTCTACGTGTGGAGTTTTGATACTAAAATAATTCTTTGAAAAACTCAAAGGGAATGCAGCCCATTAAGTTTCTTAAAAAAAGGACAATCCTTTCTAGATTCCCTGGTCTGATGTATGACAAGCTTCATTGCAAACATGCTTTAAAAACAGGATGTAACTCTGACAAGTCAGACTTTGTAACTTGGCCGAGGCAAAGATTTTGAAATGTACTTATGTATGTGTTGGGTATAAACTGTTATTGTACTGGAAAACTTCTTGAAAGGGATTTTTATAAGTCTCATCTTGTCTCTCTCTAGTGGCTGTTAAAAATAGAGTTTATGGGCAACTATTTTTCCTTGTGTTAGAGAAGGATTAACTTAATCCTGGTGAAATATCTTACATTTCACTGTATTCAATTTTATACAGCTGAATTTTTATTAAGCGCAATACTAAAATAACTGCAGGTATCCTAAGTGATCCAAAAGTTATACATTTGTCAAGTTTGTTTTTATAGACTTATGAAACTTAAACACTGTTCTCTAAATGAGGTAGTTTTTGCTTTCCTATCTATATTTAAATTATTTTAATTCTGGATTAATGTTTATATCTTTTTTTTTCTATAAAATGTTAGAAGGTTCCTCTATGTATTTACACAGCATGGTAGAATTAGTCGAGGACCCATTCCAGTTTTCAGCATGGTGTGTAATTTACAGAGCTATTTGAGATCCTTTTAAAAAAAATAACTCTACTCAGATTTATAACATTTATGTGTACTATCGCTGTTCTCTTTTCCAATAATAAAAGCTCCAATTATAACTTCTGGTCCCTCACCTCCACATTCTGAGCCATCCAAAGGCAAGTGAAATAGGCAAATGTGTCCTAACACCCGATCAACCGTTTCGGCTTCTTTTTTTTCTTCTGTGGGGTTTCCTCTATTCATTTCTCCTCCTCATTTTAAGATATCCACTGACCTTCCAGGATCAAAACCTGATATCAAGAAATAATCTGCCTTTGTCGCTGATAGAACGATTTGAATATATCCTTACTCATTCTCTCTCACTGAGACACTCATCTTTTTTTTTAAGATTTTTTTTTTGATGTGGACTATTTTTAAAGTCTTTATCGCATTTGTTACAACATTGCTTTTGTTTTATGTTTTGGTTTTCTGGCTGCGAGACATGTGGGATCTTAGCTCTCCCACCAGGGATTGAACCCACTCCCCCTGCATTGGAAGGCGAAGACTTAACCACTGGACCGCCAGGGAAGTCTCTCACCAAGATATTTGTCTTTTTTTTTTTTTTTTTTTTTTGCGGTATGCGGGCCTCTCACTGTTGCGGCCTCTCCCGTTGCGGAGCACAGGCTCCGGACGCGCAGGCTCAGCGGCTATGGCTCACGGGCCCAGCCGCTCCGCGGCATGTGGGATCTTCCCGGACCGGGGCACGAACCCGCGTCCCCTGCATCGGCAGGCGGACTCTCAACCACTGCGCCACCAGGGAAGCCCAAGATATTTGTCTTTTAAAACTTATTTCTACTCTTGAAATGAAAGAACGTGTCCTTGTTAAAGGATTTCAAGGAATTTTTTGTCTCTCGTGTAAAGGGGTGCACCTTGTAGAGACATGATCTGTACCTTGGAGCATCCCAGGTCAGTGACACAGGGAAAAAGAGGGATGGAGGAGTTGCCCTGGCTCTTTATTGCCTCCAAAGTCATCCCGTCCCTTCTTGGTCCATTGACCAGGACAAGTCATGTGCCTCCGTCCAATTAGGAGGGGAGTTAGGAACTGCAAGCAGCATGTGGCTGTCTGCTGAACAAAAATGACCTTGCTCCCTTCTTCCTAAACAGAAAACACACCCAACATCTCCCCAAGGAGAGAAACCCAAATTCTGGCTAGTCCCTGCACTCGACTCAAATTCCAGACAATGCTCAGTTGTGACTTCATCAAGACTAGAGATGATCTACTTGACCTGGAGGTGTATGAACTGAAACAGACATTGTCCTCACACACTCACACCCCAAAAGCCACAGTGAAGCAACACCAGAGTGATCCCGATAGGCTCTTTCATTCATAAAGGGGAAGGACAGAAATCAGAAAGCAGCCATGGTCCACGGCAGTTCTGAAACACTGCTGGTAGATGTGGTGGGGCCTCCACCCTGAGGCCTGAAGGAGCCTCAGTTGGATCTCTTGCTGCGTCCCAAGCTCCATCGGCTGGGGGTTCTGTCTTGTCCACTTTCCAACCTGACCTCATATTGGGGGGACAGGTCCTCTTTTAAGGACTGTTCAGCTTTTCAGCCCACTTCCAACTTCTGGGATTTCGATGACACGAGAGGTGCTTTAAATTTCATTGAAGGTTATTTTTTCCAGGTGCAGTTTCTTTGGCAGTTCATTTCGCCCCAAGACTAAATAGGTTTCCGAACTTCTTAGTCTGGAGCGTGTGGCCTCTAGCAGAGGAGTTGGTGAACAGTTTCTTCATTTACACTGTTACATGTAAATTCAATCCTCCCAAAAGCCCTGCGATGAAAGTATTGCCATTTTGACCAGTTTAGAGATGGAGAGTATGGGAGAATTTATTCTGAGAGGAAGAGTATCCTTCTTAGAACACCTTGAAATCTGCATGTAAGTAATGCTAACCTTGCCACTGTGACCTTATTTCTGGCATATTGATGTGCCCATTAGGTCTGACCAAGGTAACTATGGAGACTATGGAACACAAAATTTGAAAATTGGACTCTTTCCAAAAAACCAAGACCTGTGGTCACTATGCGTATGTCGCATATGCTATTTTAGTTTCCTTTCCTCCACCTACTTTAGGCTTTTGGTTGGTTGCTTGCTTGCTTTTAAGCCAATCACTGAGATGTTAGATTTTGGTCAGGTAGAGGCCTCTCTCTATGATTTGGGGTTCACCAGGATAGGCTGGATACCACTTATTTGTTACAACACTTGAAAACCTTGCCTTGCACATTAGAACTTGATAAGTACATTTTACTGATTATGAGAAACATAACATTTTTTTTAAAAACTTATTTCTTTTTTGTCCCTGTGGCTTAATTCGTACAGGCACAACTGAAGGTGACAAATATCTACTTGTCCTGATTTCTCACCATGAGTTTTAAACAGCTCACGCTGTGGGGACTGACATTTCCAGGTCACAGTCAAAAGGCACAGCCAAGGCTTTTGGTTGTGTCTAATTCTACACTGCACAAGTGCTACCTTTCCTCAGAGCATAATGTTGTTTTAGAAATGAATTGCATTAGAGACACCTCACAAGCACTGATTTCAGTCCTGCCCTGCCAGCCCTCTTTGGGGGATTCAGTTACATCTCTGAATTCTCTAACTGAAACTTCGACTTGATTCCGGTAAGTTTTAAAGAAATACAAGCCCTTGAAAAGTTTTCCCATCTCCTCCTCTTCAATTTTTTAAAAACGCGCTTGATAGAAAAGATCTCAGAACATTTCCAAATGCAGATTGTCCCTGACTCAGGGCCCCATCCCCATGTAAATTGTAGCAGGGCCAGGATTAGGACGAGGTGTCAGGGGAACTCTATTGGGGCACGTGATTTAAGAGGTGCCCAAAATAATCAGTATCCAGATTAGAGATATTTAAATTCGTGTATTAAAAAATAAAAATTAACGTAAAAAAATCCGTGATGAACAAACTATCAAATTTTGGAATAAAGACACATTGTTCGTTCGTTTTACAAACAAATATTATGTGAAGGGAACAGTCATTTCCAATCAGCTTGACATCAGAGAGGTCCTGGCATTCCTAGCAGTGGGATTATAGAGGGTGACAAACGGCCAGCAGAGAGTTAGGGCAGCACAGGGCTTTCTATATAGTCTTTTATTTTTTTCTGTAGAGCTTGTATTACTGTTTCTACTTTGTTCGAAATATGAGCGTATATTTTGATAACTGCATATAGGGGCTGCACCTTTTTCCTTTCTCCCCAGGCTCCTATATGGCTTGGTCAGCTCTGAATCATGGCCTCCTGGCCTCCTCCTGTCAGAGCTACTGGTGCCCACGCAGCCCTCTCCCACCTTTAGCTTCTCAACCTTCAAAACTGCCCAGACTTCCTCCCCATCTAGTCTCCGGGTCCTTCCGGTCAGGGTTCAGGCAATTCCAGGCTTTGGATGCAAAAACACCTGGCAAGAGACTCCAAAGAATCTAGAACTTGGGATCAGAGGTATTCACGGCTGAAGCCAGACCAGAATTCGTGATTTTAGGGAAACTCAGGATTCCTGAATTTCCATTTCTATTTCAACACATCTCATGCTACACTGCCGTGGGCCACACTGAAGAGCTGCTTTCTGGTTCTCACTCTCCTTCTCTGGGAGAGTGCATTCTTGATCCTACAGTCCTTACTGACTTACAAATGAACTTGAAGGGCACAGCTCTGTACCTCAAAGCCTGGCTGTGCTTCTTTAAGAAAGCTATCTGTTTGATGCCAACACAAACTAGAAAAGTGCTAATAAATAAGTGTCTGGTTTACTATACAAGATAAAAAAAATTTTTGATTTTTGTATGTTGATCAGCTATTTGGATGTTTCCGTAACCGATGATTCCTTTCTAACAGAATGTGTAAAGCGTATGTTGTTTAACATTGCTGTGAAGTTGTTGTATCTGAATGTTTTTCTCTGATACATATGTATTTTCAATCCATAAAAATTTCTGAGTTCATTCTCTTTTGGAGCATTCTGTTTTGCTACGTCTCATAAATGATCTTTTTTTTTTTTTGTAATTTCTGAAAGAGAGGTGCTTGCATACCCAGGGGTCTCAAGAATTCTTCCCATTTCACTTAGTGTGTATCAATCAAAATAAAGGAGGTTGCAGTGAAATATGTTTCTACTACTCTGCAAAGCCCCCAATAAAGAGAAATGTTCATAGTAAATGTAGCCCTTGTTTCACACTTTCGGCTGGGTTTCGATTGATAAAAGTGAACTATTTTGTCTTCACACATGTCACCAGAGGCTGGTTCAATAGTTGCTTAACCAGGACCAGCCCCTTTTCCAGAGCCTAGCCTTTCCTCAGTGAGGAGGCTCTAAGCTACCAAAGAATCACAGTAATTGACCTGGGTCTATACATCACGTCTAAATAGACACGGAGTAAATTGCACAGCATTTGGTAAAACAAGTTACTCGGTGTTCCCCTTTCAACCCATAATGACAGTAATTCAGTTAGGCTTATTGCCTGTTATTTAATATGATCCTACTGTAAAATTGTTCCTTTTGCAATACAGAGTTTAAAGAGCCTGCTTTTCTTCTTAAAGCATGCGGGCTCTCTTGTATTGGAATAGGATTTCATTATATTTAAAAACTTTTTCCACTGTTTACTTTATCACTGGGGTCAGATAAAGGAGCCAGAGTCAAAATTAGTCTTTGCTCTGGGATAGGGGAAGTGAAGAGAGAGAAACCCCAGTGGAAATCAATGGTGGATTTATTTGTATTTCCATAGTGTGGAAACTACAGGAACATTAGTAATGTTGGAAGAAAAAGCACAGGGAAGCGGGGGGCGGGGGGGGTCCATATTTTCATTATTATTATTATTCTTAAAATACACATAATCCTGGGATATTTTGCTACCAGGCATTGAAAATAGTCTCTGATTCATAAATAATTTCAGGCAATCTCAAAATTTTTCACTGTTTAAAAAAAAACTTCCCAGGCTGAGCCTACCGAAAGGAATTTATGAATAGTTCCCCTTATCTAGCCATGAAAAATGCCTGGATATAGAGTTGACTTTTACATTAAAAATTTTTTTTACAGGTTCAATGAATTTTTATGCAGCTTAAAAAACATATCAGATCTGAGGAGATATGATCGAGAGGATGGACCTGATTTATCATCTCTGTGACGAGCTGCTAGTATTCTCTGTCTTTTGTGCCAAAGAGGATTTTTGTGAGGAGGAAATGAGTTCGTACATAAAGTACTTAGAAGAGTCCCTGGTACACTGCAAGTACCCAAAACAAAACAGCTGCTTCACTCTCATTGTCACTGTTATCATTATGTGGAATAACATTGAAAGTTTGTTCATCCTGCAAAGTCTTTTTCGATTCGTACCTCCATAGAACTCATGATGATGTTGGATTCTTTTCAGTGAATTTAGTGACCACATTATACAATTTAACACATAATTCTACAGCAGAAAGTCTGACGGTGAGCATCCTATTTGTGGATATCTCATACATATAAATAGACTGCTGCTTCTTCCACCGATCAATTGAAACTTTGAGGAAGCTTCTTGTGCTTCCCTAAATTAGACGTATACTCTTTTGGACACACACACACAAAGACACACACGTATGTGAGGCCATAACTAATTTACATAATCTGGGTAAGCAAGGATGATAACTCATACAGTGCCTAGCACCCACTAGAAGCTTAGGAAATATTTTACTAAGTTTTGACTTGACAATATTGGTCCATAATAACATAATAACAACTCTATCAGAGTGTATCAGTGCATGATCAAGACATTCACACAGAAGACACAAATTTACACAAAATATTTAAAATATTAAAGAATATGTGTTATAAGCAATTGTTTTTCTTCCTAAATTGCTTAGAACATGTCCAAATGTCCCCCACGTCACTGTTATTCCTCAGTGATGGAAGCCAAAACTTGTTCTTTTGTTCAAATACCCTGATATGCATATTATTTACATTTCTCTGACACTGTATCCAGTTGACTTGGCTCAGGGTCACTTATTCTGAAATCACCATGAAGTCACTGGGAATGGAATTTTACTCTGAACAAGAGAGTCCAGACACTTGCACTTTGTATACAAGCATCTTTTAGTTTTATCATCATGGCCAAAGTCAGTCAACTTCACGTTGTCAAGTTTCTTAGCTGTCAGATGCCTTATTAAAGGTGATAAATTCAATTAGTTTGTTGAATTTATAGAATGCCAATCAATTTGACGTGTTTCTTTTTCTTTCACCACAGTAAATAAACTAACCAGTTTTCTTTTCTGCCTTCCCCCTCTGCCCCCCACCAACCGATAGAACCAGGCATAGGTGTCACTTTGGAAAGACTTGGGTTTAGTTTATTTATTACTCATTAACTTTGTTTCTTGAACACAGGACCTACACATTGGTTACTGAGTATTTGTGAGATCCAGAACATCAAGCCCGGAGCAGTGACCAGCACATTGCAGGACCAAGAGACCAAGAAAAAAGATTGCTTCAAGGTCACAAGCATGAAAAAAGAAGCTAAGGTAGGTTATGGGTGGGTTGGGGGATGCTGGCAGTAGTTGTGAAGCACAGTGGCAAAGATCAGAGTGATGGAGAAAGGCAATTACAGAAAATAACGTAGAGAAATCCAGAAAACATTTTATAAAAAGATGGTGGAGCACAAATTAAAGAGTCAAGAAAATGTAAAAACCAGAAAGTTTAATATGGACAAGTAACTGGAAGTTGTGAGTTCTGGGTGCATAACTGCTTTCTAGGGCTAACCCATCCAGGCCCACTTTGTGACACTGCTTAGCTAATGGAATACAGTTCTCCAAAGCAGTGTTTTTGATGTTTCCTACTCCTAATGGCAGAGAAAAAAATGAGCCTTTATTCACAGATATAAAACCCCTTCAGCTACCTGAAGCCAAGCTATGTCTTGGAAGTAACATATTTTATTTCAAAAATTCATGTATAATTTACATGCTATTCTATAAAATATCTGTGTTCATCTTAAAGATGTTTTTAGCCAAAATTTGAAGAAATTGAAAGTTCCAGGAACCCCAGCATGTCTGTCCCTGAAGTTCTGCACACCCCTGGGCATGCTACCCTCTAATTCCCAGGAGTGTAGAATCATGGTCTTGAAGCAAAAGGTAAAGAGATACTTTCAATATTGCCGCAAAGCAGATGACAAAAGTATTCAGGGGAAAACAAGCCTTTATTTTAGGTCATTTGCAAGTTCCTTGAAGGCATGTGCTTTTTTTAAAAAAACGTTTTATTTTATATTGGAGTACAGTTGATTGACAATGTTGTGATAGTTTCAAGTGTACAGCAAAGTGATTCAGTTATATATATACGTGTATCCATTCTTTTTCAAATTCTTTTCCCATTTAAGTTGTTACATAACATTGAGCAGAGTTCCCTGCGCTATACAGCAGGTCCGTGTTGGTTGTCCATTTTAGATCTAGCAGTGTGTACGTGTGCGTTTTTAACGCTGGTTATAGAGTTCTTGATCTGTCCTGGACCGTTTGGATGAGCTCTTAAGTGTGTCCAAGGATCGGACAGAAGTTCGGGAAAGGGATGATGTGTTCGCAAAATAAGCCCCCAAGTGTGTTAACTATTGATAATTAGTTGCTACGAGCAACTGCAGTTCAACACGTCACTTTTGTCAGAACGTCTTCATTTGGACTGGTGGCAACATGGGACCAACTGTGCCCAACACCCGGAGTGGGTGACACTGACACACCTCCTGGCTGTACTTGTGCTCACTGCACCTCCTAGAAAATTAGGTTGTTCTTAGTTAACTAAGGAAAAAATGTTTCTTTTTTGACAGTTGACAGACTTCCATACCCCCAAATACCAGTCAAAACGTATGCCTAATTATTTTATAAATTATGTTGTGCTGTCACAGACCCCTTCTGGGAGTCAAAACACTTCTACCTGTCTTCACTCCTCCCCTGCCTGGGGCTGAGGGAAACTCACCAAGTGCTACCTGTCCTGTCTTGTTCATCTATCCTTGCTCCTGTGGGAGTTCTGTTTATCTTCCCATCAGCGGGTGGTCCCTCTCTATCTGCCTTGGATCGGTATAATGGGACACCCAGTTTACCTTCCATGATCTATGAAGGTATTTCTTAAAATGCCCTCTTCCTGGGAAGGTGTTCACCTTCATGGGCTTTCTGTTCTGCTCTCTTTCTGCCACAGCAACAGGGAAAATCATTCTTCAAACACCTGCAATTATTTTTTATTTTCAATATGAAATATTACAAGCAGTTTTGTTCACGGGCAATATGAGCTTCTGCTCGAGCCCTCGATGTAGAATTCATCCCTGAAAATTCTTAGCACAGGGTAACACCTCTAGAACTGTCTGAAGAGCCCTCTACAAGTCCCGCTCCCCACACACAGGGACACATACAGTCACTACACTGTCATCTTCCCTATTCTGTTCTGATGCTTCAAATTCCTACGTCAGAGCACATGTATTTCATTCACAGAGGATGTAAAATACAGATGCTCTTGAAAGAGTTAATAATTGCCCTAAAATCATGCTGGAAACTAAACAGAGACTAATAGATCCTTCCTCTGATCACGTGTAACAGTTATCATGCTTTTGGCTGCAATTAACAGAAAACCTGACTCAGGGAGATTAAACAATATGGAAACTGTCTCAGCTCACACAAGGAGACATCCAGAGACAGGGAGCTACCAGAGTTGGTAAAGCCGGTAGTTGAGCAGCGTTGATCAAGAGCACAATTCCCTCCAACCCGTTGCTCTGTGACCCTCACTTTGCCCCCTGTACCCTGGAGCTTGTCCTCTTGTCAACAAATAAATCCCTGCAGCCACTTACGTGGTCAAACAACACTTTCAAATTCAAGAAAGGGATATGAGGGCATATCCAGTCAGATTCCCACTTTAGGAGTGAAAAGAATTGTAGAACAGCCCTCTAGAGAGTTGTCTCCAGATTTTACTCACCAGAATTGTGTCATATGGGCCTCCTACACCGATAGTGGACAGGGAGAATGGAGTTGTGGTTTTCTTAGACCAGTGGTTCTCAGACTTTGACTCTCATCACAGTACCTGGAGGGCTTATTACAGCACAGATCGCCAGACTTCACCTCCTCAGGTGACTTAGTGAGTCCAAGATGAGGCTCAAGAATTTACATCATGAGATGCTGGTGTTCCTGGTCTTGGGACCCACAGTTTGAGAACAAGTATCTAAGCTTATCGAAATGATGAAAGTGGACCAATTGAAATGGTATATAAGATAATACTTATTAAAATATACTGTAAATACTTAAATATAAACTATTAGCAACATTCTAATCAAAATTTGTTCCCATTTCTCTGGTTAAGATGCAAGAATTAGGGCATTCTGGATCAAATAAAAATTCAGGTTGGTAACATTGTCTCAAATTGTATTCTTGGTTACCATCATTTAAATAATGAGTGTACTATGAAATATACAACTTTAAAACTATTTTACACATCTACTGTAAAGGTATTTTCTGTATACTATTTCTCAAAGCAGATCACTTTATAAGGTATGCATATTCATGAATGCTGTGTAATACTGCATTTCACTTTGTCATTGAATTTCACTTTCAGACATATTCTTTTTAATTGCCATAGATAAGTATTCTTTTTTTTTTTGTGGTACGCGGGCCTCTCACTGCTGTGGCCTCTCCCGTTGCGGAGCACAGACTCTGGACGTGCAGGCTCAGCAGCCATGGCTCACGGACCCAGCCGCTCCGCGGCACGTGGGATCTTCCCAGACCGGGGCACGAACCCGTGTCCCCTGCATCGGCAGGCGGACTCTCAACCACTGCGCCACCAGGGAAGCCCATAAGTATTCTTTTATATGTATAAATGCTCCTCATGCTTCAGAACCAAGTAAAAATGAGGAAATTATATAGGTTATGTTTTAAAGTCACATAAACTTGAATTTTAATAACTTCTATACTCCACAATCCTTTAAAAGAATTTTTCTTCTCAGATTCCCTCGAGAATTGTTTTGTAAGATGGGCAAATCCAGACTTGAGAAAAACATTACAAGTACAAAGGTTTGTGCATCTCATTAAATGTTGACACTTCATCAAGAGCTCTCTATGTTCAGCAGCTGGAGGTATAAGAAAGTGAAGTGGAGACACAAGGCAATTCGTGAAACAAATCAAAGTTCCCCACAAATCATTTTCCATTGAATCTTTCTTTTAAAAGCCAAAAAATGATATCCCTGACTAAACTATATGGACAATTGTGACAATTCTTAATTCTATTTTTAACATCAACTGACACAAGTTAGTGAATGCTGCATAGTTATTGAATGACAAGGGTCTTTGAAGCCAGAGCACCTCAGCCACCTTCACAACCCCACCAAGAATTTTCAGGTTTTCCATTAACCAAAGACACATGGGAAAATGTCTCTAAACACAAAATAGGAAGAAAGAAGTAGCAAGTATATATATTTTTTTACTTCCTTCTTCCCACTACAAAGTTTAACTCTCCACCCTCACCTTGTGAATTCACTACAGAGAAGCTAAATGATCATTTTTTTGCATCTCTAGATCTGAAAGATGACAATGTGGTTGCAAACAATATATTCATTTAAAAAAAAAAAAAAAAGCTTCTTTATAACAGCAAGTGTTTAACAGTGCTTTTTTGCATCAGTTACCCAAAAGTGATAGATTGCTCGTGTTACATGGGGCACGCTCTCAGAATTACCTGCTTTTATTCTGGGGGTTTGGTATGTGGAGTTATTTTAACGTATTTTTAAAAATAACATATAGGCCAAAGATAAGAAAAATTTAACCAGAAAGGCCAAAATCGCTTACAAATATTTTTAAAAGATGCTAAAATAAAGTTTTCTTTTTAAAGGACTGGTTTTATACCAAGTGCTTTCTTTTACTATTTTATTTGGGGGTAAACTTTGGCGTTTTTGAGACACCTAAATATTGGAAAATCCTATCAACATACTCTAGCAACTGCCCTCGCATTCATATAAAATAGTTAACTGAAGAAGTGTCTCCTTAATGGAAATATTTCCTGTAACAGCTACTAAAACAGAAAAGAAAAAAACATAAAAATTTGATCCTCAAGTACAAGCTTTTTTCTGTGGCTTTCAAGACACTCTACTACATTAGAATAGTTTCTAAAACAAGTTTTATCTCCTACAAATCCTCTTCTGTTTCGGCCATACAATATCTTTAACATTCCTAATAAATTATCCTTCTTAAACAGCTGCTCTCTATTCTAACTGTACAGTCACCAGTGAATTTAGATACCGTACCACTTCCCTCCATAAATGCTTGCCTTTGATCACCTAGAAAAACAGAAATATAATGCAGGCCACATAGGTGATTTCAAATTTCTAGTAGCCACATTTTTTAAAGTTTAAAAAATAGTAATAAAATTAATTTTCTATAATAGCTTTCTCAAGATATAATTTGCATACCATAACATTCACCTCTTTAAAGTGCACGGTTTGATCGTTTTTGGTCCATACACCAAGGTTTGTAACCACCACCCTGAGCTAATTTTAAAACATCTTCATCTCCCAGAAGAAATCCTGTATTCATTAGTGGTCACAGCCCAGTTCCTCCTCCCCCCCAAACTCTGGTAACAACTAGACTCTACTTTCTATCTCTGTGGATTTGTCTATTCTAAGATATTTCATATAAATCGAATCATACAATATGTGGCCTTTTGTGTCTGGCTTTCCAACATAATGTTGTCAAGGTTCATCCATGTTTCAGCATGTATCAGTCTTTCTTTCCTTTGTATTGATGAATAACATTTCATTTTATAGATAGACCCATTTTGTTTATCCATTTATTAATCTATGGATATTTGGATTGTCTCCACTTTTGACTATTATGAACAATGCTGCTATAAACATTTGTGTAGAAGTTTTTGTCTGGACATGCGTATTAGTCAGCTTGGGCTACCATAACAAACTACCAAAGTCTGGGTTACTTAAACAGCAGAAATTGACTCTCACTGTTCTGGAGGCTAGAAGTTCAAAACCAAGGTGCCAGCATGGTTGGTTTCTGCCGAAAGGTCTCTTCCTGGCTTGTAGATGGCCACCTTCTTGGAGTGTCCTCACATGGCTGGGAGAAAGAAAGCAAGCTCTCAGGTAGCTCTTCTTATAAAGGCACTAATCCCATCAGGAGGGCTCTACTTTCATGACCTCATCTAAACCTAATCATCTCAAAAAGACCTCATTCAAAATACCATCACATGGGAGTTAAGTCTTCAACATATGAATTTGGGCAGGGGGACACAAACACTCAGTCCATAGCAACGTGCTTTCATTTGTCTTGAGTATATACCAAAGAGAAGAACTGCTGTGTCATGTGGTAACTCTGTTTAACATTTGAAGTCTGACAGACTCTTTTTCAAAGCAGCTGCGCCATTTTACATGTTCACTAGCAATGTATGAAGGTTCCAATTTCTCCATATTCTCAAAAACACTTGTAATTGTCTATGTTTTTTACTTTACCATCCTGGTGGGTGTGAAGTGGTATCAAATAGTGGTTTTGATTTGCTTTTCCCTAATATCTAATGGTACTGAGCGTCTCCTCATGTGCTTGCCAGATATTTGCATGTCTTTTTTGGAGAAATACCTTTTTAAAACTTTGCCCACTTTTAGTTGGGTTAAGTCTTTATCACTGGGTTGAGTTGTAAGAGTACCTTATATATTCAGGATACAAGTTACTTACCAGACATATGATTTGCAAATATTTTCTCCCAACCTGTGGCTTGTCTTGTTACTTTCTTGGTGGTATTTTTCGAAGCACAAACATTTTTGCTTCTGAAGATGTCCAGTTTATGTATCTATTTTTGGATGTTTGTGTTTTGGGTGTCACATCTATGAACACATTGGGTAAAATTAATTTTAATAAATATTTTATTTAACACAATTTAATCAAAATATCATCATTCAATGTAAAATGAATAATTATAAAATATATAAATTTTAATTCAATATAAAATATAAATCAATATAAAAATTATTCATGGATACTTTTCTTTCTTTTTTTCATGCTAAGTCTTTAAAATCTGCTGTGTATTTGAAAAAACAGAAGCCAGTGTTATGTGGTGGCAGAAAAATTAGTGAAACTGCCACCCATAGTAACACAGAAGATGGAAAAAGCACCTCAAAACTTGTAGATTTGGCCAAGGAGATTCCAGAAAGGAATGTTGGAGGTGTAAGTTGTCTTCTTTAAACTGTGTATAAGGTAATTCTTATGTACTTCTTTTAACTGTATATATGAGAGAAATAAGATATGAACACTATAAAACTGTTTAGTTTTTAATGAGTTTAATGGAAATATAGAGTGCCCAGGGAAATGTCTCTAGTCAGCAAAACATCCTCAAAATTAAAAATGTTCTTAAGGAAAAAAGCAATTACAAGGCTGCCAATAGATCTTGCCCTCAGAGTCAGACTAATTCAAGAATTCTTTCAGGGTCAAGGAGGTTTTCTGGTAAAGACCTCAGAATGACAGAAGTCAGTGAATCATAGGTTCTGCCATCTGAACAAAAGGGCTTCTAAGAGTCTTAAGGGCATTGTTTCATCCCATCCTACTCACAGGCCGAAGCAGAGAAAGACCTGTCTTGAAGAGATCTGTGAGGATGGCTTTTCTTTAATGTATTTGACTATTATCTGATACACAGGAAACCCACAAAATTTTAAAGGAGATTTTAGCTGATAAACTAGGTAATTCCAAGATTCAATTAAAAAAAAAAAAGAGTATAAGAGAATTAAAAATTTCATGTGTGAACATTTTAACTTACCAAATTATCATAAAAGATAAAATCACATAGCCAAATTTGGAAGCATATTACAAATATATTTTTCCTTATGTTTACGTTTGTAAAGAGCCTTCTGGCTCTTTTAAGGAATTAAATTTACTATGAACAATCTATGCATGTTTAACAGCTCTATGCACATATCTATATGTATTTATATGTATGTGTGTACATATGTGTGTGATAGCTAAATTGGCCTTTTGTCATCATGAAGCTTCCCGTGCTTTGTATGATGGCAAGGAAAGTAACTGACCTAGTTAAAATGAAGATTTAATTTATCCAAAGCAACTGCTTTAGTAATCCCATGCTAGCAACTTAACTTCATTGTCCTGTTTTTCTCTCTGATTGCCATAACTTGCTCTATAAGAGACAAAGCATCATTTAGAAGAGTATAGGTTTATACCAAGTAAACAGAAAGTAAGAAGTTGATATAAAGGTCATCCATTATGAACATTACCTGTTGAGCCCTTTGTGGTTTATACTTGACATTGTCAAAACATAGCTGGAATGTTATGCCTATAACATGATCCCTTATCTGTCATCTATTTCACATAGGCCCACTGATTTTAAATAATATCTTCAGCTTTACTAAAAAATAAATAAACCAAAAATTTCAATGACTGTGTCTAATTTTTAAAAAAATGGCATTTCTATTTTATTTGACAATTCCCTTAATCTCATTGCTGCAGCTACAAAACAGCATTAAAATTTCCAAGATGCAGACATACCTCCTTTGCTTTCACTTGCTTGTACACTCACGCCCACATTAAATGACATTATAAAGTATTTCCTTTCAATTCTTGTTATACATAAATACACATGTTACATGGATGTGTTGGATTTTCTTTTGGATTCAATAACTGGAGGTTCATTTTTTGGTGACATCTTTAGGCATCCTTCCAAAAATAGCAGCACTGTTCAGCCTCTACAGATGTATGGCAGTCTGTGCATTGTGGTTGGGGGCAATGTGTGTATGTGTGCACACATTTGTGGAAAGAGAAAAGTGGTTGGGGGAATGAAGAAGAGATATTTTCTATTAGATGGTCATTATACTCTACCGATTTTGTAAGCTATTCCACACCATATTGGAACCAAATCAGCCCCAACTTTAGAGGTTCATCTTCGTCACTCATCTCCTTAGGGCACATTAAAGTGCCAAAATCTGGTAAATTCCTTTCTGTATGAGGCCACTGTTGTTCCCTTATAAGAATCTTTTTTCTTGTCAGAAACATTCAGTCGCCTAATTGGAACACACTCTCATTCTAAATCAACTAAAAATTCTCAGCTTATATTCCAATCCCACTTCTAGGCAAGCCTCTGCTAGCCCCTAGCTTCCTCCTCTTCTAGGAACACATGATTTTTTTCTTTCTGAAGCATGTGGCTGCCATTATAGCTTGCCCCGCAGGGGAGGATAATTTGCTCGTTGTGGATTAGTTGCCTTCAGCAGGTAAGTCTCACCTGGGTCACATCCTTTAAGGGTATATCTGTGGACAGGACTGCCTAAAAGCTTTCACCGGAATGTGCAAAATTCTGCCCTGGCTTGTCTTGCTTTCTGTTGCACTATCCAGGGCTAACTTTTTCTCAAAAGTTAACACCATTATGACTGAATCAGTAACTTTTTCTGCATTTTATTGCATCCTTTTTTGGTTTTCCATGCTGCATGTCAGACAAGTTGTACCTGAAGGAATGCAAACTGGCATTCTGGAAATTTCTGACTCAGCTATTACACAAAACCTCTAAAGAAGTTTGCCTTAACCTATTCAGCCTAGTTTCTACATGAGTTGAATAAACTGATAGTAAATATATGTGTATGTTGGGATAGGAGGAGTGTTCTTTTGCGGTACGCGGGTCTCTCACCGCTGTGGCCTCTCCCGTTGCAGAGCACAGGCTCCGGACGTGCAGGCTCAGCGGCCATGGCTCACGGGCCCAGCCGCTCCGCGGCATGTGGGATCTTCCCGGACCGGGCCACGAACCCGTGTCCCCTGCCTCGGCAGGCGGACTCTCACCAGTGTGCCACCAGGGAAGCCCAGGAGGAGTGTTCTTGATGTCACATACAGCATGTGCACCTAAAATAAGAAATTTGGACTGTCTGGCCAACAAAATATAAAATTCTTGATATCCCATAATCTGCTCTGTTTAATATCATGTATTTCATGTAAAGGCTAAATTTTGTTCTAAAGAATCTTATTGTATTCTTGCTCATTTTGACCCTGAAAAAATCTCTCTCTGAACCAGTAACATCATTAAGAAATGGGTGTTACCATAAATGGCCCTCCTTACACTCAATTAATAATTTTAATCCTGTAGCCTATGGTATATTGAAGTTCAATTTATTCTACTTACAGCTTCAGGAGGTCCACAAATTTCATGAATTGCATATATATGCATTCGGGAGGGAAAGAGTGGTCGTAACTTTTATGGTATCCTCAAAAGAAACTTACTCCTCCAAAAAAATGTTAGTAAGTGGTGCTCTAGGTTAATTGATATTTTGGAAGATATTGAAAATACACGTGCAAGATGGTGGTTTAAATGATTAAAGAGCATAGTGTTTTTAAAAATTATATTTACATGATTGTCTACAGCTTTCCCTCTGTATTAATTTCCCATACTCATTCATCATTCCATAATTCATCATCACATGGAACCCACTATTCAACTGCATCTAATGTGCTGTGCTTTTTAAAGCACATTAAAAATGATGGCCATTATCTTCTGGATGGAATAATTTGGAAGAGAATATGGAAAGGGAAAAAAATTGTGCAGCTATAGACTTTTTGCTGCGTGAATTGGGAGTAGTTTGTAAATGATGGGGGAATAAAAATAGTTTCTGACAGGAAAATACTTTACAATAAATTAAAACTAAGGAGTATATGAAAGAAGGAAACCCCTTTTTTAATAAATTTATTTATTTTATTTTATTTTATTTTGGCTGTGTTGGGTTTTCTTTGCTGCGCGCGGGTTTTCTCTAGCTGCGGTGAGCGGGGGCTACTCTTCCTTGCGATGCGCAGGCTTCTCATCGTGGTGGCTTCTCTTGTTGCGGAGCACGGGCTCTAGGCACGCAAGCTTCAGTAGTTGTGGCACCCTGGCTCAGTAGTTGTGGCTCTCGTGCTCTAGAGCACAGGCTCAACAGTTGTGGTGCACAGGCTCAGTTGCTCCGCGGCATGTGGGATCTTCCCGGACCAGGGCTCGAACCCGTGTTCCCTGCATTGGCAGGGGGATTCTTAACCACTGCGACACCAGGGAGGCCCAAGAAGGAAACTTTTAAAACTCACAGCAATAAATTAGAAGCAACAAATATGTGTGTGTAAATGAGCCAGATTAACTAAACTAATTTCTAAAATTCATTAATCCTTTTCTTGAAAGTTTTATTTCATATAGTGCTTATAACTCCTAACATCACAATATGTCTTTCTTGTGCCAGCTGTATCATTATGTTTCTTGCGTAGTTATGAAATTCCCATTATAAATCATGTAAAAAGTACTGCATGTACACTTACAAAGCTTTTTTTTTTTCAAAATAGGAGGCAAACTCATTTCAGCTGTAATCTTGTGATTGCTGTTTCCTTGGATGAATATTCACAATTTCTTTAAAAATGATAAAGAGAAAAAAGGTTTTTTTCCAAGACACTATATGATAGCCATAATCCAAGATGTCCTCTGATGATCTCTGTCTCCTTGGACGCAAACACTTGTGGAAAGGATTCAAAGGATGAGAAGAACTGAATGGATCATTGCTGACTTGGAAGATAGAAGAAGCGGAATGTGGGCCAAAGAATTTGGGCAGCCTGTAAAATTTGTGAAGGGTTACCTGTAGCTAACAAGGAATCAGGAACAGCAGTCCTATAACCACAAAGAACTGAATTTGCCAACAACTTGAATAAGCAAAGAAATGGATTCTCCCCTATAGTCTTCAAAGAGGAGCACAGCTCTGCTGCTGTCTTGATCTCAGCCTTGTGTGACCCATGTCAGACTCCTGACCTACAGAATTGTATGATGAATTTGTGATATCTCAGGCCCCTGAGTGTGTGGTAATTTATAATAGCAGTGACAGAAGACTAACACAGGTGCATTTTGCATGTGGGAGGGATGTGAATGATTGAGTACCAGAGGGTAGAGTGCAGTAACCAGCCTCCAAGATGGCCACCAATGACTACTGCCTCCTGAAATTCACATCCTGGTGTAATCCCCTCCCAGGGTGTGCCAGAGATAGCCCGTGTGACTGTTAAATATGACAGAAGTGATGGTATATTACTGTGCTATTGCTTTATTGCCTCAACTCCAAATTCACCTTTTTTGCCTGTTCAGTGAAGATGAGCCCTTCACATACTCTGCCTTTGCCACCTGACACTATGCTAAACTTTGTCAATAGAGGGTGCTGTAGAGGCTGCAAGAAGAAAAGGTTTTCCCTTCTGGTTCCAGTGGGCTCACCTGTCCAGCTCCTGAAGCACCTGCGGTTCTCTAGCTTCTATTTCCTGCAATAACACCAGCTCCTCCAGCACAAGCTCCCAAGGAGCAGGTGGCTTCTAAGTGTCCTTAGTGAGACGCAACCCAGAACCTTTGAGGGCAGGCCAGCAAGTTGCAGAAACCTGATTTCTGGCAAGGTCCACAGGTGCAACACCATGGAGATTTCTCCCACATTCAGTGAGTCACGGTCACACCTGCAAGAGGGTGTGGATCTCAGTCTTGGGGAGGGGTCTCTTCCTTGAGTGTTCTATCAGTCCTAGAGGTTCCTAATTTTTTCTATTCCTACATTCTTTAGAGTTCTTTTTACATATTAGCTAATCCTTCATTATTCCAACCCCCTGCTTGGTTAATGATTCTTTATATTAAACTTTCCCTATCCAAGTTGCCATGTAGTTTCTTTCTCCTGATTGGACTCAGACCCAGTCACTTCTGGATTTGGTTATAAAAGGCACAGTAGATTCTGTCTTGTCACACATTCTCTGCCCATGTGCTTTGGGGGGAGATAGCTGCCATGACCTACTCAGCAACTGGCGAGGTCCACGCAGTGAGGCTCTGAAGCTACTGGCTGGCAGCCACGTGAGGGAGCTTGGACGTGGACACTCCCACACCATCAGGCCTTCGGACGAGTCTGCAGCCTTGGCTGACATCGTGATTGTAGCCTTGAGAAACCGAGACCCAGAGCCACCTGGCTAAGCTGCTCATAGATTCCCTGCCTCAGAAACTAAGTGAGATAATAAAAGTTTGTGGTTTTAAGCCACTAAGTTTTGAGATAATGTGTTAATGTAGCAATCAATAATGAATACACTTGGCTTAAAGTTTATTCTAAAAATTTGAATTATTTTTGTACAAATCTTTACACTGAAACCTCTCTGTAATCAAGAATTTTGATCAGTCAATAGAACATTCTTATTCCACAAGATGCTAAAATCGATGCAGAAATCTTATGTAACATAGTGTGAAGATCACAGGTTCTGTCAGCTGCCAAAGTGTGACCGGGGGAGGTATTGTACCTGCTGAGCGTGAGTCTCTCAGAATATGACTAATAGCACCTGCTTCAAACAGCCATTGGTGTGAATTAAATGGGTGAGTGTATGCAAAAGACTTAATAAGGTGCTTGGCAAAGAGTAGCCTCTATTACAATTAATACAATAAAACTTAAATCCACATAGAGAATTAGAACAAGTCATAACAGTTTATTTAAAAATAATTTAATCTGAAGCATATATTTTTATGGACTCAGCTTCCAAGCATGCTATACCAGAACCTCACCACTGTATTGTAATAACTGCTCATTTATTTCTCTACAATTTCCACTAGACTATAAGCTTCAGGAAGGCAGATATTATGTTCCTCTTTTTCATGATTGTAGCCACAATACCTGGGATAATATCTAACGTTATAGTCAAATAATAGTATCTGGTAAATAAAGAAGGGCTCAATGTCATACAATAAGATTTCTGAAGAAATTTTAGCTACAACTAAATCTTTGGTAGTGTTGTACTGAATTTAAAATATCTTAGCTTTTAAAATGATATTACTATTAAATGTTTGTGATAACATCAGATTCTTTAATAGCAAATGCCACTACAATTATGCTTTATAATCTTTATGGAAATAAAATTCAAGAATACTACATCCTTTAACAATATTTCAAACCTCTTCCCATAGTAATCAATAGTTTAAGAAAACTACACTGCTTATGTTTTGTAATTCTTTAGCCCTTAATAACAAGATTGAAGTTTTTTACTAATAATTTTCATTGTAACAATTACTGATATTCTAGAACAATACTCTATTTTTGGTTGACAGTTTCTCTCCTCACTACTAGCCAATGATGTCACCTCTTTCATCATATGGAATTCAATACATTCCAAGTCAAGGACAACGTGTTCCATATTTACAATGAAATTATGGTTTCCTCATCAAAAGGCAAATCCTTCATTTCAAAAATTTGAATGATTCTTAAAATAGAATGCCAGATGGCTAAATTTAGGTTCTGAAGAAAGTCTAATTCAGGAACACTTTATGGCACCAGTCCCAAACATTTTCATTTGATTATGGATTGAATATATTTTCATTCATTTTAAACTCATGCGTCTCTGTATGTTGTTCTGAGATAGGAGAACGCACGTTGGTAGACAAATTGACCTAAAAAAAAATGCCACTCTGCTTAAAGGACCTATTTCTGTTGACATATTGGAAAGATGGGCTTATGCTTGGTGACAGGTTTTTCAGGTATCCAGGTCATATAGGTTAATGGTCAAATGTACTTAGGTAGCGTTCTGCTTCATAATTAACGGACATCGCTGAAATACAACAGGTAAACTACAATCCACAGAGTTTGCAAAGGCTGGAAAATACAGACCACTTAGAACTCTCTACTATGCCTTGATATGTTCCACTATTTTCATCTGTATTTTTTGTTTATTTGTTTGTTTGTTTTTGCGGTATGCGGGCCTCTCACCGCTGTGGCCTCTCCCGTTGCGGAGCACAGGCTCCGGACGCGCAGGCTCAGCGGCCATGGCTCACGGGCCCAGCCGCTCCGCGGCATGTGGGATCTTCCCGGACCGGGGCACGAACCCGCGTCCCCTGCATCGGCAGGCGGACTCTCAACCACTGCGCCACCAGGGAAGCCCTATTTGTTTTGTTTTTGTCACCTTTGTCTTACCATCTTTCTTATGCAGCTTCATCCTAGCTTTAGGTTGAAAATCATTGTTAAAAGTGTATTTCTTTACTAATCATTATCATAAATTCATGAATTATTTCAGGTTGTGTGCAGACTTTTAAAAAAATTCATTGCTTCCCATTTTTGGGTGAATTTTGGTTCCTTCGGTCATTCTTCCTGCAATGCTCTTCCCGTTTAGGCCAATGCACTGTGGCATTCCCCTTGCTATGACTTAGCTATTGTAGTAAGCCAGAGGAGGTCAAGTACATCTGTTTGAGGTTCAACACCAGCTCTTACGGTGAATTTCCGAGCTGCACTTTGCACATCTGTAAAATTGTGTAATAACAACTGTCCCACCTATACCACTGTGTTGTGGTGAGAATTGTATGAGATAAGGCTTGTGAAAATGTTCCAGAAGCTGCAATGTCTTCTAAAGCCACGAGGGATAATCTGCTTATGTTTGCCCTCTTCCTTAGAATTGCATCTTTGTACATAAACACCCTCTCCCCAACCTGCTGCAACTGATTCATCCTTAAAGACCAACTCAGACTCAACGTTCTCGCAGTAACCCTCTCTCACCCCTTAAGTGAGTCTTCCAACTCTGAGCTTCTGTGACTTATTAATTGTATTCATTGATTTCAAATTTGTCATTATGTCCTACATTGTAGGATGTTTTTACTCACTGGGGTTCCTCATGGTAAACCCCATACCCTCCTGATGATTGCATCTCCGGTCCACTTTTCACTGGTCTCCCACACACACCTGTGTGAGGTACGTTATAAGTTACATTTCATCTCACACAGCCTCTCCCTTTACATTGTCACTCATAGCTCATAATCCTCTTTCCTCTCTCCCTCTCCAAGCCTCTTGGCCTGAGATGCTTCCATGAAAATATTGCAAAATGACTTCAGAAATTTAAACTTTTAATTTAAATTTTATATTAAAATATTTACATTAAATTTTTCACTTTAGATTTTTAAGTTACAGTTTTGATTTTTATTTCTCAGACTTTGTCTATAGCTACTCAGGATGAACACCTCCCTCTAGCCAATGAACAGAAAAGAATAAAATTTGCCATACAATTGATTAACTGAATCATCTCTTTAAAAAATGCCATTCAACTTGAACAGCAACCCCCAGCCCAAATTTGGATGCAGATTCTGCTTAGAACGATGCTTGTCAACAAATGCAATTAATTTTCCCCCAGGTACTTGTAAACATTTTTCAGGCCAAATATTTTGATTGACAGTGAAAGGGTATCTGGCTTACTCTGTCCTGTCTTTAGCATCATCGAGAGCTCCACTGAGACAAAAAGGAGATTGAGAAATTTGACAATGTTTTCCTAGGACTCATCTTCATTTATTGACTTTTCAAAAATTACCTGGGAATGAGCCTAGGCACACAGCATCATGAAAATTCAAGAACCTGTTGTTGAACTATTCATTATCTTCCAAGAATATATTTTGTAGCCAAAGAAAAATATGTTACAATATTTTTTATTCCCCTCGTAAATAGCTTATGAACAAGTATGTTGATTTTGACATTTAAGAATTGAATAGGCATCCTGTACCTCACCTTCCCATAATAAGACTTTTTGCTAAACAGAATATAATGCTAGGAGTTTTCTCATGGTAATTTATCTATCTGCTCTCCAAGTGATATGTTCTCAAAATATTCCATTAAACATAAGTTTTTTAAATGTGCCTTGTCTAAGTTTGTACAATCCAAGCAAAGTTCACAAAACACTTTGCAAACTTTGTTTAATTAAACACAATACCACACCTTTGCTTTAAATGTAATGATCATAATTTCTTACAGACAATTTTTAATGAGTTTGCTCTTTGCTATACCCCTCATATATTTTCTTCTCCTTCCAGGCACAGGTGATGAAATTGTGATCAACATTATGAAATTGGATCACAATTATTTCTTTAATCAAAACGAACCAAGCCTTATGCCATAGGTGTGGAAAACCATATTGCTATGCTATCCAATTGCAGTCATATTTTGTAATCAGCACTTTTGGCCAAACACATGGTGTAAATTATGTGGAAAATGAGAAGGCATGTTCTGTCTCATGCCGTTGCCAGGTATGTTTCATATTTAGATATAAACAATGAGAGAAATTCAAATTTCACAACAGTTGAGTCATTTCTGCCACTGTGGATGCTTGTAGCTTATTAATAGCAAAGCTGTTTTCTTGTTTGAGAGTTTTTTTTGCACTTAAATTGTATGTTCCCACCATGCTACT
Source organism: Monodon monoceros (assembly GCF_005190385.1). Taxonomy (NCBI): domain Eukaryota; kingdom Metazoa; phylum Chordata; class Mammalia; order Artiodactyla; family Monodontidae; genus Monodon; species Monodon monoceros. Next base: position 23,007,619 of record NW_021703778.1, read on the forward strand.
CATGCTTATTTCATTAATTGCTAAGCAATAATTCAATAAAAGCTTCTCTCAGAGAGAAACTCAAACCTCAGATACTTATCAAATGCCCTTCATGCCTGAAGCAAGGAGTGGGCTGAGGAAAAAAATACACTATAAGGCATAATCACAAGGTTGCTAATATCTCACGCACATCACATCTAAAATCTAGGATCCCTCCGAGTTAATACCCATGAAGTATACTTTAAATACCCCCAACAGAAACATCGTTTATAGCTTTTTTGCAGAGGTGTCTATGAAAAAAATCAGAAACAAGCCAAATTGTTTCTCCTTCCCTTACAATTATATTAAGGGGTTGAGATCTTTAAGATGGCCTTAGGATGGCACGTAGCTGAGTGGAAGAATTGCCTTACAGTCCAATAGAATTTTCTGATTTCCACATAAAGTACTAGAACACATTGTAGAAAAGTCTCCACTTCCATACAATGAGAACAATATAGAGAAACTGCTTTAAGAATATATTCACCTTGGCCATTCCCAGTTTTTTAGCCTTTGTTTCAAACACTAATTTATTGCTCTCCAAATCTTTGAGAAAGACGAGTTCCATGAGATTAAAAGATTGAATATCATAAAATAATGATCAACATTTTTATTCTACATTTGCAGTTGAAATTCCAGTGTGAGTAAATACATATTCTGGACACCATTATAAAAGCAATGAATCAGGGGTACTCATAAAAAAGGCAGAAATTTTTTATGAGTATCTCTCCTGCCTTTTTCTCTAGCTCTTTTCTAGTCTAGAAAATATATCTATTACTGTACAATCTTTCAAATTACATTCTGATTTTAATAATAATCACAAATTAATGATGTGTAGTCACGTGTCCGTTTTCTCAGAGGAAAATAGCCATATGCTTCAATAGCTAAAACTTCTATTTCCACAAACTAATTAAAAGGCCTTTTGGTACAGTAATCAGAAAAACAGGTGTTTCATTTAGTTTCTCTCCCTTCAAGGTTGAATAGTTGCAATTCAAACTTCCCTGCGATTCCTTCAAAGTCAAGGGATGTCACATAGCCCCACATTGCCTGTCACACAACAATATCCTTCTGTCCCACCCCAGGATTTTGACAGAATGCAAATCAAAGGAAGAAAACTGTTTTTAGAGTACAATATGCTAAATTATGAGTGGGATTTTTCACAATAGATTTTGGAGATTTTAACTCAGCAAAAGGAAAAAAGAATCCTGTTTACTTTTCTCTTTGATAGATTGAGTACATACACATATTTTTTCATCTTTGAAAAGATGAGACCCGCTACAGGAGAGATATTCCATTCTTCTTTCTCCAAATGTAATCATCGTATCAAAACCACATCTCTAGGACATGTTCTTGTGAGTACAGGGTGCATTACGTACGATTTTATAACACACACAGTAACTTTGGAAAGCTTCGGCCTTATTCCTGTTGTTAATTATTTAGACTCTGACATATTGCAATAAAACATTTCATCAAGCACTCCAGTCGAGGGAACGATAGGCATCAAAACTGTATTGGTAATGCAAAATAAATGGATTGGGGTTGAAAATAATGAGTTTGGTGGATTACATCTGTCACTGTGAATTATTATTGTTGAACATAATAGGGCAAAGCACTACAAAAATAAAGCTTGTCTTCTCTAGTTAAAGGTGAGACAACTACCTCTAATGAGATACAGAAATTCAAGTGTGAGTTATTAATTATACACACAAAAGGTGTCTCTGCTTACCCAGTCTTACATTTTTGTATGTATATCACTATAGAACAAAAAGTCCCCATTGCTAAAGCTGGTGATAGCTCACAGTGGCTCTTGCCAGAAAGTGGAGAAGACATTCCATTTGGCCACATTTGACCATGCAAGAGGGAAAAAAAAGCCAAAACAAAACTAGAACACTTGACTGTGCCATAGCAGATCCAGGTTCTGGCACTGATTCTTCTAATTTGCTCTGTGATACACATGACTTACCTCTGGAACTCAGGTTCATCATGTGTAAAAGTAGGGCCTTGAATGAAACGGTCTTTAAATTCAGTTCTAGCTTCAAAACATTCCCTGATTCTTTATGCATAAAATGGAATTTTTAAAAATTAAGTGAACCTGGTAGCTTTTTGCTTCTAGAGGCAGAAAGCTTGGCAGAGAACTTACTGGAAGAATAATCCAAGTTGCCTCTCTTGGAATGCAAACACGAGGGAAGTGGATGCCCATTATTCAGGAGAAAGTGTGTAATAGAACATTTTATTACACTAGGCAATGTTGCCCAAGCAGAGTAGGAGGAGAGAAAAGTTGGGATTGCGTCAATTTGCACAGAGGTTTCTGGAAAGGAAAGAATAACAACCCACAGGCTTCAATCCCGCAGATTTTGAAATCAGCCCAAGCTGGTTGAGTAGAGTTTAAGGATACCCTCTCCTAAGTTCCCCTGATGGAAATGGACACCAAAGTCCCTGGAGGGAGGGGGAGTCTGGGCAGCTGATCTGGGCTCAACATGCGTAAGTCTGTGGGGAGCTGGCTCCCTCAGACTGTCTTGACAGTGGTGGAGAGGAAGCCTCTCTGGACCTCTTCCTCCTGACTCCTTGCTGTGCTCTCGTCCACAGTCACCACCAGGAGAGGGTGAACTGCAAGAGGGCTATCTGTACTACTGGGAGGAACGGAGACTGTGGAAGCATCACCTCAGCCGCTGTAAAGCATCTCCCTGAGGGAGCTGGGTGAGTCTCAGAGTTGCATTCAAAAAAACGGTCCCAGAGGACCACCCAGAACTTTCAGTTCTCTCCTCCACCAGACATTTGAAAGTGCACCAGTCTTTTTGAACCCAGTTGGGGTTTTAGAAGAGGCTGAGATAATGAACTTCCTGTTGGTAAGCTCAAGTGGCATTTCAAAAAGTTAATTGGAAAAAAAAAATTTAATGTGAAGAATTTGTAACCAAAGTTGGTGAACGAAGTCAATTGGTTTCATTTTTTATTAACTTTTTTAGAAATACAAAGCAATATATTTTCACTGCATAAAACTTAGAGACCCTAGATAAATATTGAATAAAAAGAAAAATCAACAGTAATATCTCCATTCAGAAATAATGTCTACTAGTTATAGAAAACAAATTTGTGGTTACTAAAGGGGAGAGGGACAAATTAGGGGTAAGGGATTAACAGATATAAACTACTATATATACAATAGATAAGCAAAAAGGATTTACTGTATAGCACAGGGAATTATACCTAATACCTTGTAATAACCTATAATGGGATATAATCTGTAAAGATATTGAATCACTATGCTGTATGCCTGAAACTAACACAACATTGTAAAGCAACTATACTTCAATTTTACAAAAAGTCAGAGCTTAAATCTCCCATCAACAAGAAATAATGACTGCTAAAATTTTGAGTCAGCCGTGCTAGACACAGCTATATCTTTTATAAAAATGGAATCAAATAGCTTTGTTTCCTTAGCAAAATATTGTAAACATTTTACCATGTACTTAACAATTCTGTGATATGACTTTAATGGGCATATGATTGGGTGAGCACTTTTTATTGTTGAAATTCAAATGATTTCCAGTTTTTAAAATAATTCTAAAGTGAATATCCTTAAGCATGCCTCTTTATCGGTATCTCTGATTATAAATAGATAGGTGATAGATCTCTGAAATATCTCATATTTCATTAATATGGAACTGTTGGATTAACACATAATATTTTATAACTTTTGACACAAAAATGTAGTCAATATTTTCTCTCTACTAATACGAGGCCCTGTGGCATAATGAATTTGCATTTTGAACCTACTCAGAGGGGCACTAGAAAAGTACAACAGCAATTGAAAAAAGAATATGGTCCCTTTGAAAGAAACCAGGTTGTGAAGCTTACAAGGAAAGCAGAGAGTATTTGAAGAGTTTATATATGAACCACAAATAATATCGAGGAGCCATCAGCATGAAAGAAGAAAATTTTTATAGGAAATAAGCATGGAGGTAAAAGAAGAGGTGATCATGTAGAAAATAGAAATATTCACACCTTAGTAGAAAACGTCAAATAATGGAGATTTACATTGCTTACGTCTAATCTAAGAATGTAATATTTCTCTTTCTGCTTCTTCTCACAGAAGAAAAAGCATGAAAACAATTAAATTTAAGGAGTTAGAATGAAGGTCAATGTCATCATTTTGAAAAAACCTCAGACATCAAGCCTGGAAAGAGATTGCTGGTGATTGGTATGAAGAGAAATTATTGGCATGTGAGAAAAGCTTTGGGGGAGAGTTTTTGATGCCACGGTTCTCTGAAGCAGCAAGGCCCTGTATGGCCTTATCCACTTCCCAGTATGATGTGATACCAGATAACACGTGGTGTAATTTTTCTCAAATTACAGAGAAAAGCTGGACTCTATTAAGAATTAGTGGGCAAGTATAAAGTAGCAAGTAAACAATGTATCAAAATTGTATAATACCTCTGTCTACAATACCTCTGTCTCTTTTCACGGTAAATTCCTTTTCTTCCTTTTTTTCTTGGTGTACTTCCCAAAGTGGCTTTTCTATCCCTTTTACCTTGAGACTCTTTTCCTCTTGTCACCTGGAAAAAGTGACACATAGTATCTTTATTGTGTCTCCCAGGAGACCTATAGGGTCCTCAGACATATAGAGTCTCCCATGGCCTCACCTAATTTCCCAGAGTTCCTGAGTGGTATGCAAATTAGCACCCCAGCATGAAACTAATTATAACCCTTACCATATTTTGTTTTATGTCTTATTTCTCCCTCTCTCCAAACCAAATTATAAGTTACTTGAGGACAAGGCTATTTTCTTCTTCATAGCATCTATGTCCCTATGGGTTCTAAGTAAATGTTTGTTACTTGACTTTCAAGACTGAGGCAAAAAAATATCCAATATGTCAGCTTTTCACTATAAGGAATTTATAGATCTTTTGATATTACTTGCAGGTACTACCATATTTATTTCAACTGTTTATTTCAAAACATAAATAGTATTTTTTTTGTGTGGTAAACATCCTTAAATGTTAATGAAATCAGGAGGTAAATAACGGCTGTAGGCTTTTCACCAGACACATTTTTCTCTTGAATAATATATATTTTGCTGAAGCTGTGGAAACAGAACTATGGGGACTCCTATGAGGCCAGGCTGAGATTCTTGGTTTTACACAGTGTTAGCAGACAGTGTCATCTACTTCCTGATACAGCAAGCATATGCAGTATCATACTGCCTTGTATCTAGAGAAATTGTTATTTGATTGCCAGGAATAGGTGTAATTTAAGGTACTTCTTATTCATAGGGGAAGGCTGGTAAGTTCTCTTAGAACTCTGCCTTCTCAAGTGGCATGTCTTATTTCAACACTAATTTAATAACAAGCTATCCCCATTAATCACCTCTTTAGTTCTTGTAAAGTATCTTTCTTTTTCTAGATTTGGCCAACGATTACATTAAATTTGCTACAAAGACAGTCTACTCAGTGTACAACTGAAGACTAGAGAAGGAAAGAAGCCAATGCTTTTCTAGAAAAATTTATCACAAGAAAGATCAGCTCAGGGGTTTGACGTTAGGAATGTGCTGTGTTCTCTAGTGGGAAGGTTGCAATCATCAGTGAGGTCATGCATTTATTTAGAACTGCATACTTACCAAACGGTTTTCACATAGAGGATTTCATTCCATTAATTTGTGGAAAGGCCAAATGGAATCCAAATAGTCCTCCGGCTATGTGCATCTCACGTTCTTTATGTTCTGCATACGCACAAGACAGCTTTCCTGAGCCCCGCCTGCCGAAAAAGGGAAGTGAGCTGGCAGGTAAGAAACACAAAATTGACTTCATGCCAGTTTCTCCTTAAAGATATCATTCCCCTCAAGTCATTACGTAAAATACCCCAAATAGGCCAGGCAACCCAATTATTCCCTTGGAATAAAGAGATCAATTATTGATTAATAAATGTATCTTTTCTCTTGACTACAAGGTGTTTGAATTAGAGACTCTATGGAATGATTCCGCTTGGACACTCAACTCCACCAAAGGGCTCAACATTTATATTTTAAACAATTTTTATTAGGTTGTGTTTATGTAATTGTAGACACAGTACTTCACAAAGACTATTCCAGTCTTCAAGGAGCTTAGCTGCCATGGTTCTCAGAATAAATCTCTGTATTTCTTCACATCTAATCATATATTTTAAAAAGATATGAAATTATTTATGTGTGTTTAACCTGTTAAATTCCAAGACTTTGGGAGGAGAAGTTTCCTGAATGACAAGATCTTTTTCAGAAAGTACTTAATTGCACTCCATGTTGAATGGAAAGTACCATCGAGAGAAATGCCACCAAGAATGTTCAGGCCAATTATTTATGCTATGAAGGAACACTATTTGGCATACTGCATATTTACAGAGAGTTCTTCACTGGTGATGTAAAGGTGGGATTGCAAAATCGGCCCCCAGATGCTGGGCTCAGGCTTCAGGTCTGATGGAGGGGGAATATTATGTCAAATCCCTGTACTGAACATAGTCGTGAAACCACACATATGTGGCACAGTTGAGGTATTCTTTAAAAACAAAACAAAAAAACTCTGAACACCAAGCCCCGTGGCACCTGGACAGTCTTCAGGTGCTCTGAGCCCCTCCCCTGGGTGTGCACCCCTGGCTTCGTGCCTCTCTGAGCTATCTCTTCATCTCCAACTCATCTTTCATCAGCGCCTGTCAGTGGAACATCACAATTCCAGGTTGGGAAAATAATTCTGACGGGGTTAGGGAAATGAAAAAAGTTTCTGGTAATGGAAATCCCCTCCACTTTAAACCAATATTTTATTCATGTTTGGGAAATACCACTTTGTTGCTGTTTCCATTTTAATCTGCTTCAGCATTTCCTGTTTTAATTCAGAAACCAAATGTGTGACACGCCAGGAGAGTCTTGGGCCAATTCCAGATCAATGAAATCAGAGAGGAATAGCCAACTCACCAAAGCTGCTGTTCTTGCCAGATTCTATGCAAAATTTTTAAAAGCGGATACAAGTTCCATAAGGTTATGGAACTCAGAGTTTCAGATATGACTGGTATAAACATCAAGCAAAGAGAATCAATGGTCAGCCACGTTTCTTTTTGTAATGGTCAGCCACAATTAAATGTGATCTGAGGAAGAAACATGAGTGAAGCATAGAAAAATATCTCGTTGATTTTGTCACTTAAAAGATGAATTGCCTTTTGACTTACACATCCGATTTTCCTTTCCTTATTTCTTTCCCCTGCTTTGATTGCCAGCCTTTCATTAGTATACCCCGAAATTCATTCTGTACTTCAGATTCTGTATTTCTGTAATAATGATCATCACAGAGGATTTTGGAGATAGAAGGAAACTGAATCCAGCATTCGTTTATTCGGCACTTATTCTGAGACACTAGGGTAACCCCATCTTACATACACATGACATCAACGTGTAGATTTAATGACTGTCTGAACCGAGGTCACTCAGTCAATTAGTATCAGAACCCGGCTTACAGGTATCTGGGACTCTTGAATCCAAAGCAATTCTTTCCCTCTGGGCCATGCTGGTTATTCCCCACACTTGCTGAGCCATATTGCACCCACAGACAATGTGCCAACGAGACCACACGTTGTCTCCACTCGATACACAATTTGATATTCATTTCGGGAAAGTTTGTAAATAAATGAACAAATTGCCTAATTGCTAACCTGGACTAGGGACTAAACGAAATCTTAAAAAGAAAATTATGAACCACAAGCAATAAAAATGTTTTTTAAATGAAAACAAGGAAACATGACCCATTGAACTGTTAACCAAAGAAAAAAAATCATCACATCAAGTGACAAGATCTTTGTCTGCAAGCCACTATGGGGAAAAGGATGGAAGAGAAATTCTGATAAGTTTGTGGTCTTAAGGCAATTGATAAGTAGGCCCTCAAGTGATGAGAATTTTCAAAGGCTCTTTAAGGGAAATGGAATGCCCTTTTCGTACCCTTCTTTAGATTCGTAAAGACCCCCAGCTTCTGATGAAGAGTCACAATATCACCAGTAAAACACCAAATGCATTTCTGCAGAATGAATGTGTCAATAATTGCATTTAACTTTCCGGGAGGGGTACTGAATTTTGTTATTAAACATCTTAAGCATTTCTTATATTTCTATTTATAAATTACTTTCCCAAATAACATATCATGTTTCTTTTATTATTTTTTTCAAAACTCAGCATTACCATCTCATTTTTTCTCATTTTCAACAGTTAAAATTAAGAAAAGTTCATCAGTGGCAGAGGTTCTGCAATCTGTAGCAACCCACAGAGCGGTCCGCTGAGACAAATTGCCCCCCTTTAGTATCCTGGTGTGCACAGCAAGAAAAATAGAGTCAACGTCCACTTCTCTCAATGGCTTAAATAATTTATCAGTCACCTAAAAGCTAGTTTTTAACCCAAACCATATCTTCTACCATGCCTACTTTCCTTCTATCAGTTATATCTATTCAGAAATGCAAGCTCATGCTAATGTGTGTCCAATTATGAAAGGTAAATGAGTTACTAAAATCATCCTAATACATTTAAAGTCTAAGCAGAAAGTCTTTCTCTTAATCATCCACAAAGATATTCCATTGATAGGCGTGGCTATTGAAGAATTTATTGAAGCATCGGAATACTCAGAACAAGCTCATTGAATGCATCACAGATTACAGCAGTTTGGTAGAACATGGAGAATGGCAGTCAGATTTTGCCAATATAGATTTACCGTGGGGTTCCACATCTATATCTAATGACAGGGCAAGTTTCCGCAGATTAGTTTGAGGCATAGAAATGGGGAAGGAGAAGACGATGGTAATTAAATTATTTATGTGACTGCTTTCTGTATGTCTTTGTCTTCAACTGTCTTCAAACCTTTGAGCTGGTGACTGAACCATCCAATCTGGACACCAGGAACACTGCTGTTGTTGATCCCTACAACCACATCTTGAATTATGCCAACTAGCCTACAAGTGGCATAGCATAATCCATTAGTCATAATAGAAATGCTGTTCTACCTTTAACTTTTGTAAAGTTAATTAACTCATTTTAATAATAATGTCTTGGCAAGCCCAGATGAAAAAATCTTATGTTAATGCAGTCAACTACTTTTCTCCAGATAATTGCCATTTGGGCTGAGAAATTGAAAGCATACCAACCTAAAATGCTTTTAAAGACTTCAATCAACATTCTCTCCAAAAATGAAGAAATAAAAAGCCAGAGGGCAGAACCATGGATCTCACACTCCATTCTTAACATTGCCCAGCAACACATATTTATATTACTGGGACTTGTCCTCCAAATTTGACCTGGGGTTGGCCTCTGAATTTGTACAGCAAAAGGAAAGGACAGGGGCTGTATAGTCCTGGAAACTAGAAACAAACTGTCTTATTAAATTACCCATATTTGCAACCAAGCTTAAAATAACACAGATCTGCCAGCCTTCAGACCTAAGGTCTGCAGCTTTCTTTCAAATATAACAAAAGGACACTATCGTTTTTGCCCCCATTTATTTTATTTCTCTGACTCTTTATGAACTTCCCAACAAATGGATAAAAGGTTTTAGTTCCTCTCTTAATTTGTTATAAAATCTTGTTTTAAAGCTAATGGATACTTCCCAGATAACAACGGGTAAAGATTTTCTTTTTAGAAGCAGTATTTGAGTAGGTTCTGCTAACTCACAGAAGAATTTTTAGTTATTAAAAAAAAAAAACTAAGCATATATTTATTTTCAGGAATGAATTTTGAGGAAATTTTAAGCCTTTTGAATTATAAAATACAAAAGAGGTGTGGAGAGGTGAGGTTTCTCCATTTTCACCATAAGTAGCTTCAGTCTGTATTACTGCAGCACTCAAGACCTGGGTATATGAATAGTCTAACTGAGTTGGGTCATTCAGTTAAACAACATATAAAATATACATAGCTCGACAAATCTGTTCATTCCATATAAATATATCTTTATTCTGATTATTTTTGTTGAATCCATTACATCGATCTTGTTAATATCTCTTATTACAAGGAGAGTGAGATCAAAGCTACATTACACCGGAGGCTTTGTATTATGCTGTCCAGGGTGCTTGGTGACCTTAAGTGGTAGAGAGTACACCTTTACACCTTAGATAGTAAAGAGTACATTTAATGACATCATTTTTGTACTTGAGAACTAAATCCCCTTGGATGAGGTCCAACAGAGATGAACCTTAAGACAAGTTCCATTTTATGAAAAGTATAATAAAAAATATATTAGAAAAAAACTAGGGCTAAAAATGTTATTAGTAGATGCTATATAATAAAATCTTTTAACTGAATCACTTAATAATCACAAATTATCTTAATTATCTTGTAATAATTGAATACTTCATGGAAATAAATATTTTGAACTGTGATTATGCTATTTGGCTCATATGTAGGAAATTACCCTCAAGTTAAAAAAAATCATCCTAAAGCTATGTTATAACAAAATTTATGAAGAATCTTTTGGTTTGTAAAAAATGTGATCTCCTATTCAGAAGCCTAGGAGGGGAGAATTTTTCCCATTTTACAATCCCTGTGTTTAAGTAAACTTCTCAAGCTCACACAGCTAGCAAGAAAGTCTTTCCCAAGTTGTAGCTGTGTCTCTGTACTTTTGAGATCTGTTCTCATGATTATTTTTAAGTTTGGGGATAACTTTTAATGATCCTAAATGGTTTTCATTTCCATCTTTAGACATGCAAACACTTCGGTGATAGACACCCATCAGAGGGGCTCACCCCCATCCCCACCCCCTGCCCAAGGCCAGCTCCCCAGCTTGCTTACCTGGGGAAATTACCTACTTTATCTGTGTTTCAGATTCCTCCTCTATAAACGGAAGATAATAATAAAGCCTACTTTCTATGATAGATGCAAAAATTAAACCGGATAACATATATTAAGAACATAGTAAGTCAGTAAGGATTTTCTCCATTAGTAATGGAGTAAATAGTCAACTTCAAATTTTTCCAACTTCATCCAATTTATTCCTGGGCTAAGTAAGCCCCTTACAAAATGTGCTTTGCTTGCAGCACCTGCTAAGAGAAGTTACCCAAGGTTAACTCTGAGGTGTCCATTAGTTGATCCAGAAGTGTTAACTTTATTTAGGGACAGCCAATCCTTGAGGTGGGTTGGTGTCCAACGATGTAGTTTTGCTAGATCATAATGACATACTCTTTAGACCAACTGGACTCTGCAATTTTACTGAGGAAATGGGGGTGAATAAGACAATGGAGGAGTGGACTATTGGAGATAAAATCATGGGTTTTCAAGTCAAAGAGACCCGCAATCAAATCTGGTTCTGCCTACCTGAGATCTTTGGGGAAATTGCTTCATTCAACTGAGACTCAGTTTCCTCTTTCATTCCCACATCCCCTGCCCTCGTTCAAACCATTCATTGCACACCCAACTGGTTTCCATGCCTCCTGCCTAAGTTCCCCCAAACCCACCATCCACGTGGTCACCAGGCTGGGGTTGCCAGCTAAAACAAAACAAAAAAACAGTTAAGTTTGGGCTTCCCTGGTGGCGCAGTGGTTGAGAGTCTGCCTGCCGATGTGGGGGACACGGGTTTGTGCCCCGGTCCGGGAGGATCCCACATGCCGCGGAGCGGCTAAGGCCCGTGAGCCATGACCGCTGAGCCTGCACGTCTGGAGCCTGTGCTCCGCAACGGGAGAGGCCACAGCAGTGAGAGGCCCGCGTAGAACAACAACAACAAAATAAAACAGTTAAATTTGAATTTCAGATAAACAACAAATAATGTTTTAGTATAGTTATGTTCCATGCCAAAACATTATTCTCTGTTACCTAAAATTCAGGATTAACTGGGCTTCCTGCTCTTTTGTTTTTTTTCTAAGTTCGGCAACTGTACACCAGAGTCACTACCAAAACCATAAATCCCACCATGGTATCCCCGTCTTTAAATGGTCAAATGGCACCCTAAAGTGAAGTGTTTGGTTACAATGTTAATCCATTTTTAAATGTTTTCACAAGTCTTTTCATAATATAACTACTTTCGATCTCTCCAACATCATTTTCTACCACCTCCCACTGGGTTTCCTCTTCTTTTGTTTTTGTTTTTTTTTTTCCCTAAATCTGGCAACCATCTACCAGAGTTACTTACCAAAAACACAAGCATATATACATACATATGTATCTAATGATGATAGAAATTTTCCGGAAAATGTTTTAGCAACGTTCAGCAAACAGTTGCCCTGTATTCACGCACAAAAGTCCTTCTGCATTTAGAAATCTCTTTGTGTTATTCAGTCGTTCATTCAAAAATCAGTTATTCAGTGACTATAAGGCATTATATAACATGTGGGTGAGACAGAGTATGAATGTACAGCAGAGATGAAGCCATTTCTGTGTTCAGCTGGGCCAACAGTCAAAGTACCCAGAGTGTACTTCCTTCTCTACCCAATTCCCCTTTTTTCCAACACATGAGGTACTTTGGAGGAATCGCCCCTAGAAATGCCACAGCAGCATGCTGGTAGGAGATTGTCACTGAATTAAATTGTATTATAGTGACTACTATTTATCATTTGAGACTCATCAAAAAGGAGCATCATAAAGAAAGTTCTTGTTGAATTGGGACTCTCAGTGGGAACAGCTGGTAGAGAAGCATCAGTAAAGGATTCCTCAAGCTTTAATGCACACAAGGGACTGAGCCCAAGGTAACAGATGTGCACTGACCTACACCGAAAAGAGTGGGGGGCAGCACGAGTTATTGGAGAGCTCTTGGTTTAGACTCTAGGAAGATTCCTGCAGGTCCAAAGCAGATAGAATGAGAGTTAAAGTCGCATGATCCCCGTCCTTGGGCAGAATGTATTCATTGCGAGTATCAATCTCCCCGACCCCAGTGTCACCAGCATTCATTTTTAGAGAAGTAAAGCAGTCTGTGCTTACAGAGGGCCCCCCATTTTGAACCCTATTCTGAAGCACTCCTCCCCGGAGTGGTCTGTTATGGAATTTCATTATTCCTAGACTCTGGTAGGTAGAGCTTCCTCTTCCATGGAGATTTGCATGATGACCAGGACACTTTGGACAAATCAAGAGAACTGGTCGTGGCTATGCGTTTGTGTTTCTCAATGAATGTGCAATTCATATACAATATGTGTCCTATAGTTAGTGCCCTCCTATGCCCCCAGCCTTACTTACAACGTGACTAAGTTCGCTGCGGTCCTTCATCCCACATGACTTCATTTTTGCTGCCCTGTCTTTCAGTGCTGCTGCCTGTTTCTGTCGTCGTCCGCAGACACTCCTGTCACTAGGCCAATTACCAGCATCTATTGAGCTTTTCCTCCTAATCCAATGGACTCCTTGTTCTCCACCGATGACAGTCTTAGAAGGTGACAGCCAAACTGGCCGTTAGCTTCTGACCTCTCTGTAGTCGATCTTATTATGGTAATTGCCAGGCTGGAAGGAGCAGACACTAGGCCAATTACACCTGTCCCTGTCCCAGTTCAGCCTGGGCTTAAATTACTCCACGAAAGCATGGTTTGCCTTTGCTGAACAACAACTTTTTCTCTATTCTTGTGAAATTTGGAGACAGACATTCCTAATTATGCTTGTCAGTGGCACATAATGACCCAGTATTTCTTTAAATGGCATCATTCTTTATCAGGGAAGCCAATGCACTCCATTAATAGACAACTTGACTGGGGTATTTTTAAGCAAACAAATCTTTAAAATGTGACTCTGATATACAAGCAAGCATAAACTGAAAACCACACAGCCGACCCCTCGCGGTTATTTTAATATTAATGCTATACATAGATGTATGTGCGTGTTGAATATTAATTAGTCTATAAATATTTTATTTTTATGGACTTAAATCTATAAAACTATACATAGGTAATTCTATAAATGGATACCCGTGTGGCATATATACATAATTATATTAGAATATGTGCACATTACGGCTACATGAATTCGTTTTTTAACTGCATTATATAAAACATTAGGAGGAGGAAACTTTTACATTCATTTGAAAATTAAATGTTCTTGTTGAGCACTCTAGAATGTATAATAATATGTATAATATTGTATGTATACAATATATGTATAATATGTACAATGTATAATAATATGCCCCTATAAATCTAAATTGAAATTACACAGATTCTTTTTATTCTAGTTAATTATTAAAGAATGCCCTATTTACTTTCAAGTCTTATATTTCCAGAAGTGCTTACCTACTCATAAGAAATTATTCATGAAAAATAATTTAAGAAGGAAAAATATCAGAGTTCCCAACTGGTTTGGTAATTTGTGAGTTCTTATAGAAGTCTTTGAGGATGCACCTTTTTTGAAGCAAGTTCCTCCAAGCATAGAAATCCCTGAGACCCTAAATCGGAAAGCTCCTCTGTCTTCAATCCCAGTGTCATTGTAGGTTCCCCCTTCAGTCTTTTTTTATTGGAAGTAGCCACTTAGGAGACAGCAGGACTGGGCTCTATAGACAGCCTGCTGCCTGGAATGGAAGAGTTTATTCTGCATTTATTCTCTTCTCCATCATCCCCATGAGACATTAAAGGCAGTGTCCTTCTCTGGACTCCAGAAGCCTAACCAGGATAATTTACGGTCTCCCCAGCTCATACCATAAAGTGTCCTCATTCAATTCGTCATTCCCCCTTCACTGAATCCGGCATTGCTTTTACATCTACTGGAGGTCTGCTTTCCCCCAACAAGCCATAGTCAAAGATGTAAGCTGCAGGGCTCTGTTCCAATAACCCCAGTACTGCTAATGAAATTGCTTCCTCTCTCTCAGCCTATTTCTTACGGGTGATAATCACCACCAAAAAGAGGATATCGTGAGATTTACAATTCTCAGCTGGTTGCTTCACAGGTAGTGGGAATTTAGCCACGTTCATCTTCCAAGGGTGTGCAGTCAGCTCCCGTGTTTACAAACTGTAGAAACCTTGAGCCAGTCACTGACGTTCTCCAAGTGTGACTGCTCCACAAGATAATGTACACCAAGGTGTTAGCACTCTCTTGACTTGCCCCCCAAGATCTCATTGGTCCTTGAACTTTTCTTTCTTTTCTTTTCTCTTCCCTTTCATTCTTTCCGGGGATAACCAAGTCATAAATCTATACATTGAATAAGGACCACACCTGGTCACATCATTGCATTTTGATTTCTCTGGAGGAGTATTAAATTCTTCCTATTTCTCCTGATTGGTCTTGCTCATGTGATGCCTTGGTCATCTCCTCTTTTTCCATGGCTGAGACCTCCAATTTTGCAATTCCTGGCATCAGGGACTGATAGGCAATCCTCTCCTCCCTCTGAGATCATTTCCACTCAGAATGTCTTCATTGAAGGATCATATTGTCAGTCACTGGAGTTGATGCACTTGCAGTGGCTATTGTACGAGGTCCCTGATGGAACCCCAAAGACACTGCAGAAAGTAACTGAGGTTCTGTCCCTGTGCTTTCCCTCAGATTCTTCAAAAGTAAACTGGTACCCACCCAAGGAATCGGTTCCTTCAGAAATCCTCTTTGGAATTTTTCCCCAGCAAAAATTTCCAGGGTCTTTTTTTTGTTGTTAAAGTCCTAAGTTGCCTTACCTTGAAATTATAAAGACGTCTTTCCAACTCCAATCAAACAACAATTTAGGAGAGTCTCTGCTTTGGGGTTTTTACACCAGTTGGCAGCAAATAGGGCTAACAACAGAGTTGCCTCAAAACCCTTTTGATAGTTGAGCACAGAAAGCAGAGATTCTCCAGTGGAATGTGCCTCAGTCATCTGCAGCGTTTGTGAAAGCCCAGGCTGTTGGTCCCCTCGGACGTGCTGATTCCATTGGTCTGGGTTGGGGCCAGAGGATTTGCATTGCTAAGAAGTTCCCAAGTGATGCTTGTCCAGGAACCCATCTTTGAGAATGACTGATACAAAGCATAAGGGGCGTATGTGAACCCCTCTTCATCACAGTGTTTCTCGGCTGACCTTCCCCACTACCTTGGTGATTCATAAAGATCACTTCCTTGGTGAACATAAGGAAGGCCTTGAACCTTGTTGCTTCTAAAAAGGCTACTCCTTGGAGACTAATTGTTGCTGCTGTAAATGGCATTAGGTGAAGCCTGAGCCCTGGGGGTGTATATGGAAAGGAGGGAGAGGACAAGAAAAATTACAAAGTGTGCCTCCAATTTCATCATTCTTGGATAAGACCTCAGTGATAGCAACATCTACCCCAATCAAAGCTATTTTCTTAAACCCAGACTGAAATAAACACAAAGGATATGGAGAGAGGGGAAAAGTCTTTTTTTTTTTTTAACCCAATAAAGCACACTATCTTTTTCTCTCTCTGTTAGATGAACAAAATGGGGTTGCCTGGCTTGAGCTCGTCATCTGTGTTTATCTCATCTGGTTGTCTCTAATTAGATTGCAGGCCCCTTTGGGCAGTAGCTGTGCAGTTGTAATCCGATTTTGTACAGTGCCTGGCACAGTCTCTTAACCATAAGGAGGGTGCTCGATAAATATTTATTGGCGATGGTTATCTCTAATTCCTCAGGAAGTCTAGGCAATTCTAGGCCACTCCACTTAGCTGAATGATAATGAAAATTGATAAACTATCATAGGAGGAAACACACATGTAGTAGGTTTTTCAAAACCAACCCACCATCAAATATTCAAAATGAGGATGTAGCCTTTAGTAGCCTATGGGCATTGAAGGTTGAACATATTACTTTGTGCCAAACTCATAGGAGTGATCCAGTGTAGCACTGGAAGAGGCAAGCTTTATAAACCAGAAAGAATCTTCTGACACTTTCCTTAGGTGATACCGAAGTTTGTAATATGGTTTTCTCTCCACCCACCACATTTTCTAATAAGCCACATAAATTGGTCTATAAAGTCAGCAATATTTTAATTATTGGCAAGCGTATTCATCAACCCCCAGATGGTTTTTCTTTGCTAAAAATCATGGAACTGACATCACTGGAAACACGATACACGTTTTTGGCTGATATAGTCTCTTCCATCTACAAAGTATTTCTAACCTCGACGGATAAAGCCTAACACAAGAAGTGAAGTAATTGGGGATTTTTTTCCCCAACGTCTGAAAAAATATATATTTACTCCGGAAATGCCTCCAAACACGTATGTCTAATGAAAAGCACACTTACAGCCAGAAAAAGAGCGGGTGCTGTGTCGTTTATAGGGGAGAATGAGACAAGAAATTCCAGGACACAGGAAAACCTGGAGAGGCTTTATTTCTAGGCATGCTTAGGTACAAAGAGAAGGCTGTGCCTCGATGGGGTGCTAGGGAATCTAATAGCTGCATCGGGTAATGTACTGCTGGCCGCCCAGCCACTCATGGTATTTGGCCGTCCTTCTCATACACAAACGGCAAGAATTTGGGGAAACCATAGACTTTGTGAGCCTTTCCCCTACACTTCTGTGCAAATATGAGGTTAAAGAAATGCATTGTGTAAGAGGTAAAAGGGTGAGCAGCAGAGACAGAAAACAGGGAGTTCAAGAAGAAAGCAGTGAGATTGCTCAACGTGAGTTTGTCCTTCGGGAACACTGTTTGAAGGAGACGTAACCCATTGTTTCTTGCAGACGATTTCTTTGGAATTCTTTTCTTGGCTTCTGAGACTTGTTCACCTTGTGACCTTAAATATTTTCCTTGCTGCCTGGTTCTTTTGCCTTTGTGTCTCCCTCCTCTCTTCTGTACAGGGAGCTTCTGTTGATTGAAAAATGGATAGAAAATAGATGGATTCTGCAGCCACGCAGAGAATGAAGACACTTCACCCAGATCTCTCTCACCAGACCTAAGGTTAGAGCGTCTGTCACCTTTCATCTATTCAGCACTGAGAAAGGTTGCCTCTTCATAGTTAGGGACGTGATTTTGGGGGTATTTTCTCTTGTTTTTGATCTGCAAAATGTTTGGGGTATGAGCAGTCTAGTACATTTGGAAGTGGAGAGCCAAAAGTCCATTTCATGACTTACAAGGGATTGGAATTTTGGCTTTCAGACGCTGCCTTCAGTTTCTTGGAATTGGAGTTTCACATGCTAGAGGCTGAACTGCACTTTTCCTGGTATTTCCTACCGTATGAAAAAAGTAAGTAAAACCTGAGAATTTGTGTGTGTGTCACTGAAGATGACCAGAGAAAATGAGGTGGGGAATGATGTTGAGGGACTAGAAGAATATAGTTTCCTTCAAAGAAACTGCCCAGTGTTCAGAGACGTCACTTCCAATGGGAGCCCTTCTCAATGGAGTGAATTCCGTGCCACTGAACGGGATGCCAGGGTGCTGATCATGGCCCTTAATCAATTCTATCTCCTTCTACTTGTCTCTGATTCTTGGTTGTCCCTTCTATATAATAAGCAATTTTGGGGAAATGACTGGTCCGACAGTTCAGAAAAGTAGTCCACGTTCATCAAGGTGCCCAACAGGAAAGATTCTGCTCCAAAGGTGTGTTTTAACCCCAGGGTCCCTGCTGACTAGCTGTGTAAATGTGGTCTTGAGCAATGATGGTTGTCTACCTGAATGCTTACTGAGGGGATTAACGAAGAAGATGCTGCTCATAGGGTGCTTGGCACAAAGTAAGGGCTAAGTAGTAACTCTCAGGCGTCCTCCTGCTGCTGTCGTCAGCACTGCGTTTATTCCAGGATCGTAGAAGCACATTATCAGAGAGTATTGTTAGTCGCAAGGGATTAAGAGCACAGCGTGTGGCCAGACTGCAGAGGGTGGGTCTCATCTTGGTCACTGAGATGACCACACAACGCCTGGCATTAAATTCACAATTCCCATTACTAGATTGGTCTCTTATCTCTAAAGGTTCTGTTGCCCTTGGGGGTGAAGTCCGGGGCTTGGGTAATTTTCTTTTCACCTTTATGCTTTTCTGTGCATTCCAAATTTTCTACAATGAGTAGAAATTAATTTTAAAACAGAAAAAATTAAAAAAGCCCTTTTCTTGTGTGTTTTAAATATAATATCAAGATAAGGGTAGGGGATTAAGAGATACAAACTACTATGTATACACTGCAGCCATCACTTTTAATAACTTTAAATGTAGTATAATCTATAAAAATATTGAATCACTATGTTGTACACCTGAAACTAAAATAATGTAGTAAATCAACTATACTTAAATTAAAAAAAAAAGAGAGATAATGAATGTAAAGTATTTAGCACAGTTCCTGGCATATAATAAACAATAAATATTGGCTATCATTATTTTCCAGAAAAAACTATATCCTATCAACCCGATCTTAGACTAACCATTCACGAATGCATAAACTGCTATCTTATGGATATGAATCATTTCTTTGTTCAGAGTAAGTTTGCTTCATCCTCATTCAAATTGTTGTAATGGGGAGCGAGTTTGCCTTTATGAATCAGCCTGTCAGACATCCGCGGAAATATTCTGAAGACTCCAGGTTTCAAACTGTTTTCTCCCGGCAACCTGAAATTTCTCCCCAGAGCTTGATTGCTATAGGGTAAGACCTTGTGACACAGATGAAGACAAACAAGTTTCTGGAATAGTCCACAGGGGGAGACTTTTAAAATTGTGAGTTCAGCAGGGACACAAAGAGACTCTGGGAAGGATGTGGTGACCGCAGAGACAACTGACTCTATTTGTTGCAAGGGCAAACTCCTCTTCCCGCTACAGAGGCAGGAAAAAGCCCTCAAATAATGCCTTTCCTCACTCCAGATTATTAACTCCAATGGAGGCTTCTTAGACAAGAAGGAAAAAAAAAACATTAGGAAGATAGTCAGAAAGAAAACATTTTCAAGGGGATGAGGGAAGGAGTGTGGAGGGAATATATAACACAGTAAAATGGAAGAAGAAACAATTTCCTGTGATACTTATGATTAAGGAAGATAGTCATATGAATTTATACACGTACAACACTGCAGTTTATTAAAAATGTTACGCTTATCAAGGCTTATCAAAGTTTCCCACTAACGTGTGACTACAGGCAAAGTGACCACGTGTGACCCTTGTGTGCATCGAGAGGCACGTGGCAAGAGAAGGAAGAACAGGCATAGCCTGTACTAGACCCCAGAAAGCTTGAAGTTTCTTTCAAGACCTGGGATTTAGTCTTAAAACGATATTGATTTCTCATTGCTCTAGGATAAAAGAATGGGACCAAACCCTGGTTGTCTGATTCTTGGGCCCACCATCTTTCTAATTTATCACACTGCCTCTTCTTCATGGCTAGCTGTAACACTCTGAAGAAATCCCATCCTTTGTTCCACTGAACACTTGACTCCACAGTTGCTAGCAATTATGAAAAAGGATGTTAGTGTCCCAGGAGGAAAAAGTAGGACTGTAGGTGGTAACACCCTCCTGAGTGGATCGGGAGATAAATATAAATAGTTCTGAGAAGGAAATTGGGAGGACTGCTATCTTCCTGGGGCACATATGCAAGCTGGGACTGAAAACCTGCCAGGAGTAATCAGACAGTGATCACTCCCCAATTCTGCTGACTCAGGTAGGAACAAATGATATAGTCATTAAAGAGCTACAGTACACCTCGTAGGACTTTGAAGTTCAGGTCAGGAAACAGAGACCTGAGGGCACAGGTAGTATCTTTATTTGTCTTTCATCACAGAGCCTGACCTCAGAAGCGAAGCTAGTTGTTAACCATCAGTTAAATCGATGGTTGAGCAATAATCAATATTTTGTTTTCTAAATTAATCCCTTCTAACTTACTAAAATAAAAAATTCCAATATATATAGTAAGAGGGTCCTTTCCCATGTTAATGTTATGGTTTTTTTTTTGTTGTTGTTCTTGTTATGGTTTGATGATAGCATTCTGACTGGCAAGCGGAGTTTATTTTACAAAGAACAGGTGGGAAATGACTTGCCAGTGGCTCAGAGATGCCATCCCCAAACAAATTTAAATTGAATTTGAGGAGTAGACAGTAAGAAATCCAGAAAAAAAAAACCCCACAGATTTTATGGACAATATGACTGATTTGGATTAAAAAAACTACAACAAAGCGGAAAAGATGCTTCTAAAGAGATAATTATCACAGGAAGATTGTTAGGAACAGTTTATGAATATGATATGTAGAATCAGAAAACAAAGTCAATACGGGTTTTTTTGTTTTTTCAAATGGAAACTAAGTGATATTACTTGTTTAAAAGGAAACTATCTACCAGAAAGAAAAGTATGGTGAGTTTATACATGATGAAGGTGTATACTTGTGTGGAAATTTACCATCTAGAAAGTGAAAGCATCATGAAGGCCGTTGAGATTAGGATTAAAAATTATAGAAATACTATCACTGAGGGAGAATAATAGAGGCAACTCAGATCAATGAAGGCCCTGTATCGTGTTTTCTTTATTTTATTTTTAATTATGAGATCTTTGAAACATATGTAAGCATATAAAATAAAGAAATCCTTTTAACCTATCACCCCAATGAAAAAGATATTAACATTTTTCATGTTTGCATTAGCTTTCATTCTTTAATTATTTTCTTTTTAATTTTCTTCAGTATTTTTAGATAAAAAAATTACAAACAATAGCAAAAGCCCCACATACCATGCATTTTCCTCTCTCTAAGTAGAAATAATCACAACAGAGGGCTATCTCTTCCATTCTTTTGATTTTTACCCAGGTGTAAATTCACAAACAGTACACTACATGGTTTACTAGGTTAAAAAACTTATCTGAAAGCATCCCATCATATATATCTTTTTACAAAACTTGCTTTTTTTCACTTGACATAGTGTATTTTACAACTATCCCTATCAATTCACATAGATCTAGTGTAGTTATTTTAACCCTGTGTAGTAGTGCAAAGCAAAGCTTCCACCACTGATGGACAATTGGTGTTTCCACTTTTTTTTTTTTCTGCTATTACTTATAATTCTGTTACATACAAGATTTTACATAACTCCTCTGCACATTCCTAGAATTTTTCTTTGGGAGAAAACTAGCAGTAGAATTTGAGGTAAAAAAAAAAAATACACATCTTCCATTTAACTAGGTAACAGAATTGTTCTCCAAAGTGGTTTCACTAATGTACGTTGCATGCAAATATTTTTTCACCACATACTCAGTAATACTTGGAGTCCTCAGATGTCTACAGGGTTGCCAAGGTAGTGTGTGTGTGAAAGAGCATCGTGTCGTTTTAGTTTACATTTTCCTGGTTAATATAGAGGTTGAGCATCAGTTCACGTGTTTATTGCCCTTCCCTCTATGTTTACTCAGCTTCCCTCATCTTTAAATCATTGCTTATATTTTTAAGTTGGTCACATGTAGAATGTTCCAAATGTTTCCATATTTAAAAAATTTTTTTGCTTGTTGAGTCTTGCTTGAGAAATTGTTCCTTCACAAAATATCATAAACATTTCCTAACCTAAGTTTTAAAAAAGCTTTGTTTTTCATATTTAGGTCTTTATATATGAAGTGGAGATTTTTTATCTATTTGGAGAGTTGATTATCCCAGAACTAGTTATTATTGATAAATAGTCTATCCATTCGTCAATAGTTTTTAATGGCTTTTGGGCCATATACCAAATATATATATATATTCGTGTATATGTTATATATAGGTTATATACATATATGTTATATATAGGCTATAACTTTTATATGTTGGCTTTATATATATACATATATATTACATATATGCGTGTGTGTGTATATATATGCACACACTGGTTCTGGCATCTCTTCTTTTTTACATTGATTATTAGTCTTTTTCTTATTTTTAACCTTTAACCACCTGAAATTAGTCATTATTCCTCTTATTGCTGCTGCTATGTTGTTGTTATCTTATGGTATTGTTATTATCATTATTGGCTTTATATAGTCAATGCTTATTTAAATTTACCCATCCAACCGCCAATTTCTTTGATCAAAACTACTTACTGCATGCCAACCCACAGCTACTTTTTCAGTTACATCTCCTCCCCAAACCATTCTTAATAGGTCTTCCAGGTGAGGCTGCATACAGTCTCTTAGCCAGAGAAAGTCCTTTTCCCCCCCCCTCTTGAATAATCCAACAGCTGGATATAGAATTTTCTACTAACAGTAATGTTCCCTCAACTTGACCAAGAGTTCATTCTGTTGTTTCTGGACCGGTGTTTTAAGATGTTTGCTGTCAGTACAATTGTCCCTTTTTTAGAGAAGTCTTTTCCCTCAAATTGCTTTTAAAATCTAGTTTTTTGGTGTTTTACAGCTTAACCTATAGATGGCTATAGGGACATTTTATGTGTCCTTCTGGAAATTGATGTGTTCCTTTATTCTAACAATTTGTACCTCCCATCACTTTTGAAAAATCATCAACCATTACCTGCTTTAATGTTTCCTCTTCTCCATTCTCTATTCTTCCTGTTTGAACTGTTTTCCTATAGACGTATGTCCGAGTTTTATCTCTTCTCAGGTCTCAACTTCTTAAGGTTTTCTAACTCTTTATGCTACATTCTAGGTGATTTATTTATAATTTATTCTCTTCCAGTTATTTCCTTTCTTCAGCTGCATCTAAGTCACCATTCATTGTGCCTATTGGGCATTCATTTCTATGATGGTATATTTTGTTTTTCATTGCAAAATTGGACTTGGTTCTTCTTCAAATCTGCTTCTCTCCTTCAGTAACTTTCCTTTCCTTGTGCTTTCTTGTCTTCTTTGCTCTCTCCCCCTTTTCACTTTATGTATTTCTCTTTCTAGTTTGGACTCTTAGGCTCAGAGAATTGAATTAACCATATGTCTCAGATAATGCTAATGGCAGCTGTTGCATGCTTGGGCTCCTGGGAAGCAGACAGTGACAGTCACGAGGCGAGCGCCGTGCACTTACCCCACACTCCTGTGAGGCAGGGACTGTGGTGAACGGTCACTGAGAAATGAGGGAGAGTGATGAAGAAGCTTGCCTGACCAAAGTGACTTAGTCGACTAGGATGTAAATGAGGCCCTCGGGCTCCAAAGCCTGGGCACATCCTACTATGTTTCAGTGCCTTCGTTCACAACCTGCTGTCATATTACCCTCACAAATCAGCCTGTTCCTATTTTATTTTATTGTTTTTTCTATCTTAATTCTCACTCCTGTTCCTCTCTCTATACATAAATGGTATTGTGTTAGAGAGATCACATTCATCTTATAATAGTTTTTAGTTCAACACTCTTTTTAAGGTCTATCAGTGTTAGTATATATGCCTCTACTTCATGTCTTTAACCTGCCTAATGACCCATCTCTTTAAAAATCTTTGTTTTAGAATCTCTTTCGGATTTGACTTTACTATGTCAAGTTCTGGGGGTAAAACGGTAATAGTCTTGGTTGTTGAATGTGTAGACCCTTGACTGTGATGGATTTGTTCTTTGTGTCTCTTTCAATGTTCGATTGTGAGCTCATCTTCAGGATTTCATTCTGTGCTAAATCCCTACTGCCTGGATTAGGGAAGGTTCCTCTGGACCTACGTTGGGTTTGATTCTTCCACATGTCCCACGAATTCCTCCACTGGCTTTGGACCAATTTTATGTTAATTTCTCCACTGGAACTGCAAACTCCTACCCTATTTCAGGAATAAGACCAGCATTCTGATTTCTTATCAGAGAACTTGGCTCTGTCTAGGAACCAACAAGAAATAAGATTTTTTTTGTCTCCTACGTTGGTGAGATTTTTTTTCTAGTCCCCTTTTGCTATGTGTGTAGCCCTTCATAAATCTGGTTTTAAAACTGGGGTTTCTGTTGTAGCTCCCTCTTTACAGGGTCTTATCTGCCACTTAGGCATGGGCAGTAAAACCCAGCCCCGAGGCTGTGACCAGAAACAAACTCCTCACCTCTCAAGTTGCTCAAATAGCTTTTACAGTACTCACATCTGGCCCCTGGGGAAGCCCTCTTTCCTGTAAGCTCAGCTGACATCTTTAAAATAATGTGTTACGTTTCATTTAGCATTTCTCAATATTGTAACTGGAATGTTGGTCTATTAACACAGACCGTCATGTTGCGAAAAGAAACCCCCCTCCCCTGAATCACCTGTTCTTTCTGCCTGAGCTACAGAGGCTTCAAACTAGCTCTGCCCCCTCAAACCACCATTTTCAGAGTATAATTACTTATCGTCTCATTCAGTCACATTTGCAGGGCAAATTTTATGATTCTCATTTGACCAATGAAGCAACTTAGTGTAACAATGATTTCTTAGTGAAGAGATCTACCCAAAGTTATCCCAACGCTAAGGGAAGCAGCCTGACCTCACAGCCAGGTCCTGATTCTAGGACACTTAGGGGCCCCCAGCCTCTTTCCCAGTACTAAGCGTCACTGTACCTGAGCTGTTTCAACTCCTGAATCTCATCAGAGTCCCTCTTACTTCAGGTCCTTCCAACCCTATTCCCACTCACTCTGCTTGTAACACTCTCTCCATTTTCTTGATTATTATTTGACTCTCCACACAAGTTTTTGTTTAATCGTATGCAGCCTTGTGCTTTTTAACAGTCTTCTGCCAGGACTCCTCATCGGGATGAGGACTGCCCACAACTTTTGCACAATGCCAGAGAGGAATTCAATGATTTCTGCTTGGTTGATTGATAGATTCTTCCCCTAGCTGCCTTTTAACCTTTATCCATAAGAGTTCCCTATAAAACACAAACACCATGTATTGTCTTATGTCAGAATAGTTTTACATTTCTGTTCTTGCCATATTACAATATACTAGTACCTTGTATTATTGGATATGTCAGGACCTGGGGCCTTGAAACATACCACTTATCATTATTATGCATATATTTATATTTGGAAATCAAGAACTATGTATTTTTCCTCGATGCTTGTAATTTAAGGTAAAAGAAAAGGAGGGTATTCTGACAGCTAATCATAGCTGCAATTAAGGTATCTACTCTGAGTTCACTCTCAATTTTGCCAACTCCTGGAACAGACAATTCTTGACTTTCTTTAATAAACTTCTCGTCCTGGTGTCCTTTGACAGTATCTTACATCTCACTGGAGTGTAAATCATAAGTGAAACTTCTCATTTCGTTAGTCACTGCTTTTCTATTAGTTTATATAAGACTTTTATTTGTGCTAAGTGCTTTAATCTTTTGGGGCTTTATTAGCTCTCTTTCACAAAAGCCCCATGAACTAGGTAACAAAGTTTATCAACCTTTTATAGATAATAAAAATAGTAAACTATTCATCTACCATCAAATTGCAATTAGAACTCACAGCTCCCAAAGCCTGTCCATTGTTCAATTTGTTATACTTTTATGCTATATGTGTTTTCTCCTTTTTGACTGCCTTTTCGTTATCAGTGTGCTATTTAAGGTTGTAATCTCCTCCCAAACAGTAACTAAAACATACATTCAAGAAATGCAGTGGAGTTTATTGAATATAAGTCACTACTAAATCTCTAAAACGGGTATAAGTTAAAAGTAATATTGGAATGTTGATTATTTCAGGAAGTTGATATCCTGAAATTCTATGTAATATAATTGAGCTGTAACAGAATTTACTCATAGGCATTTCAAATGATGCAGAACATAAGGTCTGAGCTAGTTTATTCTCTGCTTTGAAATATGCAAAAAATCTTGAAACTGAGCTCGTTTATTCTCTGCTTTGGAATATGAAAAAAATCACCTGAAACTACCATCATACCTGACACATTCTTGCTTATAGTGTGGGCCAAATAGCATCTGATTGATTGGCACACCAAATATAGGGACTACAGATACAGATAACTGCGTGAATGTTAAAAGGATGTTTCTAGGTAGTTGCTCAACTTCAGTTGAACAGTGACAATCATACGTTAACTTGAAAACTATTTTAAGATAATGCAACCTTTGTAGACAGCCATCTAATTTAAGTTACCTGATCACTGAATCTTAACTTTCAAATGCGTCCTTGGTTTCCCATTTTGTGCCACTTTAAAAAATTCCTTTCACTACCAAGACTTAATGGAGAAATCTCATGATGTTTTGATCTGTGGAAGATTACAAGAACTGCTCAGAAACACCTGTGTTCACGCACACACACACACACACACACACACACCCTCAATTCATCATTGTCTAATGATTGCCTCCAAGCAATTCTCTTACCCAAGAACTAATAGCATTAGTGTGTCAGGAGGAACTCATATCTTCACAAAACAGCTATGTTGCCTCCAGAATTTTAATTTAAAAAAAGTAGTCTTTGTGATTACGTGCATATTCAACAGGTGACATTGGAAAATGTGAAGCACTTTCGCCAAGGAAGTCCTTTGCAGTTAAGTCCCTTGGTTTTTTCCAGCTGCAAAAACACAAATGTTGTTCTGACTTGTCCGCATGTTGAGAAGCGTCCTTTGGTACTTGTTCCAGCTGGGATTTTAACGCAACATTGAGCTGCTGAATCAGGTGACTCGATCTAGAACAGTGCCGCCCCATAGAAGCAGAATGCTAGCCTCAAATGTGAGGAACGTGTGCGATTTAAAATTTTCTAGTATCTACATTTAAAAAGAAAAAAAAAAAGAAATATGACACTAGTTTCAATAACACATTTTATTTAATACGATATAGCCAAAATATTATCATCTCAACATGCAATAAATATAAAAGTAATTGAAATATCTTCCATACTCGGTCTATGAAATCTTGCATGTAATAGAAACTTAAAACACATGTCAGTTCGGACCAGCTACATTTCAAGTGTTCAGTGGCCACCTTATGGTATTGGGTATCTCAGATCTAGAGATCAGCCTTCTCTTATCATCCTTCTAAATAGCAGCCACCAAAAGCACTCTCGGGTTAAGACTGGCTTCGTATTTAATTTACCAACAGTTCGCATTGCAAAAAGATGCCCAGCCGTGAATCAATCTCAATACCAAACCAAAAGGTAAAAAAGAAAAAATGAAAAGAAACAAAAGAAAAAGAAAAATCTAGTCTCTCAGTTTGGTTTCAGCAGTAAGGCTTAATCTTCCATGCTAGCAAAAATACTTGGTTAAGGGCTTCCGTGGTGGCGCAGTGGTTAAGAGTCCGCCTGCCGATGCAGGGGACGCGGGTTCGTGCCCTGGTCTGGGAAGATCCCACGTGCCGCGGAGCGGCTGGGCCCGTGAGCCATGGCCACTGAGCCTGCGCGTCCGGAGCCTGTGCTCCGCAACGGGAGAGGCCACAACAGTGAGAGGCCCGCGTACCGCAAAAAAAAAAAAAAAAAAAAAAACTTAGTTAAAAGGATAGCCATCAAACTCTAATCATCAAATCACATTCCATCATTTCCTTCCCTCTCAAGCCAGTAAACAACAACAACAAAACCTAAGTTGTCTAGTAACCACGGCCTGGGTGTTTCCATATTGCTATAGAGACACATGTCAACAACTTAAATGATAGCCACACAGGAGAAATGGGAAGGGGTTGGGTGTGGCCCCTCCGTCTCAGCAACCAAGGGCAGAGATTGTGAACCCATGCCATGCACAAACGCAGAAATCATAATTGGAAGGTGGATGGAATTTACTGCAGTCCGTGGGTTCTACTTTCCATCCTCTCCTCCTGCATGGAAGCATTGCTCCCCAAATACGCCTAACACGCAATACAACATTCTGTGCAGGGAAAAATACTTCCTGATTTCATGCCCCACAGCATTAAGATTGAGAGGTCTGTAATTTTACCCGAAGTGCAGCAACCACAAATGTTCTTCTTTTTCACACATAAATATTTAATCCCTGTTAAAAACATGCTATGCTACATGCCAGAGTAATATCTTAGTGTCGCGGGTTTCACAGATTAATTGTAAATTGGCAGGATTGCAGTAGAGCCCAGCTCATTAGGTTGTGGATATAAGACATCACCAAGAAAACCTGTTTTCTATACTCCTGAGCAAGGAGAAAATGAAAAACTTTGGAACAGAAGTATTTGGGAGGTTGTGAATAGACACAGATTTGGGGTGTGGAACAGTTTTCACACAAGTGGGTAGCTTTATCTGATTTGAGTTAAAGTCTTAGACAAGTAATTTATCTTCACTCATCTCATCTCTCTAAACGTATAAGAAAGACAAGAGGAAGAGGAATTGGAGAAAGAAATTGGAAGAGAAACTTTTGAGTTAAAAAATCGGTCATACCCAATTGGAGATCTAATAAAATGACATGGTGGAATTTGGTTTGTTCCTGTTGTTTTTGTACTTGTACTGATTTAGGAAAAAGCCCATTAGCTACTCTTCCTTGAGTGGCAATACATCTGTTTGTTGTCCATTCTGATGAAAAGTAGAAGTATAGTCTCAGATATTTTTGTAATATTAAAAAATGACCATAGTGTGCCCATACTTTCTTGAATAATGCAATAGTGCCATGCATAATGTTTAGGTGAAACTTTAGGTGATTTTAATTATATCTAAGCCTTTGATCCTTTTCATCTTAGTACAAGAGATGAAAACAAAACCAACTTTCATAGAGAAAGATGCCTTGATAAGTCTGAACTCAGAGTTGAGATACTTGGTTTGACAAAGGATTAGTCTCTGATTAGAAATGTATTTTGTGAAAACAGAACTGAAATTAGGATTGTTCTAGAAATAAGAGCAAACATTTATATAAGCACATGCATCAGGTACTGATTATTCTAAGTGCTTTGCATTATATTGGCTTTGATTCTTACAACAACCATCTGATGTAGGTACCCTTGTTTTCTTTTAGAGATTAGAAAATGTAGGCACAGAGAGGTTAAGTAATTTGTTCAAGGTCACTCAGCTTGAAAGTTGGAGCTGGGGTATAAAATCCAGGCAGACTGGAACCAGAGCCTGACCCCAGCTATCTCTGTGATGTGTGATCAACATGCCCGTGGGTGGGCAGAACCATGTTTCCACAAAGTCCTTACACTTAACATCCTATTGGACTTTAAAGTAACTTCCCCAATGCACCCCAAATTTCTGTCAATATAGAACCCCCCCAAAAAAACCCCATAATTTTCAAGAGGCCCTAAACAAGTGCAAATATTATCAGAAAAACATAAAACCTATCATAGCTTACTTAGTAGCACAAAATGTTTGGCTGCTTTGATGACAATTTTTTTAAAATCCCTTAGCGATAAGGGATAGAATGGTGAAGAAACTGAACACGGGACAGATAAGAATTCCAGAAAAATATGAAATCAACGTGAGGTTATCTGAGAAGAAAAAGATAAAGAAGAAATAGAGCATGTAAGCAGAGTTAAGATCTGTCATCTATATATTTAGCCAAAC
Organism: Monodon monoceros; assembly: GCF_005190385.1. Taxonomy (NCBI): domain Eukaryota; kingdom Metazoa; phylum Chordata; class Mammalia; order Artiodactyla; family Monodontidae; genus Monodon; species Monodon monoceros. The sequence continues at coordinate 23,037,710 of NW_021703778.1, forward strand.
CCAGCAAGGCATTAAAAACTCAAACGTGGGCTTCCCTGGTGGTGCAGTGGTTGAGAGTCCGCCTGCCGGTGCAGGGGACACGGGTTCATGCCCTGGTCCGGGAAGATCCCACATGCCGCGGAGCGGCTGGGCCCGTGAGCCATGGTCGCTGAGCCTGCGTGTCCGGAGCCTGTGCTCCACAACGGGAGAGGCCACAACAGTGAGAGGCCTGCGTATCGCAAAAAAGATAAAAATAAAAACTCAAACCTAATGAACATTAAACAAAAAGTGAAAGGTAACTTAATCTAAGCATCTCAGTTTTGCATTTCTCAATTTTGTATTCAGCAGATATTATAATATAATCATGGCAAACTTTGAACATATATAGACAAAGCTCTGTTCCAAACATTGTGTTTGGATATTTTATTGAATCCTCACATAAATCCTGTGCAAAACAGAGTATCATTATTCCCATTTTAGAGATGAGAAAACTGAAGCACTTGATTTTATCACACCCTAAATTTTATAGAGCATGCAAGATGACTTTCTTAAGGTAAAACTTAGTAGACTCATCGAGTAAATAATAACGAAATTAAGTTGAGATCATTCAGATCTCCCATTTCTCTTCAATCCATCCAAAATTTGTTGCCTTTATGCAAGGGCCATTAACCTGCCCTTTTGACTATAGTATGATTTTAAAAATAAAGAAACCATATGTATATGTATAGCTGATTCACTTTGTTATAAAGCAGGAACTACTAACACACTATTGTAAAGCAATTATATTCCAATAAAGATGTTAAAAAAAAAAGAGAACAAAAGTAAAAGAAAATAAAAAATCCCTGAATACAGTACATTTAATATTACTATATGAATAAATGCCATTATTCCATTCAAAAAAATTTGTTTTAATTTAAAAAATAAAGAATCCTTGTATCAGAAAGTTTTATGGGATTGGAGAGGGGTAGGAGACATTTTTATGTGTTTTGTCTTTCTACTATCCACTTTCTCCTTCCCCCTCCTTAAAAACTGACTGAGTCGGAAAGCACTTAAAAAGTTTTACTTTAAAATGGAGTGTGAGAGTTAATTACCATTGAACGCCCTGCAATTGGTTCATGTGGGTGATCACAGACCACATCACAGAATCTAATGCAGAGATAGACGCCCCCTCAGGCTCAGGGGGTGGGGATCACCTTGCAGTTCCTGCTCAAATAAGAGTTTTGAGGAGGAAGAAACTTCCCTTTTAAGTTTAGCTTCCTATGGAAATTAACTCCGAGTCTCCTTGAAAAATACTACTATTGCAACTCAGGATTAACTTTTTATAGACCAGCATGTTAAGATGTATCGTCAATGGCTCTTAATCTTCTTGGTGTCATAGAGAAGACAGAGAGAAAGCTCATGGAATTTAAGAAAAATCACCTCCTCAAAAAGGCACATATATACACATATGCAAATTTCAGGACTTTTTTTAGATGAAGGCTATCTGTGCTTTGTCCTCTGTAAAATATCATATACACAGATCAAGACCCATTGAGTTAAACCAAAGGCTAGGCTAGGAGGTACTAAATGTAAGGGGGTGGGGAGGTATCTTTGGAACATCTAAATTCATGGAACAGGAGAGTTCCTCACTCCTAGTTGGATGTTGGACCATATCATGAGAAACGTTGATTTTTAAAACCTCCGAGAACAATGGAGAGGAATTCTCCTTCAAGCACCTCACTAACGGCCAACTCTTCGTTTTGTGATGAAACGTCCTTTTTCAGTGACTCTCTCTCTTAGGAATATAGACAAGAAAATGAAACACGTTCACCAGTAATAGAAGGGGAAAGGGATGTTGCTAATTAAGAGCAGGGCAATTCAAACTTCTCCTTAGCCCTGGGGAGGAATACCCAGGTGTGCTGAGATAGATATGCCTGGAAAAAGAAAAAGAGATGCCCTATAGTAAACGCACCGCACTCGGCCTTCTTTCGTGAATTGATTTTCCCACTGGGTGACATCTTGGCAATTTCTGTTACCCAACCAATGATACACCTAAGTAGATGAAGCTGAAAGCTGGGTCAGATAAAAAAAGAATGTTTAATCTAACAAAAGCAGCCTCAGTCTTTGCCATGAAGGGAAGCAGATTTAACAGGCAGTAGCAGATTAAATAGGAAGCTGAAACAGGGGAGAAAAATCATATTAAACCATTAAAAAATGAAGATAGTAGAATGTCACAATGCCAATTATTTGGAGCGAAAGCACAACACTACCGTAGAACTTTCAACAATAAGATAAATTATATCTGCTTTAGATGTACAAAAATAGGTCTTTTGTTCTCTGTATATATTTTAATTTAAATGCTATTGTTTAATTAATAGACTGTAACTTCCTGCATTACAGAAAAGCGTGTAAGGTCATATGAGTATTTTAGGCCTCAGAGTCACTTTTGAAACTCAAAAACCGGGACAGCCAATGTGTTTCCAAGTTTGGAACGTAAGTCCATATTTGAATTACCTGGGGTATTTTTTTTTAAATTCAGATTCTTAGGCCCCACTGAACCTGTTGAATCAGAAACATAAGGAGAAAGCTTGGGAATCCGCATTTTAACAACCCCCTAGTAATAAGCCTACCAAAATATGAGAACTATTCATTCACACCCTTACTTGGAATGCTTACTCCTGCGCTGTTCGGAGTCCCTACGTTCCCCCCACTCTTCACCCTACTGAGAGCCCAGAGTGTAGCCAAGAGCACAGGCGAGGGTGGCCAGAACAGGGACGGGGCGGGGAGAGGTCTTCCTCCCCGAATCTCACTACAGCTACTTCCACTTAACGAGATGCTCCATCCTGACACCCCAGCCCAGCTCCCACACTCTCACAGCAGTGCTGCGTCTCACCCCCAACGTGGAAACGCCCAGATAAAGACACCAAAACAAAAAGGATGTTTTATGTCCAGAGACCCACCCATCTCTCCTCCACAGAGGCAGGCAAATGTTTACCACATCGATGTGGAAAAAGGAAAAGGGAAGGGGCAGCATCGTAGAAATAGATCTTTTGAAAATCCCTGTCTGCTTCACCATTATTAAGATTATAGTCAAATTCCCAAGGGAAGGAAAAAAAGGCTGTTGGGAGGCAACAGGATAGAAAAGAAAAGAAAAGCAAGAAATCCAAGTCTGTCCACTCCGAATAAAGAGGTGGCCTTAGAATACAAGCTTGACCAGGAAGGGCCATCAGGGGTTCCATTGGGAAGAGGTCCCACCCTGCCCCACCCCCAATTTCTTGCTCCACAGTGCAAACCCTCAGTTCCTGCTAATCACGTTGCACCCTCACCATGCTGCACACTTCAGCTGGCAAGGTGACTTGGAAGAACCTGGAGACCGTCCAGCTCATTGCTCAGTGGGGAGTGGCAAGTTCAGAGTGGGCAGAAGCCTTCGACCAGGGTGGAAATATTCTGCTGTCACAAGAGGAATTCTGTGCCTTTTCTTGTAAGGCCCCTCCCACCATCAGGATTCTAGAATTCCTAGAATTCTAGAATTAGTATTGTCACAGATCAGGTGCAATCTGCGTTTTCAAGTCTTTGGTTAACCCGAAATAGAGCCATCACTGATTCCTTCACTCATTTAAATTACCTCTGTGAAATGAGTATCAGTTTTCTGAAGAATCGAACTGCTTTATCGTGACCAATTTTTATGTGTCCAGCTGCCTCTAAACTCAGAGGTTAGTGGAGGTGTCGTGCAAACCAGTGGGCTTTGGATGCAAAGAAATCTGAGTTTCAATCAGAGTCTTGCCATGTACTAACTGCATGATTTAGAACAAGTTATTTAGTCTCACCAAGCTTAAGTTTTCACATCCATAAAATGAGGATGATAATATCTATCTGGCATGGGTTCTTTTGAGCATTTAATTGACAAATATTTATTGAACTCTTCTGTGTAGACTGTGCCACTGCGGGGCAGACCCACAGGCAATCAAGCAGTTATGTTACCATGTGCCCAGTGCTCTGATGGGGGCTGGGGGTGAATACAGAGCTACAGGACGTAGTGAGGAAGGTGGAGCATGGGTGGGAGAAATGGGTGAGCAGGGTCCAAAGGTACAAAATTCCTGTTATAAGATGAATACGTCCCGGGGATGTACGTACAGCGTGGTGACTATAGTTAACAGTATCGTATTGTATATCTGACAGCTGCAGAGAGGAGATCTTAAAGTTCTCATCCCAAGAAAAAAATGGACCGATGTGTGACCATGGATGTTCACTAAGCTTATTCCGGTAATCATTTTGCAATATGTCCAAACATCAAATCATTATGCTCTACACCTAAAACTAGTACAATGTGAGATGTCAATTATACCTCAAAGGAATAAAAGAGCTACAGGGACATGTGGAAGAAAAACCTCAACTGTTCTTCAAAAGAAGGAATGTACAGGGAAGGCTTTGCAGAGGTGAGGGCGTCTAAAAAAGAAGTCTGCATCAGGAAGGAGGGATGGGTCCAGGGAAGAGCAGACAGGACATCAGAACATGGCAGGGAGGCAAGTCAGAGCAGGGCACAGGGGTGGCTGGCAAGGGATCAGCAGACAGGAGGAGAGAGGTCAGGGGTGAGGGTGGAGTGAGTGGGCGGGAGGAGACTGAGTTCCAGATGGTGGAGAGGTGAGAAGCATTCGGATCCAGGGGGGCATTTCCCACCAGGCTGAGTTAGGTTCATGTCCTGAAGACAATGAGAAGCCATGGAATGGTGACACCACCAGACTCTCCATTTAGGAGGGTGGCTCTATAGTGACGATCAGCTGTCCCGTAAAGTATCTGGCACATAGCAGCTTCCAGTAAGTGATGGCTGGTATTATTTCTGAAATCGTTTGGCCTTTTATTGATTAGAAAAACCCATGTGTTCTGTTTAAGGGGTATTTGTCATGTGAGTTCTTTCTCACTGAGGTATTATGTGTGTTGTTTTTAACTTGTCATAAATTACGTTATTGGCGTCCTACCCATCGACGGGAACGGTGGAAGCAATTCTGCATAATATAACAATTTAACGTGGGAAAGACAGCTCTCCAACTATTGATGTTCTTCAAACACACCCAGGATTGAATGCACAGTGGTTTCTGGTTCTTGTACGTCTACCATTGTAAGAACCCCCTGCAATTCAGATTGATATTTTAAATACTTGACTGTTTTCAGTAACAGCCAGGAGAATTGACTGATCACCCTCATTACTCATTATTGTAACCTAAACTTGTCCCTTCCTTCTGCCGTTCACAGATGGAGTAAAACCTCAGGCGTAAGCCTTAAACAGAACAAACCCACAGGCACCCAAGTGCAGGTGGAAACTGAAGGCTGAGAAATTCCAAAGCTATTTTCTTGTCTTCTTGCGATGATGGGTAGTTTTGCTTTTGAGTCAAAACAGAGTCACTTTGGGCTGTAACCTTTTTTAAAATGTTGAGTCTGAAATTGAAATCCATCTACAAGGTACCGCTCATAGTATACACATGGGAGAAGTGTGCTTAGGTCATTTATTTTGTCCAGTAAAGTTCTTAAGGGATGGGTTTGCATCATTGAGCATCTTGATCCTTGGGGAAATGTTTGAGAATCATCTATTAGCTTGGAAGCATTAGTCACAAACTAGAATCACCCCAAGAGAGACATATGTGAGTCACTGACTAACTCCAATAGATAAGCCAGCATATCAACGGAGTCCTACCTATTTCCTGGTGAATCACTCCACAATGAAGTAACTGCTCGTTTGAAAAGACTGCAACGCTCAAAAATCACCCCTTCCCCCTCCCCACACCTATTGTTATTAATTTGCACAGGTCTGCCTCAATTTTTCAACTCATCAGTGTTCCAATACCAACCAGAAAGTTATACTGAAAATTCCCATTTTCTTTTTTTTTTTTAGCTTTTATTTGAGTCTAGTTGCTTTACAATGTTGTGTTAGTTTCCACTGCACAGCAAAGTGAATCAGCTATATGTATACATATATCCCCTTCTTTTTGGATTTCCTTCCCATTTAGGTCACCACAGAGCATTGAGTAGAGTTCCCTGTTCTATACAGTAAGTTTTCTATTTTAGACATAGTATCAATAGTGTATATATGTCAATCCCCATCTCCCAATTCATCCCACCCACCCTTCCCCCCTTGGTATCCATACATTTGTTCTCTACTTCTGTGTCTCTATTTCTGCTTTGCCAATAAGATCATCTAAACCATTTTTTAAGATTCCACATATATGTGTTAATATACGATATTAGATTTTCTCTTTCAGACTTACTTTACTCTGTATGACAGACTCTAGGTCCATCCACGTCTCTACAAATGACCCAATTTCATTCCTTTTTATGGCTGAGTAATATTCCATTGTATATATGTAACCACATCTTCTTTATCCATTCCTCTGTTGATGGACATTTTGGCAGTCCAGTGGTTAAGACTCTGAACTTCCAATGCAGGGGATGTGGGTTCAATCCCTGGTCCGGGAACTAAGATCCCACATGCTGCATGATGCAGCTAAAAGATTAAAAAAAGAAAGAGAAAAAATTCCCATTTTCTGTTTTTTTTCTCTTACTTTGGTTACTCTTTGAGAGTAGCCACATTATTCACATGCATTTTGCAAATATGTAGCAAATGCTTTTTAAACTTTTAGCACTGTGTTAAGTAACATGGATATAACAGGCCATTGTAAATTATTTTTTGAATAAGACAAAGAGACCTATGCACATTGAAAAGATCTAAAGAGATAAGAAAAGATTTGTGGGTTGTTTTGTTCACTCTCTTATTATTATATAGTTTCCTATATTCTTTTTTTTTGGCTAATAAGAATATTACCATTAGTGAGGATGATGATGCTAATAATATTTAAGGGGTGCTTTCAATGTCTCATGAATGCTTCACATTTACTACGTTGTTTCATCCTCCCAGCTAATCTATGAAGTGGCCGGTATTATTAGCTGCAGTTTACAGATGAGGAAATAACAATGTTGAGAAATGAAATCACTTGTTCAAGGCCAAACAGTTAAAAAGTGTTGGAGCCACTGACTTCCAGACTCCAGGTTCTGTTCTCTTAACCTTTACGCTGTGCCACGATACATGCAAAAATAAATGAAATGTGTAAACCTGACTCAAAAAGAGAAAATTCTAGCTGCAGAGAGAAACATTTATACATAAAATATTGAATAACGATATGAAAAAATGCAAGAGCCCCCAAAAAGCAGATGCCCAGTGAATAGTAGAGTCATCAAAACTTCAAAGGGAGGCACGATTCCAGCAAACTGGAGAGGTCCGGGAATGTTTATGGCTTCGGAGACTTTGAGTTGGCTGGACGAGGATGAAAAGCGGGGAGGACACTGCAGACGTTGCAGGAAAGGGGGCTGAGCAGGAGAAAGAATACCGGTAGAGAAGGGGAAATAAGGTAAGAATGTGGTTAGCTGGGGTCAGGCTATAAGAGGCGTCCAATGTCAGGGCGTTTGCCTTTAGCCAATGGGGAGCCTGAGCGGACACCGAAAGTGGCTTTCTGGTGTCACTGAAAGACCACGGGCTTCAGAGTCCAAGGTCATCAACCCCAGATACCACGGTGTGACCTCAGGCAAGTCACTTCATCTTTCTACCCTTCAGTTTCTGTAAAATGGAAATTAAAATTAAAGCATTCACCTTGTAAGATATTTTCTAGATAAGAGATCATTTGCATGCAGTATAGAACAATGTACTTGGAATGTGGTAGCTTTCCAATAAACAACAGCTATCTTTATCCTAGTTTTAAGAAATTTGGGCAATGATGTTTCCATTGCCTAAAATAGTTTTGATCTTGCTTATAATTTCCCTCAGCCAGAGATTTGTATTAATTGCCAAAGATAATGCTACATTATTTTTCTCTAAACATGAATTGATTTTTTTCTAATAAATGTATAATAATTTGTTCATAATCCCATTGTTCTAATATTAACATTTTGGTGAGTTTTCTTTGATTGGCTTTTCCCCGAGTGTGATATTCTTTCATTTACCACGATCATGCTATATATCTATATATAGAGAGAGAAAGATATAGATATATCTCCATTATTTTTTATTTATGTGTTACTTTTGCTAAACAATATTACAAAGATTGATCATTTATTTTACCAGACTCTATTCCAATACTTTTAATCTGTTTTTTCCAAAAGTAAAGTTTCGCTCACAAGTTAGAGATTTTTCCATATTAATGCAGAAAACACTTCAAAAATAATTCTATTAAAGTCCAACTCATTGTTGTATTCCTGAAAGGAAATTTCTAGACTAACAAGGTACAATTCCTGCCCTCACCCTCACAGAGCTTCCTAGGGCAGAAAATATAAGGTTATAAGTGGTATAAAATGATGCGCCACAGGATCTGAATGCAATTTCAGTGGGTGTCCAAAGCTATTTTTGCCCCACGTTGCACACTTTTGGATGTCTTGCAGGAAGCATCCCTGGGTTTTCTTAATTGAGGGTTCCTACTCAACTGGATGGATAAATCCACGTGAATATGTGACCAGTGTTACCTTACTCTAGAGTCTTTCTTCGCCCAGGAGAAAATGTGTGCACTTCTCCACTCATCCACTTCGTCTGTCATTTCTGGTCATTCAAGTGAACATCCTGCGAAAGAAAGCAAGGCTTTGAAAACAGAACAGAGTTCTTTTTTGGGTGATATACCACATTGACAGAAATATACTCCAGAGAAATTGAATGAAGCTGTTTTTGGTTCCTGGCACAGCTTCTTTAGTGCATCAGTAAGTGAAAAATGAGCAGGAAAACTCCTGACAGTAGAACAGGGGCCAGGAGAGCCTTCGCCTCCAAGCCAGTGATTAGATTCTACTGTACAAACAGGGAACCGTCTATGAACTCCTCACCTTTGAAAGGTAAACACCGAGAAGGAAATACTCCTCCCACGTGCTTTGAAGCATTCACCTTGTAAAAGGAAAAAGGACCTCTTTAAAGAGTTCTTCATGCAGAGAGAAGAGGAAGTCCTTTGAAGTCCAGGATAATTTTGGGTCACCACGAAACCAACTGTGCTTCTATCTACAAGCCATCCTGACCTTTGGGACCCACGACAATAGAACCACAACCGGGTTATTTCTTTGCCAGTGTGAGCGAAACCAGAAAATAAAAATCTCCAGGAAAGATGCAAAAACTATAACCACCCAAGAGGCAGCTCTCTATACCCTCTCCCAGCTCCCTCTCATTCCTTAGCTAAAAAATAAACTATCCACCGTGGAGAGAGTAATCAATACATCGAGATTTTTTTTCTCATATAAAAAAATTATTATATGATAGAAAAGATACACCTTTGTGGATTTAAGGGATCTAGATAATATAACATGTCTTGGCTTTCGATTAATTAAGTCCTCAAATCAGGACCCGACCCAAGAGTTAAGTACCCCTCTGATTTAAATTTAAATAGTAAATTAAATAACCTATTGAAAGATCTCTAGGAAGAGTTCCGTAAAGACAGCTGGAAAATTCCTGGGAGGATGGACCACTTGGGAAATCTTCTATTGATCCTTTTATTTGTCCAAATGGTTCTCTGGACCAGAGCCCCAAAGCCTACGTAGCTAATTCAATCTTTGATACTATCTCTCCTTCAGAGATTCTAAGCCACAGTGTATGGTCACCTTTCCTTTGCCCACTCACAACAAGGAGAAGAGCGTCTTAAACCATCTCAAAGATCTATGCATGGGTTTAGATGCTTTGCACCAGAAACTGTGAAACAGAAATTTTAGAGAAATGGAAAAGCTAAATATTTGTATTTTAATTTCACATGATTATACAGCTACTGCTCTTGCTAGAAAGGGTAAGTTTTATTTTGACAAAGTATCCGTGTGGCCCCCAGTCCTCTCCAGCTTCTGAATGTCTGTGGCACTGCCAGTGGCTTTGTTGCCACTGAGATAAGGGGGACAAGGTCATGGAATTATTTGCCTCAGGGGCCAGAAAGCTTTGACTTGTGTGAAGTGATTATCAACACACAGTGCATCTCCTCATCCTGGCTAGGAGTCACCCAGTGTCCCGGGGATGGCAATCAAAATGGGCAAATAGAACCAAATTAGACATGACATATTTTTATCATACCATAAGGGCTTAGGACTTTATAAAGTCTATGATCATTCAATAAGTATCGTCTCTATTTTTAAAAATACCAAGCACTGTATGTAAATAAGTCAGGAGATATATGTAGCCTCTTGCTTGAGGACTTCAGAGAAAAATTCTCAAAACCTTCCTTAATGGTCAGTATGGCTTCAAATGATGTGGGTCACTTTTCTTATATCCTATTTCTAGGGAGAGTATCCCAAATCCATACAAGGTGGTCATAGGACACATAAAAGTACACACTTTAGTTAGCAGATAGGACTTAGATCATTCCATCTCAAGATGTTGTTCAGGTTATAGGTATAAAGAGGTTCAAGAAGAGGTTTTTTTTTTAAACAAATTCCACAAATATTTGGGATTGATTATACGCCAGGCACTATCTTTTCACTCGTGGAAATTACAGATTAGGAATTCAGCTGAAAATATGGATGATCGATTCATAAAGGTTTACACAAGTGACGTGAGAAATACTCCATGGATATTTTCTGAGACTTTGAGAATAGTAGAGGGATTTAATGAAGAGGCTATCGCTCAAAATACTGACAGTGTGAGAGATGGAATACCAGCTAAATGGAGTAATGGTTTAGTCCTACGTGACATTTTTATTAGTCTGTTTTATCTCTTACATACAATTGTATTCCTACTGTTATGAATTTAAATCTTTATTTCTCACCTTTATATAGTGTCTTCTCTCATCTGAGCCCCATAACATCTTTGGGGATAGCTATGTATACCCACATTTTACAAATGAGGGAACTGAGTCTCATAAATGCATAACAATTTTCTCAGAGTAAAAGTAGCCAATAATTTGTAGAAATAAAACTTTAGTCCAGTTAATCCAAATTCAAATCCTATCAATTCTCCTTTCCATGCATTCTCCAAATGACAGATAGATCATATTCCAATACTTTGTTTTGGAATTTAAATCTGAATTTAATCTCTACAGAAACAATATTATAAATGACAGCTAAGTCCCTGTTTAGTTCAGGAAATTTATCCTGTACATTTATACAATTTATCCTGTAAAATGAAAATGAATCATTGTAAGCTTGTTAGGCAGAATTCTGGGATCTGGAAATAAGAGACTTGTGATGACAGCCCTTCAAACTACCAGAGGTATTTGCATTTCTACAAAAGATACTTAGTATGCCAGAATAAAGCTGTAATTGGTGAAAATACATGTAATATTTCAGAAGGAGGTGGAAAGCAAACAGCTGGTGTGGGGAGAAGATAGTTTAGGGCTTACTTAGAAATCTACCACCAAGGTCACTTCCACTTAAGATACTCCTAATTTTTTGTAGCTTCTTTCCTCCCACCACTTAAAAAGAAAAGTTAATTGCAAAATATAACACATATATAGAAAACACACAAAATACAAACATACAACTCAAGGAATTACCATAAATTGAAAAACCGTGTAAACTCTTTTTAATTTGTTGCTAAATGCTATAAGTTTTCCTCTAAATTCCATCTGGCTCCATCCCACAAACTTATCTGAGTTTTCATTTGAATTCAATTCAAAACATCTATTTTCTTTTTGATTACTCCATCGACTTGGAGGAGAATCTTAAGTAGATCTATCTTGCTGTTTTATTGATGATGAATTATCTCCACTTTTGTCTGAAAATATGTTTTACTCCTGGAAGATATTTTCAGAGGGTATAGATGCCTGGGTTGCCAGTTATATTTTTTTCAGCACTTTAAATATATCATTCTATTGTCTTTCGGGGTTTTTTTCTATTGAGAACTCAGTTGTGAATCTAATTGTTATTCTTTTAAAGGCAACCTGTCTCCTTTTTGTCCCCTCTGGCTGCGACTGGCTATAAGATTTTTATGATATACCTAAGTGAGGTTTTCCTTTTAGTTATCTTACTTGAAGTTCAGAGGGCTTCTTGAATCTGCATCATGATCCTTTTTATCTTTTTTCAGCTGTATCTTACCACTATTTAACCTAAAAATAAGTTGCTATTAAAACCATATATGATCATTTTCAGATACTTTAGTTCGAGTCTAGAATTTTTATTTGAATTCTTGCTACGTTTCCCAGTTTTCTATCAAAGTTCTCAATTATCTTTTATCTCTTTGAACAAAGAAGGTAAAGCTCCACTAACGTCTACCTTTCAACACTCCAGTATCTGCAGCACCCACGGTTTATTTCTGTTATCTGATACCTCTGCTGATTTTCCTTCATGTTGTCTTATCTCCTCATGTTCGGATTGTTCTAGAAAAAACTTAAGACCAAGACTGATGTCATCTTCCTCCAGAAAGCATCTGTTTGTTCGAGTCTGAAAGATGCCCAGAAGCACTAATACTCCAGGAAACTCTTAATCTGGTATTGTGGACTGAGATGGTACAAAGCTGAGCTTCTCTGGTTATAGAACATACTCCTGATTCATCCATATTCCCAGGATGCAGCCCTCAGGATCTTCACTAGTGTAAGAGTTGTTCACAGGTGTCCATATCTGTTCATCAATTCCTGTTTCTGAGCCTCGCAAGACTGTCAAAAGTGCTACTTGCTCCCTTGATATTTGGGAGAAAAAGAAGGGAGAACAGTAGGGTTAAAAACAACCCCCAATATCGAGGTTATTACCCTAAATTTTCATCCTCTCCCAAATCCTGGCTTAGTAATCCATCTCCTATTTCTCTCTCCAGTGCATTCAAGCAGACTTTTAAAACTGTTTTTTCCAACTAGCAGGGGGGTTGGTTTGAACTATTTATCATTAGCAGAACAAAAATATAACCCTTTCGTACTTGCCTTTGTCTTTTTTTTTTCAGTTGCTGCTATGGCAATGGAGACTAAGAACATTGGCAAACTAAGTTTGCGGCTGGGAATGAAAAATTGTAGGAATACAGTATCATTTATAATTTGAATGTGTGCTGTTTGGAACCTTCCCAAATAATTGAAGTCAGAGTTACTTCTTACTTTATCTTAATTTAAATAAAATAGGTCAACCCAAGCTCAAGATTGCTCTTTCTGAAATCCCAGTGACTCCTCTGAGAGACCTACTGAGCCCTTCCTTAAATGACTTAACATTGTATTTTAATTGTATTGTGTCTATAAGTACTTACTCTTTGAGTAATTTTCAAGGTACTCTAGGAGTGAGACTATATCCTAAAATTTTGTTCTATCTCCTTCTGGTACTTAAGACCATCCATGTTATTAAAACGATAGGCACTCTTTTAAAAGTTCACTGAATGAGGCTTGAATACCCTCCCTGGCTCTCGGGAAGAATTCCAAGCCGACTTTGTTGCCTTTCAAGATCTACATGTCTGCCAGCCCCACCCTCTTCACCTCCATCACAGACCTGCTTCCCCAGTACCTAGAAGCAGAGAGTCTCTGTTCTAATCCTGCTGAACTGCCATGCCATGAGTCCCCAAACTCACTACATCCTCACAGCTTATCTTTGTAACTTTGATTCCCTCTGCCTAGAATCCCTTTCTGTCTGTCCTACTCTTTCTCTTCTTATCACTTTCCCTAACACCTACGAATTCCAGCTCAGCCATGAGAACTCAGTTTAGACACTACCTCCTCTGGGAAGCTTCCCTGATTTATTGGAGCAAATGCCTATTGTAGGTGTTCCGTCTTACTCACCCCTATTACACTGCTTCCAGCACTGTATTATAATAATCTCTTTATCCGTATGTCTCCTGCGCTTGACTATAAATTTCTCAAGGGGCTTATAAATTCATTGTTGATATATTTATTGCTTTCTCAGGTCCTAGATTCTCAATAAACATTGAGTAAGTGACTCAATAGAGTAATAGATGGAATGAATTAATACAGGCTGAATTAATAGTCAATTGTTGAAAATTACGCAAATGACAGATTGTAACAATATATGAACCAATGTTTTAGAATATGTTGTCAGACCTCAACTGGCCATGATTTTTTAAAAAATGTATACATGTCAAGGAAAATACTTGAAGAAGAGAAAAAGGTAAATGCAAGTCCATTTTTAAAAGAAGGAGAAAGAAATATTGGTCAGCTTAAAACACAGTGCCAGGGAAGTTACTAAGATAAATCACCAAAATGATCAATTTGCAATCACCTAGGAGAACATAACGGACTGGATAGCAACCACCATGGCTGTTAGAGGAACAAATCATGGCAAACCAATTTAATTTCCTTCTATGATAGAGTGACAGGCCTTGTAGATAAAAAGGATGCAATAGATGTAATCTCTCTAGACTTCTGTAAGCCTTTGATTCTGTCCTACCTGACATTCTCATCAACAAACTGGGGAGATCTAATCTAAACCACACAACTATTCAGTGGGTGCACAGCTGACTGGACAGAGGCATCCAGAAAACATTCGTCAGTGGCTTAACATTAACCCAGGAGAACCGTATTAGCAATAAGCCTTGCTGTGGGACCCGGGATCATTTGAAATTTTTACAGTTAAAATGAAAGGTAAAATTATAAATGTAGACAGGTAAAATTATAAATATAGGCATGTGTGTAACAAAGAATATGTTTACACAGGAACTTCTGCAAATGTATGTGGAGTGAAAAGAACGTTTCTGCATAGAATTACTTGGCATAGAACACGTGGATCAGCAAACAAATAAATACTTTGTGAGTGACCTATCTTCAAGCTAAAGAGATTGCTTTCGATGTGAATTATAGTCCCAAATCTGTAACAGTAACCGCAGGCATTATAACCCTACCACCACCACTGCCTACGTTGCTTTCCCAAGTGAAATCTCTGCTAATCAGTACCCTGACGTCTGCTTCTATCATCTGTTTGTTCTGTGTCTCCATGGACTGCTGGTTCCACCTTTTATTCCTTTTCTCAGATTCCACAGCTGTTGAAATGATCATTTCAGCCCCATCTTTCTTCTTCTTGTTCTGTCTCATGATATCTGACCACTTGGTCTATCCATGTTTTCCTCCCTTGCCCAATATCTGGAAGGTGCAGGTAAATGAAATACAGGGAGTGGAAACTCATGGTAGTAAAGAAGATCGGGAACAACACTGAGAGATGAGGTGATCATCAGAGTCATCTAGGATTTTTTTTAAAGGACAGTTTCAGTAGGTTTGGGGGTGGGTCCTGAAAAGTGATGGTTGAGAGAGTGGGCTAGATGGAGTGGGCAACTGAAAAGAATGAGCAGAAAATAGAATAATGTTAGGAATCCCATTTTTGAATTAAGACAGAACTGGCCAGCCACCATCATCAAAAAGACAAGCAATAACAAACAGTGGCATGGAAGTGGAGAAAAGGGAACACTTGTGTATTGTTGGTGGGAATGTAAATTGGTGCAGCCACTATGGGAAACAGTGTGGAGGTTCCTCAAAAAAATGAAAAACAGAACGACCCTATGATCCAGCAATTCCACTTCTGGGAATATATCCGAAGGATACAAAAACATTAACTTGAAAAGGTATCTGCACCCCTGTGTTCATCGCAGCACTATTTACAATAGCCAAGACATGGAAACAGTCTAAGTGTCCATCTGTGGATGAATGGATAAAGAAGTTGTGATGTATGTACATACAATGGAATTTTATTTAGTCATAATTGGGGGACAGATGACCTTCACACCTAGTCCCCAAATTCCTGTTCATTGCATATAAATTGAAATTATCTTGTCAAAATTGATTCTATCGAGTAGAATAGAATCTATTGATTCTATTCAGTAGTATTTACTGAATTTGGTGAGTCTTGTTCTTTCTTCTTCCCTACCACTCCCCCTTTTTAAAAAATTACTTTGCTTAAAAAAATAAAATTAAAAAGATTTTACACATTTTCAGAGTTGACAGAAGTATCCACTTTGTTTCCGATATCCCTAACAAGAATAAGCTTTTAAAAACTTAAGAAGGAACATGATTAAGATCTTTCTTGTCTTGGTACAAGTTTCTCTGATATTGAAGTTTCCAAAATCTTGGATACAAACAGATTTCCTGAGTAGGGAGTTTCCACATCCTGTCCTCTGGTGGCCTTTCTGTCTGGATAAGACTATACACCAACATTCAGAGAGGACAGTCCTTTAGGGGAGCGTGAAAGGCCTCCCAGCAGCTGTACTGCCACTATTTTTATGCAAACTCATGGACTAGAGATAAGGAGAGGTCTGCTCTTCTCTCTGGGGAAAGAATCTTCACTCTAAAATGGCCAATTAGATTGACCGTCCCTTCTGGAAAGAACAAACTAACAACTAAATGGAATTTATATTATGTAAAGAAGAACAAGTTAGATTTTGTTGAAGATAACTTCGGAATTCATTTATAGGCCTCTTTCTTCCTGGAAATAGTTGAGCAAGACTCCAGAAGTAAATATTTCAGGTACTGATAGAACATAAGACCCGAAATAGAGAATTGAGGTTTTATTGAGAAAGTACAAGCCAAAAATATTTTTAAAGCACTCTGTCCTAGATATCTGATCAATATGTCAGTTGGTAGCATGACAGGAACAAAAGGGGGTGGGTGGGTAATTCATTCAGATCTTTAATTTGCTTTGTACATATAGCTTACAGTAGATGGTCCTAACTGTACTTGTGATAGGCTTAGTCATTTGTGAGTTACAACATTTCACCCACATACTTTACGTTAATGAATTGTCACACTATTCCTATAAAGATACTAAAAGTGATATTATCACTTCTAGTATCATCAACACAAGGTCACCTAACTGAATATTGGGTGAACTGTACCTAAACCCAGGCCTGTGCTTCCTAAGAGAGAGCTCTCCTATATCATAACAGTTTTTATAACTGTTGATATATGTTGAATATAAGTTCTCTGTAAAGGTTGTAAATATCATTCTCATGAGGCTGCCTTGTAAATCCTAAATGTGCATTGGTAATGAATTTGATATTTATATGCTCTTAACAATATAAATTTGAGGGTGTGGGAAAAAAGCGGCTCTCTGTCCTTCAATTAGATGACTCAACAAACCCATGGCTGGTAAAGTCTGAGCAAGTGAAGCCTGGAGATGGTGAAAAGGTGAGATGGGGCCTGAGGAGTTACGTAGATAAAGCCAGTGATCTGGAATTACTACCTGTGAATTAACCTGCTTTGGAGAAAGAATTATGTTTCAAGTTGTAAAATATGGTGACAGTTTTACTCAAAGTGGCCTTTAAGTATTCCAGTTGAATTCAATTCACTTTATAGACCTGAATTAATTCATTTTAAACACATTCCACAATAAAGTGTTATTGTACCATTTTGCTCCAAGGAAAACTGAGTTTCAAAAAAGGTAAGTAGATTAAAATATAATGTAAAGAATTGGATTTTAAAATGTATGAATTAGAGTTATTAATTGGTAACAGTATTCAAAAGACAGAAGCAAAGTTTAACTCTTGGCTTAAACTTTGGTTAAAGACACAAAGAAATTCTAACCTCAAAATATAACTAAGGAAAATATCTAATGAGGTTTCTTTTTCTTCACTTTATAAAAGGGGGGGGGGGACCTAACTTGGAGAAGAAAGAGGAAATAGCATATATTGACGATGAAGAATAGATGAAGGAAAGAGACGGTAGAGCAATGTTAGTGGTCACCATTGCATTTCACACATTCAAAATTGAGCAGAAAAATCTCAGTTAAAGACAGGGAGTTAAAAACCTACCATCACCTTTGAATGCACTTTGATATTTTAAATTTCTTCTCCACCCCTGACATCCTCCCTGGTGCTTCCTTGGAATGCTGGCCACACTGGTAAAGCTTGGAGGCATCTACTGGTTGCAAACTCAGCTCATTGCTTGGACCCAAACAGAAAACAGATCATTGGAGTGGCGAGAGGTACAAGACAAAGGTGTTGTAAAAATGCAAGCGTATTATACTGATGAGAAGGGAGGAAACAAGAAACTGGTGAAAGGGAAAACTGAACAGAGCTCAGACTCTTGATAGAAGGGAGAAAAAATGTTAAGCAGGAGACTGCATGGAGGATGCTGTCAGTATTTTAAAGATGAAAGAAAAATAAAATTAAGGATACGAACTTGCAACGAGTAGATAAACAAGTTCTGGAGCTGTAATGTGTAACAAGACAATACAGTAACTATAGACGTCACAGTTGCTAAGAGAAGAAATCTTAATTGTTCTCACCACAAAAAAAGAAATGATAGGTGAGGGAGGTGTTAGCTAATGCTAAGGTGGTAATCATGTTGCAATACATAAATGTACCAAATCAACATACCATACACCTTAACTTACACAATGTTGTATGTCAATTATGTCTCAATTTTAAAAAAGAAGGAACATCATTTGGTCAAGAATCAATGAGGTTGTGAGAATGAGGCAGGAATGGCTTAACAAAACCCTCATAATCACTAACAAGAATTTACTCAATGTCCAGCTCTGCACTGAGCCTTTTCCATGCGTTACCTCCGTTCAGTCTTCACCAGAAGCCCACGTTTTTACAGCTTTGGTGCTGAGGAAAAAGAGGCCCAGAAGCATCACACAGCTATCCCAGAAGCACACAGCCACTCAACAGAAAACCCCTTCTGGAGGAAAAGGAGTAAAAATAGATAATAAGCATAGCTAACATTTATTGAATGCTACTACATGCCAAGCATCATTCTAAGCATTTGATTGGTCTTATCTCATTTAGGACAACATTATGAGGCGGCCACTATTTTATCGATGAAGAGACTGAGGCACAGAGAGGGTGAGTTGCCCATGGTCTCCCAGCTGATGTACAGCTGAACCAGGGTTTACCCTGACTGAAGGCCCTTAAAAGAGTTTTCGCTATAATACCAACCTCACAGACCTGTGAGTATGTCAATGATTTGACATATGTAAAATGTTTAGAAATGTGCCTAGCACATAATAAGCATTGAATAAATATTAACTAATTGTATTATTATGAGTAAGACCATACTCTGTTGCCTCTTCAAAATGCAGAATACAAAGCCGGGGATGAAGAAAACCGGGACAAATCAATGTTCTAGAAAAAATTCATTAGAAGAGAATGGGCAACATCTATAAAAAAGTGGAATATTCAAGGATAATGCAATTGAGATTTGAGCGCCAGAGGGTTTGAAAGCTCAGGAAAATGTATACAGTATACTGGAACATGAAATTAAAGAGACTGATTGGCCAGGAGGAAACTGAACCAAAAGTTGCTTGGGACAGAGCCTGTGGTTGGAAATCTAGCCCAGGAAGATCAGCTTATGCAAGGATGTTGGGTTTTGAGGAAAGGAAAGCAGTGTAGCATATTCCTAGATCTCCCTTCTTCCCCATACCACAGGGTCCTCCTCATCTTGTCCTCTGAGTTCTCAGGAAAAAGAGACAGCAGACCTTCACTCTTTCCTTACCCTATTGTTACCAAGGAGGAAAATTCAAGCCATCCAGGGCGAAAAACCTAGAGGATGGACAGGAGGGTCAAATCTGTGTGTGCACACCTAGCTGGTCTCCTGCTCAAGTCCGTCTTAATAAATGTTGGCCATGATTTATCTTTCCTTTTGAATAATCAGTGTGTATTCCTGGTTTGGATTTTTGCAAGATAAAGGATGGTTGATCTCTCAGCCTAAGAGTCAAAGAGCAGAGAATTCCTATTTGATCTTTTGACCTTGCTTTGTTGTCCAAGATGAAATTGTGTTGACAGGAAAGCTACGATCATGGGCTGGCAAAGCTGTACCATCACCCCAGCCTCATGCTCTGAAGGACCCTGTGCTTGATTACAGGCTCTGCTGTCGCTGTCTTGAAATCTTAATAATTTTATCTTGGAAGGGGTGTTTTGTAAGTGGCATCCAATGAGACAATGGAGAATATATGTGAGCAGAGGTTTCCTCCATCCCTTGTCACCTCAAAAGGTATCAAATTTGTGGCCCATTATGTATGGAATTCAGAGAGACTGAAGGAGAGTACAAGGTAAGCAAGTTATGTTGCTAGAATGTGTACGTGTCAAAAAGTAAAATAAAAACAGTAAGCTACATACGCATATGTGAGTGATGAAATATTCATTATGTAATTTGGTGCATACTAGTCAAATGCTCTTATACTTGCACTGAAAACTGGCATTGCACAATATAAAGATGAATGGTAAAATTCATGCTAATAGTTTAAATTTTTTATGTTCTCTTTACCTAGAATGACATTAAATAGCAAATAACAACATGACCAGTGGAGAGAGAGAGTCTGTAGAAGAAAGGAAAAAAGCTTTATATTTTATGCCTTTAATGACACTTTTTTCCTGATTTTTGAACGAGGCTCTTCATGTTTATTTTGCACTGGATCTGCCCAGTAGCAGCCCTAGTTGACAGCTTGCACGTGCCCGAGAGCGAGAGGGTTTCTGAGGCATCCCCCTTTCTTTTTCTTTTTTTTTTTTTTTTTTTTTTGCTATACGTGGGCCTCTCACTGTTGTGGCCTCTCTCGTTGCGGGGCACAGGCTACAGACGCGCAGGCTCAGCGGCCATGGCTCACAGGCTGAGCCGCTCCACGGTATGTGGGATCTTCCCGGACCGGGGCACGAACCCATGTCCCCTGCATCGGCAGGCGGACTCTCAACCACTGCGCCGCCAGGGAAGCCCCCCCTTTCTTGTTTGAGTTCACTCCCATGTGTCCTGAGTCACACTCAGCCCAGGGAACTCCTGGTGTGTTTGGGAAAGCAAGACCAATTATCCTCCCACTGCTTTGAAGCAACTGGATCCATCATACCTGTTACTTCATTCCCTACACCTCCCTCACCTTGGCTGGACTAAATCACCTTCCTCTGTATTCCGGGAGTCCTCAGTGAGCTTCACTACATCACTTCTTATTCGACGTTGGCTTGGTTCCTGCATTTTCCCTTCCTCACTGGACCATTAGTAGCTCTTGGGTGATGAAGTCGAGGTACTGGTGTCATTCATCTTGTCACGTCCAGACCCTGAACATGGGGCCTTGCAGACGGCAGCCGATCACCGACATCAGTAAACTAATTTACATCTCGTCCTCCCAATGCCCACCTGCTCACCCACCTGCATGCACTTCCCCCAACATACATAATAAAATCTATTCTCCCTTAGTCCCTAATTGTAGAGGAGAGAACTATATTCTTGTCTTTTCCTTATTCTGTTGAACTAAATACAAGGGCAAATAATTTGATTCTACCTAAGAAACATGTCCTAGCAACAAACAACAAACCCCTTCTTCCTTCCCATGACACTTTTCAGTCTATCATGCCACTTATGTCAGAGGGAAATGGAAGACATAAATGACAGTATAGACTTCTACAGACCAGATTCCTAGATTGGCTTCTAGCAAATGCCTCTAGCCAAAGCACTCAAGTTTTCTGAGCCTCAGTTTCCTCCTTGTGTTAAATACATGTGATAATACTACCCCACAGAGAGTGCATGGCGTTTCTGTAATATTAGCCAATATTTTTTAGATTCATAATGAGTAACTGACTTGTATTGTTATTCCTGTCTTCAAGGAGTTTATTAGTTTCCAAATCAGTGTTGCATCCTTTGACTGTCTAGTTAGGAGCACATAAAGACCAGAGAAGGCTGTTCCTTGAAGCGGCTAAGCGCTATGACTATCCATCTTGTTTCTCTTATTGAGAAGATTTCATGGAAGAGCTGGAGCCTGAAATAAGTAGTTCTAGTCTATGATGAGAAGTAAAGGGTGGACATTCAAGGCTGGGAGGAAGACGTAGGCAAAGTATGCACATGACAGTGTTCTTATTCACAGTTAAACCAATCTATGTGCGTAGAGTGGGCGGTGGGCAAAAGGGTGGGTAACCCGAGAGCATTTTGTGTTGGGTGCTGGCCTAGACTGCTCCAGGCTCCTATTGCTTTGAAGCTGTACAAACCAGTCACTCCTAAGCCTTGGCCAATGACTACTGCTCAATGTGCCTATGAGTCAATAGAGAATTTGGCATATATTTACTTAGAATCTGTGGTCTGCATCTGAACATAGGATATTTATAGGTAGGGACTGCATTTTCTTATTTATTGCATTTTTTAAAAATTCTATGTTTCCCTTCTAACAGGCCAAGAGCTGCTTGCCTGATTACATCAAGGAGTGGTAAGGATCAGCGTCCAGCAGCGCTCCTGAGACCCTGATGGCCAGGTACTCAGTCTCTTAAAATTCTACTTCTCAGAGGAAGGCATTTCGGGGAAGAATCCTTTATTCCTCAATATTTAGTGAGCATCTACTTTGAGGCAGAAGGATCATAAGTCCATGTCCTGCCCTTAAGAAAACTCAGTCTTTCATAGAATATCAGCCCAAGGTACCAATTTACAGTTCTTTCCTCCTCTAAGGGGAGGATGGGCTTCACTCAGCCTTTGGATTCATGTTGCAAACTGTGTGAAATTAATATTTTAAGCTGTGTGTGTGTGTGTGTGTGTGTGTGTGTGTGTGTGTGTGTTCATGAGAGCTGATGAGAGAAGAAGGAGCAGAGATTGGGAAGAGATAAGGTGACAGTGACCGTTAATGAGTCAGCAGCTGGTGGTGGCAATACCTTCAAGAACTGGATGCTATTTTTAGGTTACACTTTCTTTTATTGCCAACTCTTTGCAGAAGAGCATCAATTTTTCTTCACGAACCGTGGGCCTTCTTTTCAGGCTTTTGTCTTCCTTATCTATAAGTCATCTCTGGAACAACAAATATTTAAGACTCATCTCAGAATGTTTTCCAAGATCTCACTTCGTTGTGATTGGTCTGCTCCTTATTTTATCAGTTATTTATTTGGTTTTCTTTCTTAGCCCTCTCCAGGACAGCTCTAAGAAGGACAGAGTATTCCTGAAGACCTTTTTTGGCCATATGAAGAGAAACTTCTTGACAGGCTCTGTTCTGTGTACACTCACCATTCCTATAATGGAATGCCAGCTATGTTGCCTGGAGCGACCTGACACATGCAACAATATGTGTATTCACTGGAATATGAAACAGTTCTACAGCCCAGGCTTTGTGACCTCTTGATCCCAAGAACTTAGAGTCTACCTCCATTCCTCTCCCCATATCACCCTCTACTCCCGGAAAATGCATTTTATGGCACATTTTGTGGCAAGATTTATGACAATTATCACCCAAATCCATAATTAGCAAGTGGTAACAGATAAGCAGATACATCCACTTATAGTGACATCTCTGACAGATTGACATTCCCCCCCCCCCAACTCCTTGAAAAACACCTGAAGGCTTCTCCTTTTCAATGTGACCCTGCTCAAACACAGGGCCGGCAAGCCTCGTCTCGTGCTCGTGGAGGGGGGAGGGGGCTATAAAAGCGACATGTTCTCACAAGCATGGCAGAGCCCATGCATAAACCATTTGGCTTTGCAATTAAAAACAGGTTTGGCTTCCCTCTGCATCAATAAGGCAACGTCAAAGCAACATTCATCCCGAAAATGTTCCCTTGTGAATTCAAATGAACTGTGAGTCTTGGGTTTCTCTTTGTTTTCATGTGCATGCCTTGAGAGTGAATTTTTGGGAGGGTTCGGTGTGTTTTGGTCCGGGGCGATGAGTGGATATGTATGCGTTGAATCACTGCTACCAGATTGGTCTCGGTGACACTTTCCATTTTGTGTCCTTGTCTACGACGTGGTTCGCATTTCGGATTCATTCCGTCAGGCTTATGACTACAGGTTAATTAGTTCTCCAAGTCCGACCCTTTTGCCTTGGGAAATGATCGCTTATTCTAAAGATCTGCCTGAGGAATTGACTCTCACAGACTGGACCTGAGTTTCAAAGATACTGAAAAATATAAATAGGTTTACTACTAGGAAGGGTAGTAAAGTTGGCTACAATGATGCCAAATTATATCTTTGTCGTTGTCTTTCTCTTAGGATGCATTAAACTATTAGATCCCACGATGTTGGGAGAAATAACTGCTTTGCAGCTAAAATCCTTCCCCTCACCGTGCAATGAAGAGCTTAGAAGGATCCTATGAAAGTCAATCCCAGCTGCAGTGAAATCACCCAATTTCTACAAGGCAGCTTGATTCAATTTTCCTTTTTGTCATTCTTTTCCCCATTCGACTGAATGGAAAGAAATAGTGTCCTTATTTGAATGTTAACTGTTAAAAGGTAAGTTCCAAAGTTCTGCCACAGGAGAAATTGAAGAATAGTCAGACCTGAATCACGAGTCATGAGGCAAAAACTGTCAGAGTCCAGGCCACACTGACATGAAGAGGTCTTCGCAATAGAACAGGTCACCAGCACTCAGGCCGATCCCCTGATGTACAAGGAAAGTTCTGTAAAAGGTCACGTATTAGGAATGTCAATTTTTCAATAACAATGGTGATGATCAGTATTAATTAAAAGAGGGACAGACAAAAAAGAAAAATTCATCTCAGTGCGGCATCCTGGATCTAAAAGTCATCATAGAAGGATTCTGTCCCTATTTAATTTTAAAAAGTCTCACCAAACCTCACGTAAGAAATTTTGCTTTATTCATGTTTCTTTGGATGAGATGATCTTATCTCACACTATTCCCCCAAAAGTTGTTCAAAAGAGAGTAATTACTAAAATATAGATTGACTTTTTATTGCATCATTTGAAAGCCGTAAATTGAGGCAAATATAAAACAGTTTTTACAATGTGTAAAGTAAAAATATTATCAGCACGAAGTAAATAAATATATACTAATTTACATGACAGCACGGGTAGTAGCACTGAAAAATTCAAAAATTTGTTTAACCTGTTTTGTCATATATTGTACCATTATATAAGAATATGGATGCAGGCACATAATTTGATATTCCTCAAAAATATATGTTTTGCTTGCTTTTGATCTGTGCAGTCAGAGAAAATACATTTTTCTAAATATGAATTTTTATTTTTGCCTTGATAAAGGAAATCAGTTCCCTCAGTTAACAAGCTATTCAGCATAAGTGTTTTCCGTTTTCATTCATTCTAGGTATTGGGTATTTTTCAGTGACTTGGTCTCCCATTTGCTGGACTATGTGTTTTATAACCTTATACAGAAAAGGTAAAGCAGATGGAGCAACTTTAAGTTCAGTTCCATGAGGGCAGAAAGAAATTCAACTCTAAATGTCACAAAGTAGCACTACAGTTTTGTTTTAAAAACTCATACACATAAAAATAAAGTGAAAATATATATGCATGATAAAAATAATTTAGCAAATCTTTATGTAACTTGAGTCTTCCCCTCCCTTTGTCAAAATATGGCTTCTTATTGAAAACATTGTTTAATGAGCAAGGAACCAATTAATTTAAATATTGATTGGAGGGGGAGAAAGTCTATGCTTTTTATAAGCTTATAAAGCTTATAAAAGAGAAGCTACTTTATATGAGTCTATTCTTTATTAATTCGGCGTTAATAGCTTTATTTCCTTACGGTTATGTATCTGAAGTGTTGTCAAAGAGAAAAAGGTACAAAGGGGGTTATTAGGTCTTTAAACTCAACTTTTCAAAAGCCCAGTAAATGATGCAATTAAGCGATTAGCAGATGTTATTTAGAGAAGGGTTAAATAATGACATATTCGGAACTCATTTGGAATTGTGATAATTAGTTTTTGCAAGAGCTCCAGCAGGCCAAAGGTAAGGGATTGCTTCTAGAAGTGGGTTGAAGAATCAGAAAGTTATTAATGAAAAGTCTTAGATCTTAATCACGAGCTTACATTTCAGTAAATTAAACACCCTCCACGCAAAGAAAAGATGTATACAGATCATTATATCATTATACTAATTTGCCATGTGCCTGCACAGAAAAATCCCAGTGCCCAATTTATTCTCAGCAACTAGAATTCCATAGTCATTTCTAAAAAGTTTTGAAAAGTTTGTTGTTGTTTCATTTTGTTTTTTGAAGTCATGCAATCCTTCTTATGACTTGGAGAATTTACTTTCCCAGATTTACCATAAACCGTATTTCTGAGGAGGCTTTCTGTATGGAAACAAAATGACATTAAAGCACCTGCATGTTGGAACCACATCACTTTGACAACTTATATAACCCCAAACAGGAAGAAACAGGCAAGGCCTCCTGTTTTCTCCCTGTGGTTTAGAGCCAGGAAAAAAGTGAAATGCTGTCTCTCCTCTTTGCGTCTTTGGTTATATATCTCCTGCAAAAACATGGCTGAGAGCACAGACTTCGAACATGGGTGTGTTTTGGAAGTTGCTAGTAAAAATGATTTTAAAACACGCAGATACTGCCAAGATCTGAGAAAATGCTTATTAAAGACTCATAAAATTGTGAAAATTGAGAAGAAAACAGCCAGTAAACTTTTTCTGTGTGCTTTAAGGAAGTCGGTTTAATCTCCTCTCCACGTGGGCTTGGCTGTGGTGAACTTAGGCAGGAAAAACAAGCTTGGCCACGATTTCACAATAGAGGGCTAAGGAGAGAGTAACAGCAGCTCAGTATAGGTCACCCAGGAAGGCAGAGCCATATCTATTCTTCACCGTAGTAATTCTAGATTTTCACAAGGGATTAAAAATTATGCAAACAAATCTCCCAGTGTCCATGCTTTTGATGATAAACTAAGCATAATGGTATCAAATAAAATTTAAAATCACCATTGAGCCTGTTTCTGCCCGGATGTCTGGACCGCGAGGCAAATGACTGAGGGAATTTGGTCATTTTAACATCCAGTCTGGGACTGTTTCGACTATAGTAACTGTAGGCAGAATCAAAGTTGTGTGGTTGTATAGTTCCTGATGCTGTCAATGGATATCCTTCCAAGAACTTATGGTTTTGCAAAGATCAAAAGGAAAGAATTTTTTCCCCAATTTTATGACACGTGTAGAATGTTTAATTTTTTTATTTAAAAATTATTTTAAGCTAACTCAATTAATCAGCTAAATTCTGTGTGACTATCTCATTTCTGAGGACGTAAGGACTCTGGTCTTTGCTCAGTAGCACTGCTTTCAAACCTGCTTAAACCTAAGAACCGCCTAGGATGCTTGTTAAAAATATATATTCCTGAGCACTGCCCTTAGACCTATGGAATCAAAATCTCTAAAGAAAACTCCTAAGCATAGGCATTTTTTAAGGTTTCCCAGGTGATGCTTATGTTGGGCAAGTTTGGGAAACCCAGCTTAATTTCAATAGATTTCATATTGAAAAACAAAATGTCCAAGAAGAATAGAGAGAGGAATCTGTACCATAGCACCCCCAAAACACGGTGATCCCTTTCCTTAGAAACCTTCTGAGGTCTGGTGTATAGGTTTAGACAACCAGTAGTTGGCGTCCAATTTGAATATACTCAAACATACATACAGCAATATTTTTAAAAATTATTTCAAAAGCTTTAGGGAGGTAGATAGGATCAAAATTTTCAAACGTAGCAGTCAAAAAATTGTTCAATAATGTGAAATGAAAGAGAAAAATTATTCAACACTTAATGGTATCTAATTATCCAGGAGCTCCTTGGCATTTTCTTAGAATCCATCCCAATGCAGTGAATTTAATATGTCATAAAGATGTGAACCTAAGCAGAATATGTCTTTGTGCAGATATCCGGGTAGACATGCAAGAATACAACTTCTAAAGGTAAAAGCTGGTAACTTACTTTGAGTAAGATGGATTCGTGCAGTCACAAAAACATAGTGCTTTCTCTTCTTCTGTGCTGAAAATAATATTCATTTTGAAGCCACAAAATGTCAATAAATATAGTAACATGAAAGTTACGTTAGTTTTACCTTTTGATTGAGAAAACTGCACCCAACTTCCCCACACACCTCAATGGTTAATAACTCTGAGTTTTTATAGAGAATATGAAGTCATCCAGGCCGCCTATGTACTAGTTTAAAAAACAAACAAGTGGGGGATAAAAAAGCGTTAGTTCAGTTGGGCCAGTTGATTCAAACTCTGTGTAATACAAGCTCCTCTAATGTAATAGAGGAGCTTTATTCCCATCCCCTGTCTCCACCAAGTACACCTAAAGTTGAAGTAGTGAGGTGGAGATAAACAAGCTTTTATCGCATCACGCAATTACTATTCTAAATATTTTTCCCAGCGTATTCTTCTGAATAAGTTGCTACTACCACTAATCATCATAAAACTCTGTTTTCTGCACCATAAAGATAATAATATTAAATAAATCAGTGACTTCATATCACCTTATTACGAAGAAAGAAATTGAGGCACAGTTGGCCGACTTGCACATGCCCACAGGTGCTGGAAAAGGTTGTATAGGATCAGTGAGGCTGGTGGATAGCCCGGAAAGACCCAGTAGCCATCAGGGAGAGAAGAGTAATGACTATAATTATTAGTTTTATCTGTATATCCAATTAAATAATTGTCATTTCCATAAAACTGCACAAGTGAAAAACCATAATGAATAATTTAATGCGAAAGTAACAAAATGAAATTTCCACCTCCAGAAATTTTAGTGACTTTGACTGCAGTGGCAATCAGTACCACAGATCTTTGCTTGCCCTTTCACTTAGCTTAAATGCCTCTAGGGGATCCTAATAGCTAGATGATATGTTTGCTTTGGAATCAGATACCTGGAACGGTTAGCAGATGACCTGAACACTCAGTGATAAATTCAACCTTGTCTGTTTGCCTATTCGTTAGCTCTGTGTTTGATTGAACATTCCCACTCAAAGATTGGCTTTAAAATTAAAAGCTAGAGTCTGGAAAATTGTCCGGATGGTGTGCATAGGTTGAAGTCAACGGTAGTATCTTAATTCTGTTTCCAAAAAGAGATAAAAAGAAGCTGTAGTTGCCTCTCTAGCTTTTTTCTTTCCCTCTAGACAGAAAGAATACTTGAAGAGCTCCAGAGAGCCTCAGTGTGAAAATAAGGTTTAACCCTCCAGCTATGTCTGCCTCTGTCTCATTTCCCCGGATTCGGCTGCAGGAGAGTGGGAAGCAGGTCAGCCAGGAGCCCAAGGAGCTTAGTTTTCATCTGCTCACACTTCCCAATCCCCACCCCGACCAGGCCACTGGTGTGAGCCAGGCAATGTTGTAAAAGCCAGCGAGAATTTATAGGCAAGAGCGTAATTTCTCCTGGACTCCCAAGTAAAACAAACTGGGAATTGCTCCGACTGTAAATAGTGCTGTCTACGGAGACATCACATCACTAGGACGAGAGAAGTTTGACTCAAACGGGGGACCCAGCATCTCACACCGCTAGGAGAGAGGAGGGTTGAATCAGACTCAGCATCTCGTCCTCCTTTTGTGGAGAACAGAAAAGTCCAGTACGTGGCAACCATGCAGCCCCCAGAAAAGGGAACTCCATCCTGAGTTCAAACCCACACAAAAAAGGTCTAAATGTGCCATCACTCAGCATCAAACACCCATTGAGGACTGATCATTGTATGTAGGTGATTGCCAGGAGTATAAAAATCAGTGTAAGGTACCATCCATCCTTCAAGGTGTTTAAAATCTCCATGAGCAGATGAGATTTCAAATGAGACTTAGAGGAAGACTCACCAAAAAAAGTGACACATGAAAGGTCTACAATTTAAGTGTAACTAAAATGATAAGTACATCCTGCAGGATTCTGAGAAAAGTGAGATCACAGGCTCCTGAGATGGCTGGGAAAGAAATAAATCATAGCTTGTGAGCATTTGAAGATCTGAAGGATTTTGGAGGTGGGACAATAGTTATTTCTGATGTTAAGAATTTACCCAGCATCTTATTGCTCCTGACTCTCCTTAATTCATTTAAAATACTCTCTAACCAATGAAAAGCTTTCGAGATGAGGTCATCACCATAGAGGAAGTGGCAACAGAAACAAACATTAAAAGGTGTTTATTTTTCCTTTTGTTGGGTTTTTAATTTGTTTAGTTTGATTTACTCCTTTCCTGTAAAAATGTTTGGGGATGAATTTGCTGACTTCTATCTGAAGCATAAGGCGGGGGTGTTTAAGAAATCTCTGAGCACACTGAATAATTATGCTCTGTTTTTCTTTGTATACCATTCCCATATTACCGTAATGGTAGTTCTAACAAGTCAGTGCAGATTCGCAAAAACAAAGCTAATGAAGAAGTGAAGACTACATTCGACCTGTCATTTTTTTTTTAAACTTCCTTTGTTATGTCTAGCCCTTTTAGCCCAAACTTTCTGCACAATTAGACGCTTGTTACTAACACTGATTTAATGTGTTCCGACAATTTACCCACCATACGTTTTTCACAGTTCGGTGCTGACAGGAATGTCTCTTTAATCCTGCAGCAGATAGAAACCTATGCTTTTGGAGCTGCCTACAATGCATGGGTTACCAAGGTCGTTTCTGCGGCCTTCACCAATGCAGGAGAGCAGACTTCCCATGATAAAAACAGTAGCAAGAGAAAAGGAGGGACAAAGCAGTGAAGGATGGAGAGAGAAAGAGAGGGTGAGGGAGAGGGCGGGAAGGAGGAAGGAAAGAAAAAGAGAGAAAGAGAGAGAGAGAAAAGAACAATAAGCACGTATTGTTTCAGAGCTCTGTCTTGGCTTGTCGCAGAGCTCTTTCCCTTCACTGAAATAATAGTGCAATAAAGTTAGAACACCAGTTACTTCACAAGCTTCCCACCCACACAACCTTGCCACTCAAATGCCTTGCTCATTTTTCTTGTTACGTTATGATGATCGGTCTCTGAGTTAAGTCTCAATTTGACTAACCTATTGCCATAGGCTACTAGTTGGTCAACCTCCATCCCACTGAACAAAAGCAATGAAATGGCCCTGACCACTCCGGTGGCTTTCACGGCTCTCCCAGGCTCCGCCAGACAAGCCAGCTGATTGGCTCTCTGAGACTGAGGGGCCCTCTGGGACCATGAACACTTTTTCTTTAGTCCTTTGATAATGAAAGTGCTGCTTGAGATATGTCCTCAATTTAGCATTCCATCTCTTAAGACATGTATTAAAATATATGTTATTTTTTTCCTTCTTCACATTTACATTTGGAAGCAGGACATTCCAGTAACTTGTAAAGAAATGAGGAACCGAAACTGTGACTGAAAATAAAAATAGTAATAACTGACATCAATATTTTGCTTACTATATGTCAAGCACAGTTCTGAGAATCTCACCCAGATGGACTTGTCATAAATCCATAAGCTGGGTGCTATAATTACTCCCATTTTATAGAACAGTACATTAAGGCACAGAAAAGTTTATTGTTTTGTCCAAGGTCACACAGCAGGTAAGTGGCAAAGTCAGAATTGGGATCCAGACAGCTTGATTCCAGCTCTACATTCTTAATTCCTATTGTTCCACTGAAAACAATACAGGAGCATTGCTTAATAAAGTCCCATTCAGTCAACACACTTGTAAAATCTGATCCAGGTAAAAACTGTAAATACAAAGAGTTATGGAAGAGGTGGCAGATTGAGTTGAGGAGTGATTTCCCAAAATCCATAATTAAAGTCTGCGAATCTAAATTCATGGATCGAATTTTGTACATCTGAAGCCACCTATGAATAACTATGCTATATATCCAAGAAGTACGGAGAGCCCCAGTTTCCTCATCCACGTCATGGAAATAGCTACCCTGCCTTGTAGGGCTGTTGTGAGGATTAAGATAATGGTGTAAAACTCCTGGCACAGAGGCCGATACAGGATAGATGATGGATAAGGGGAAGCTACTATTTATAACTGTTATTGGGTATTTTCCCTGCCTTCCTTACTATCAGATCTATCTTGCACTTAGATGTCTACTCTCACTTCAGAAAGGAAATCCAAGTTCCCACTCACCCATCGAAACGAACCACGATGCTATGACATGGTACCTTGAACAGAACTCCAGATGAGAAATAGCAAATGCATAAACTAATACTCCCTGGACGCAATCATCAGCTTTCAAAGGAAGCATTTATGGGTGATGGTGACAGTTGTTTTAGAAAGATCTGTTAGAGCAGATACAAAGGTGGAAACTCGGATAGGCACGCTCACTGAAAGAGGAAAGTTACAGCCATGTAGCTGTAATTAGATAAGGCCCATCCAAATACATTTACGATTCAATAACCTAAGTCCGTGTGTTTTGAGAACGTTGAGAGCACGTTTTACTGTGTATTCTTCCTCTCATCCTCTCTCCCCTCCCGCCCCCCGTCAGAGAAGGAATGTGGTTCCAAGATTTGCATAGACAGAAGCTGGGGGTAGGGCAACCGCTCACTCTCCAGGTGTTTGTCCCATTGCTCTGGCCCTAGTTTCTCTGTGCTGCTCCTGAAACAAAGCTGGAGTTCTGCTCTCCATGATCACAGAGGCCACTGGCTTCCAGGAGCAATCCTAGAGGCTGGTATTTCTCATACCATGGTATGGAGAATGCAAATGGTAATGGGTTACACCTGACCTAATTCATACATCCTGATTTCTGACTACTACTACCATTTCTAACGTTGAGAGCAATGAGTTTCACTGAGTAGTTGTGACCAACATAGAATTAATAGGTAGGGCATACACATGTGTGTCTTTGTCTTTATTTGTGTATTTGTTTGTCTAAATTTGTATGTGTCTGTATATGCATGTGTCCAAATATATGTGTCCATCTGTAGGTATGTCAGTGTCTGTCAGAGGATGTATCTATCTGAGGATGTGTCTGTCTATACATATAGGTCTGTGTAGCTCTTCATAAGTTGTGTCTGTATGTGTCCATGTATGTGGCACAATGTGATTCTGTCCGTGTCTGTGTGTTTGTGTGTTGGCATGCCTGAACGGATCTGTGTGTCTGTACATGCATGCGTGTCTGTGGGGCATGCATAGGAGTTATAAGGAAATGAACATAAACGCATTCTAGAAGGCAATGTTTCCTTTTAAGGAACCAGCCCCTGATGCACATTTGAACCGTGTGTTGGGTGCAAATGTCACCTGAACAAGGTAGAAAAAGAGGGGAAAGAAGAGTAAATGAGCCACAAATGAAACAACCAAGGACCGGTTCTCTAATGCTCCTGTGACTATGCGTGATCTATGCTACTACCAACCACACTGAATCGACCACTTTTTTGCAAACTTTTGAAGTGATGGGCAAAAGAGAGCATATCACTGGGGCCATGGGAGTTCCCATTTAAGAAAGGCAATATACTCCAGCAGAACAGAAGAAAATCTTTCCATCTCCCTCCTATAACATATAATATATGACAGCCCATAAGCCCCAAAAAAGAACTATATGCATTAATTCACTAGGTGATTTCAGTAGATGTTTCACTGACCTTTTTGTCCCCAAAGCTGGTATGGTTTCCTTAATCAGGCTAACATTTTCTAATACAAACAATGATATTTGAGACCAGAAATACCAAACACGAGTCCTGCATACATCCTAAAACTGACCAAAGAAATATTCTACTGGAAACCCTGGCAAAATTTTAACACTATTAAATGAAAAGTAAACACATATGCACAATGCAAATGCAAAATATTGATTCGACAGAATGACACCTTGCAGAGTTGCTAACTTAAGTGTAATTTTCTTCAAGAGTAGCAACCATCCTACGCAATAAGGATCTTCCAAGCTATGAATAAAAGCTCCTAAAGAAATGTGAATGGTGGTTAACTGCCAGTTACTCTGACAAATAAGCTTTAACCTGGCACAATAAGCCTGATGACACATAGGACACCGCTGACCATCTCAGAGGAGGAAGACGACCCTGAATACTGCCTTTCGTTTTGGGAATGTGATCAAAGAAATAAGGTGACACCTCGAGAGACCTCTGATCAACCTTTGGGAAAGACTGGAAGAGCTTAATTAGCTGATGATTGACTTTGGGTTGGAAAGAACTTCTTAAAAAACATTTGAATTTACTAGCTTGATGAAAACTTTTACAGGCTGATTTTGGTCCCTCGTGAAACTGATACTCAGGGTGGTTTCTCCAGTTTTTTTTTTTCTTCCAAAGTGTTCCCTAATCATTATCCTCAGGGTAATTCTGCCAAAGAGCAGAGTCCTAAACAGCCCAAATCCCCATCCCAGCCCTACACCCTCACTGAGAATTATCGTAGGATGATATGAAGAGGGGATGAGGGAAAAGAAAGCAGTGATATGAAAAAGCACCCTGGAAAGATCTGTAAGCCAGCATGACCATGTGTGTGTGTGTGTGTGTGTGTGTGTGTGTGTGTGTAGTTACACGTAGTTACACTGGACTTAGGTATCCGGGCCCTGCGCTGATAGCAGAAGACCCAAATCCTAATATTTTCCCTTCGCTGATTTCCTGATTGGGCTCAGACCAGTCACTTCAAGTGTCCCCATCGTCTCAAGGGCTCTTCTTGGCCAAGATGCGTTGACTTGAATCCTTTCTCAATCACTTAATAGCTGTGTAACTTTGGGCAAGTTACTTAACCTTCTTACCTTTGTATTCTTATCTGGAAAAGGAGGATAATCATAGTTTCAGGTTCATAGGACTGTGGTGAAAGATAAGAATGTAAAATACTGTTTGGACCATAGGAAGTCCTCCATAAATATTAACCACTGTTATTAGCTCTGATTCACTGTTTCCTCGTGTAGAACAGGAGAGGGTCAGAGGAGGTGACCTAATGAATTCTTTCAGTACATCCTCAGGAAAACCATCATTTAGGGTGCAGCTAATAACCCAGCCTCCCCAAATCTCTGTAGCCACAAAGAGCCCCCGTCAGAACTTACTTTCATCCACCCTGCTGCTGGTCAGTCACTTGGGCCTTATTGATTCCTATTTTACATGCAGTTCTAACAACCATGTTTATCTGATTTCTCAGAGTACAGCAAGTTGGAAGCCCAAATTAGGAAGGAGAAAGAACATTGGCAGAAAAACACCTTGTACGCAAGGGTGATTGCAAACAGTCTGGTATCAAGAGTAAACCGTTATATGGGGCTTCCCTGGTGGCGCAGTGGTTGGGAGTCTGCCAGCTGATGCAGGGGCCGCGGGTTCGTGCCCCGGTCCGGGAAGATCCCACATGCTGCGGAGCGGCTGGGCTCGTGAGCCATGGCCGCTAAGCCTGCGTGTCCGGAGCCTGTGCTCCGCAACGGGAGAGGCCACAGCAGTGAGAGGCCCGTGTACCACAAAAAAAAAAAAAAAAAGAGTAAACCATTATGATCACAGAATGAAGTACACTAATGCCACCAAGATTTCAAGTCATTTAAAATGTTTGGATCACATTTAGTGAACTGGTCAAGGTAGCCACCAATTTTAGAACTATTTCTAGCCAAATTATTAGCATTTTCCAGGCTTGGGGATGAGCAGTTTTCTGATCATTTTCCTTCTGGGCAGAAGGTCACTGGTTATCGTTGAAGCCTTGCCCCAGCTTTTCTGGCCCTCTTGCATCTCTCCTGGTCTGGCAGCTCCAGAACCACGGTGGAGGTGGTATGGCTGTCCAGAACTGTTTTTATCTCCCAACGGGGAGTTGGACAAAGGGTGAGAGCGTTTGGGGCCAGGTGATCAGCACAAGCTTTCCTGTGAAGCCTGACTTGAAACTCCAGTCACACGTGCTTTCCTACATTTTCATCTGCAGTAGTGATTTCTTCCCTTGGCTCTCACATCCTCTGGCTCTTTTTCCAACCAAGAAAGTAATGGGTTCAGAAATTAGGACTCAAGCAGACCTCAATGAGGTTTCAATCCTGCCTCTGCCAGCTATGCAACTTTGGGCAAAACATTTTCACTTCTCTGCACATCTTCATCAAATCTATAAAATGTGAAGAATAATAAGAACCCCAGGGATGCTGAAGAGAATAAGTGAGGTCCTAGAGGCAGAGCACAGGACCTGGTACAGCTTGAGATGCATCAGCCATTCCTGATGCCCGTTTCAACTGCATCTAGGACTTTAATGGCTCTTACTCAACCATAATTTATCACATCCCATTGGAGCATAATAGGTGAAGTATAGGTTTGGAGCCAGAGAGACCTGGATTGGAATCCCCTTCCCTCATCTGCCATCTGTGTGACCGTGGGTGGATTATGAAGGCTTTCCAAGGCTCGGCTCCCCTGACCTGTATATTGGGGATACCACCACTTACCCACAAGATTTTTTGATGAGATTCAGATAACATATTTAATTATATTATCTTACTTCATAACGGCCCCAAAGCCCAAGAGTAGCAATATTGGCAATTTGGATATGCCGAAGAGAAGCTGGAAAGTGTTTCCTTTAAGTGAAAAGATGAAAACTCTCAATAAGGAAAGAAAAATATACACTGAGGTCAACCATAAGAATGAATCTTCTATCTGTGAAATTGTGAAAAGGGAAAGAGAAATTTCTGTTAGTTTTGCCATGCCAACCCAAACTGCAAAAGTTATGACCACAGGGCATGATGCGCTTAGTAAATAGGAAAAAGGCATTACATTTGTACACTAAGATATTTTGAGAGAGAGGGAACACATTTACATAATTTTATTACAGTGTATTGTTATACTCGCTCTATTTTATTATGTTACTGTTGTTCATGTCTTACTGTGCCTAATTTATAAATTTAACTTTATCACAGGTATATATGTAAGAAAGAAACATAGTATATAAAGGATTTGGTACTACCCACAGTCTCAGGCATCCACTGAGTCTTGGAACTTACCCCTACCGTGGAGAAGGGGGGGCCCCTGCACATGAAAATATGCTTAGAACTTATCCCCACAGCCAATAAAGATTCATCATAGTATCAACATATCAAGAAATAAATGTCTTTCTTCAGAATTACTACTTGCCAGCTACAGTCGAAAGACTGTTTATATAACTCAAGTCAAACATCTTTTATTACCCTGTATTATGTGACCCAGATCTGTTAGAAGAAAAAAAAATAGAGTAGTGTTTTAAAGGAACAACTCCTCAAATTGGCTATTCTCAGATTTTAATTTCACTTCATGCTGGAGTTGAAAGAAATCCTTCCTTCTTTAGAGTCTGCATGTGTTCTGGAAGTGGAAATTACCTCTTCCATGGAGTCAAAAGGATCGGACATTTATACATATGGCTGCCTCTTTGACTCCATTTACTTGCAAAAGAGCACCTGACTCAGTTTCATCCAGTGATAGGGAAACCTTTGTCTCGCTGGGAAGTGTTTTCCTTTCAAAGAAGCCACGACAGCTCCCGTGGACCCACGAACTGTGTTTCCTGATGCACATCTCAGGACCCAGGACAGATAATGCATTTTCCTTTTCACTGCTCAGAACTCATTCATCAGGATTAGATGTTTTTGGCACATCTTGAACATTACATAATCATGTGTCAGTACAGAAGCTTTTAGCTTCTCGTCACCATTCACGTTAAGCCATCCTCAGTGTTGTAATATCATTGATATCACTAAGAAATAACGCAAAGTTGTCTACTGGCTATATAATTTGCCAGATGTTAATAGAGACTGGAGTGATCAGTAAACATATACAGCATTTTTTGTCATCTTTTCCTGATAGTGGTTTCGATAAGATTTTAAATAACTTCAGGTTTAGATTCCTTAAATACTGGTGTTTGTTTATGGGTTTGTTTCTTAGTTTGTTTTAAACAAGGGTCTTAAGCTGCTGGGTGCGCTAAGTTTCTGTAACTAGATGCCAAAGGCTTCCTAAGCTTTGTGACTTTATGGTCAGCTTTTGACATTTGCTTTCCCTTGATGGAAAAGTTGCCAATTTCAATGTATTGCTCCTTGATCCCAGTGAGTGTAATGAGAGCTAACCTCAAGGAAATTCTCAGGGAAGTCCCAAGAAAAGTCTGAAGTCTGTGACTCCATTAGCAGATAAAATAGTTTCCAAACATCTTCGGTAAATTGCTTTTCGAAACCTTAGTGATAATAGAAACTAGCACACCCATTCAATATTAAACTTTCATTGGTACTTAAAGGAAGTTGATCTCACCCAGAACCTGAAGGTTTTCCCAAACTGTGTTTAGGAAAGTGAACCAAAGTGACCAATTTGACCAAATTAATCAATTAATGCAGTGGCATTTCAGAAGTCTTTCACTGAATTGAACGGCTAATTTTTAAACTAGGCTGATAAAATAATTCAGGGAAAAAAATACTTTACTGACTCTCTTAG
Organism: Monodon monoceros; assembly: GCF_005190385.1. NCBI lineage: Eukaryota > Metazoa > Chordata > Mammalia > Artiodactyla > Monodontidae > Monodon > Monodon monoceros. Next base: position 23,075,464 of record NW_021703778.1, read on the forward strand.
ATGGATATTTCAAAAGCCACTACCATCTGGCCCACTTGACCTCTACAAGGTTGTCAACATGGCATTGTTGTATAAACCATCTATTCCCGCCAACCTGGTCCACTGACTGCCAAGAATGTCTTCCCCTTCCCCACCCTTTGCCTTTGTCTCCACTGTGTCCTGGCCCGAGGTGCTATCCCTTTTCTCTCTGCTCACCTCCTAAGCTAAATTTAAGTCATGCTTCCTCCATGGCGTTTTTACAAGTGGCTTCTTCTCCAAAGCCCCCTAGAGTCCTGATCATTCATTCCACACGTTTTAAAATCTCTTGGATTATTGCAATTACTGTGTATCTCTATTACTACTTAATTGACCTGGCATTTCTATTTTATATGTCTCAAGTAGATTTCCAGTTCCCAGAGATGTCCTCTGTGTCTTTATGTCTGTCCAGTGCCTTACGTGTTGCCTTGCATGTGATCGATGTTGACTGTACTAGGTAATCTGGATAGTTTCACTGATCTACTGAAATCATTTAATCTGAATACACAGATAGAGGCAGGGACTGTTAGGGAGTAGTTGTAAAGATTATAATCAGGGACTTCCCTGGTGGTGCAGTGGTTAAGAGTCCTGCCAATGCAGGGGACACGGGTTCGAGCCCTGGTCCGGGAAGATCCCACATGCCGCGGAGCAACTAAGCCCGTGTGCCACAACTACTGAAGCCGGCGTACCTAGAGGCCGTGCTCCACAACAAGAGAAGCCACCGCAGTGAGAAGCCCACGCACCACAACGAAGAGTAGCCCTAGCTCACTGCAGCTAGAGAAAGCCCGCGTGCAACAATGAAGACCCAACACAGCCAAAAATTAATTAACTAATTAATTTTTTAGAAAGATTATAATCATATTTGTGGCCCAGTCACCTGAAATTGATCTCTAAATCTGCCACGTACTTGTCTAAGACAAGTCACTTCACCTACCTTAGCTTCAGTTGTCTCATGTGTAAAACTGAAAGAATAATAACAACTCTCTTACCTATTTCACTAGATTGACTGTGAGAGTCAAATGATGTAACATCTTTCAAGGTGTTTGTACAAAGGTAATTACCTTATGAATATGAATGTCCATTGTTAGGCAAAGGAAACATGACCTTTGGAAATCCCATATCAAATCTAGTGAAGAAGTCCTAAAATGATCAAGACTGCTGTTCTTTTAAGGTAGATTGTGATCCATGTTAAACAGTGCTGTAGATCAGATGGTTTTTCTCACTTTACAGATGAAAGTTGGAAGTTACCTAGAAGCTAACGATTGAAGTGAAATTAATGACAGCACCAAAATGAAATGCCTTCATTGTTCTAGTCGGTAGGTTTGGGCCTGATGTTCCCTACTACTTCCTTTTAAATTTTTCCTTAAGCGCCACTAACACTCTGATTCTTAGGGATTCACATAAAACAACACACTGAAAATATTAAGCTCTCTCCTCCATAGCTCCTGCATGAGCATAAATAACATCTCTGAATCCATAATTTGGTTCCATATCTCTTCCAAGTTTTCCCATATCCTTCCCATAGTCCGCAAAGCCATGCACCTTTTTTTCATAACTTGAGATCTTTACCGTCTTCATTGCTAACTTTTTTTTTTGAGACAGTTCCATTCGGATGGCCCCTAAGAATCTCAGATTTCAGAAAACCAAAACTAAACTTGTCATCTCTTCCTTTCTCACGCCTCCCATCCTGAAACCTACAACTCTTCCCATGTTGTCTATCTCAGGATGTGTGTGACCATCCACATGGTGGCCAAAACCCAAAACCTGGAAGTCACCCTTGGCCTCACTCTTCCACAAGATGAACTAATTCCTGCTAATTCTGTCTCCTTTCCATCTCATTGAATCATGCACCTCCATACCCAAGACCTTGAGTTAGCCCACCCATTGCTTAGATGACTGCCACAGTCTTTTAACTACGCTGCCCAAATTCAGTTCTGCGTCGCTCCAATTCATGGTCCATTCTGTAACCAGAGTAATTTCTTTAAGATGCAAAGTTAATGCTATCCCTCCCTGGTTTACAATCTTTCGCCGACTCCCCGTTTCCATCTGCAAGGAAGACGTAAGATGAACCACACATACAAACTCCTTCCCACGGCAGCCAGGGCCTCCCTCACCTAGGTCACCCCCTCTGCTGCCTTCAAGCCTCAACTTAGAATAAGGTCTCCTGAGAGAATTCCCTATTTACTCTCTTCTGAAAAGTGGTTAGCACCCTACACTTAGCCCGATTGAACCTTCTCCCACTCTCTTGTAATTGCCTTCTGCTTGCCTGTACACTCCTGTAGCTTGAAATCTCCTTCAGGAAAGGACCAATTTTTCACCATGGTGTCTCAGTTACCCCTGCTTCCAAGTACCGTCTATGGTGCCTGGTATATAATATGCACTCAATAAATTAAAAAAAAAACCAACTAACTTTCCCTTCCTCTGTGCATACTTTTCTTCACCCTGAAGTATTTGCCCCTTCTGCTATGTTGCATATTATGAAGCATGTTTATTTCAGGAAATCTTCCTAAGGGAATCTACTCTGGGCAGTCCTTACTCTGCATCCCTTCTCAACGTAGTTGTTAAATGCATGTGCAATAGTTTCACTTTTGGGAACGTTGTAGATAAATATTGTGAAGTTGAGGCATGTGTATATACTGTCTCCCAACTTCAGCTTTGAACTCCTTGGGTAAGCACTGCTCTTCTTAAATCTTCAGCTGCCCCTGACCCTTGTGCCTTCACTAGCGGTCAAATGATGCTCAAAAAGTCTACGTAGGATGTATCATCATCTCTCCAGTGTTCACGTCCTAACCTCCTGTGAATTACGGTTCATTATGCATCTTTCTCCCTTCACTCTCATGTAACAGGGACAGACTGTCATTATATTTCCATCTAGCAAGGAGCTGGAATGTTTACTGACAGGAAGCAGAGTGGAATATGCCCTACCAAGAACCAATCAGGACTTTATGACCAAAGATGTTCTGGCTCCCTAATCTGGGGCTCCTTCTTTTAAGTGGGACGAGTCATTTTCAACACTTTAGTTTTTTCATCTCTTAGGAGAAGGACTTGAAAGATTCCTACTAGCTCCATACAAGGCTATATTACAAAAGTAATTATCAACAAAACAGATGACTAATCTGACAGTCAGTCATGGGCGTCAAAATGGATTGCAGCAGAATAGGCAAAAATCTCTTTAATATGTTTGAAACAAGTTTTGAAAGAAAGAGGATAAAAAGGATAGAGCTAGAGCATCAGATATTTCAGTTTTAGATTCGTACAGCCTGTGGCCCTTAGCATGAATTTTCTTAGGTAATGTCATTCCAATGCTTCCTACATAGAAGAAATTTGAATGGCACTCACCAAACTAGCACAGTCTTCCAAGAAAGAGGAAGGACCTTAGAATCAAATAGAAAACAAATATTCAAGAAATCATGAAAACTTTTGAAGAAAATATATGACATTGTCCTATTTGGATTAAAATACATATTCAATTAATTTGTTTAAACTATTCTACACAAAACCTCTGGTCACTGAGGTAACATATGTATGAGAAAAGAGGTAGTAAGAAGATAAGGAAGTTGATCTGAAAAATCTATAATGTTAACTCCATTTTCTTTTGATTTCATACAGATAGTCACTTCCTTCGCCACAACATCAGATGGTGTGGTTTGTGTTCCAAATGTTCTTTTGTTCAAACAGAGCTATCTACGTTAACATCAGAATTGTCATTGCCACAAAGAGATTGTTTATCTTACTTTAGTAATAATATTTGAGTATAATGAGGCTAATAAAAATGTGTGGGGATACCTATAAATATAATTTAGGGAAAGAACTTTTCAGGATCTATTTCTTTAATTACAAGCTGAAGTATTTACAAATTTTAAAAATTACTAGAACCGGGGCTTCCCTGGTGGCACAGTGGTTGAGAGTCCGCCTGCCGATGCAGGGGACATGGGTTCGTGCCCCGGTCTGGGAAGATTCCACATGCCGCGGAGCGGCTGGGCCTGTGAGCCATGGCCACTGAGCCTGCGCGTCCGGAGCCTGTGCTCAGCAACGGGAGAGGCCACAGCAGTGAGAGGCCCGCGAACCGAAAAAAAAAAAATTACTAGAACCTTACCAATCCTAAATCACTTTGATCGCCCTTGTTTTCATGCATTTGTAAGTAACAACTGTCCTGTTATCTTCATTTTTAATCTACATAGTATTCATTTATTCTGTAATATTGTAGTTAACTTACAAATTTCCTAATTTGAAGGTTTTTTGGATAGGGTCGTATATATAGTGCTGCTATGAATATCTCTACTCAAATTTCTCTTTTGTGTACATGCCTGACAATCAGACGACTGGCTCTAGGTCTAGAAAAACGTATATCTCTTATTACATCATTTCAGGTTTGTGGCCAGCGAGATTAATGCAATTTATAAATGCCATCAATGGCCGTCATAAAATCATGTACATTTCCCTGTAGTCCAGGCTTCACTGATTTTTTAAAATTATATTCCTTTGTTTGCCTGGGTTAATTGGCATATGACAATATCTAAAATTTGGATAATATTCACGTATTTTTCTATTGATGAGACTGTATATCATTCACCATGATCCTTTACTGCTTCATCCATGCAATGGAAATCTACAGACCATAGCTCTGTGCCAAGTGCTGTGTCAAGACTGAAGCTCATGAAGGTGAACAGAATGCCGTCTGTGCTCTCAGCACAGATCGTAACGAGGGACACAAATATAAACATAAATCCACAGCAAAAAAATATGTTATATCCATACAATGGAATACTATCTAGCAATAAAAAGAAATGTACTACTGACACAGTTCAAAAGCTTGATGCGAGGTGAACGAAGGCAGAATCAAAAAGCTGTATACTGTATGATTCCATTTATGTGATATTCTGGAAAAGGCAAAACTATATTAACCAAAACACATCAGTGGTCACCAGGGAGTGGAGAAGAAGAGATTATCTAGAAGGTGCTAGGCAATAGAATTCTTCTGTATCTTGACTATGGGGATGATTGCATGACTCCATATATTTTCAACGCGAAAGGAGCTATACACCTAAGAAGGATGACTTTTACCAAACATAAATGACAGTTTCAATGGTGATAAGTAAAGCAATTTAATTTGATAAGAGTGAAGGTTCTCAGGTCAGCCTGCTGGAATTTGTATTTCTTCCACCTTCCTTCCTTATTACATCACGCTAGGCAATTATTTAAACTCTCTGTGCTGCAACTTTCTGATCTTTAAAATGGGTGTGTTTTAGCGCCTACTTCCTGTCGTTGTTAGGAAAGATAATGCGAAGTCTCTGGAATATCATAAGAGCTCAATAGATTTTGTGGTTTTTGTCCTATTTGAGTGCTGCAATACACATCGTGCCATGGAAAATGGGAAAATGGGGGGAAAAAGCCAATTCATGAAACAAGGGATACAAATGCTCACTAGTCATAGAAAGATAACTTTGGCTTAACTACTAGTCAGAGAAATAAATATTAAATATAAACATCATTTTTGTTTACAAAATAAGCAAAATTTTTCTTTTTATATCTTTATTTTTTTAAGTGAGACCCAGAGTCAAGGCAGATCTCTTGAAGCAAGTACTGTTATGTTACTAGTAGACAAGGAAATGTCATTATAGAAAGCAACTTTATAGAAAGCAATTTGACATACGTAGCAAGGGTAGGAAAGTATTAAAACCCTTCAAGCCAATCATTTTACTTTAAAAATTATTTCCTAAAAAAGTATCAGTAAAGCAAAGAAGGATTCATGTACAAGGTCAATTATTGTGATATATTTACAAAAGGAAAAAAATAGCAACTTCCCATTAGAGAAAAGGTTAAATAAAGTTTGATATATGTATACTGTTATATAACCACAGAAAGTATGATTGGGGAAATTACTACATGGGCATAGAAACAAATACAGCCAAAACACAAATATTTTGGAAGGGTCAGAATCTGGCTCTTGAAGAAAAATAGAAGTTTCTCAGGTGGGAAAAATGGGGAATTACATTCCAAGGAGAAGGAATATAATGTGTGGAGAGGCTAAAAGCTTAAGAACACTTATCGTGGCCTGGAAAAGCCAAATACCTCAGAATGATTAGAGCATAGAGTTTGAAGGAAGAAGTGATAAGATACGAAACAAAAAACCAGCCACTACCAGTCTTTACAAGATCTATATAAGAATGTCTACATGTGTATAACTGAGTCACTTTGCTGTACAGCAGAGATTGGCACCACATTGTAAATCTATACTTCAATTAAAAAAATAAAATGAAGATCTATACGTCATGCTAATAAGCCCAGGCTCTATTTTGCAACTGCAAACCATTAGAGCTTTTTTAAGAGAAGCCTTAACACAACTGTTTTACTTTAGAAAACCAACTCTGGTTAGTAGGACCATCTCACTTTTCTCTTTTGGATATTTACCAAATGGAATAAGATATTTTAAAATTAGCTTATTTAAAAATTAATAGCAGGGGATGTCTCCCAAGTTCAGTACACTATATAGGTTATTATAAGTACAGCAAGATTCACAGTGATTTAAAACCTCTCACTGTGGACTCCCAAGTGCTCGTTGAATCCATTATTTTCATAGGAAGACAAGTCCTTATTGCCATCATTGTTTTTTGTTGTTTGGGTTGGACTGTTTTCTAACAAAGGCCGCTTCCCTCTACTTGGATCTGTTTTTCTACCTTCTGATCTGCTTTTCCCCTCTTTTGGAATGCAGTTTAGTTCCTGGGTATTTTTAAATCTTTTTATTATTATTATTTTTTTAACTCTTAATAGGGTAATCAGCTAAAGCTTGTGCCATTTGGAGTCCTAAACCAACATTCCAGTTATGATGAGCCATTCCCCTTGGCTTTTCAATCTGTGAATCATCATTTTGCAAGATGGCAGCCGCTGCTTCTAAATAGTAATCAAGGCTCAGAGTGGTTACACCCTGAACAAAATATCGTCTCCTTGGCCCAATTTTTGTCAGGAGGCGTTGCAGAAGCTCATTAAGACACTTGAGTCAAAGATCCAGCTGAATCATTCTGAACCTCCACCCAGTTCAACTTTTCCCTCTGGTAACAGTTAATTATATTTTTCTCTTTTCCCACTCCCACCTCCACCAACATCCAATCACGTGTTCTACATGGCCACACACACTCACTCTGATTTTACAAGCTCATCTAAGTTTCGCTTGGTTGGCACTCAGAGGAGAGAGATAAATAAAATATCTATAGCTTTTCTACTGAGTACCTGGAAGTAGAAAAAAAAAAAAGAAACCTAAAACTAAAAAAGTAGTCCCAAAAGTCATGTAGCTTAATCTTAAACAGCATTCGCTCTTCGATTTCATATTTTACTTCTTAATAAAAAGAATGTAAGGCAAATACTTTACATGACAATATTCAAGGGATAGTGTGCGACCTTATTAATTATTCAAGTAATTAACATAGCTTGCATTATGAGACCCAGTCTAAGTGTAGAATCAATGAATCTTAGAACGGCAAGGGTATGCACAGGAAGTGCCTGGGCTCTGCAGTTCATCAGACTGGGTTTGAAAGCCAACTCTCTCACCAGCTGTGTGGCTTTAAATAAGTTACTCAACCTTGCAGAACCATGATTTCATCTATTGGACTAAAACCTATCTCAGAGGGCTGCTGTCTGGATTCACTGTGATAATATACTCCATGCTAAGCAGAATGACACTTCTTGTGAGGTAATAAGGCAGCATTAACAAACAGCCTGATAACACTTACCATTCTAGGCATTCCCTCTAAATCTGCTCACTTAATCCTCTCAACAACCTCAAAGTGACATACTACCATTATGCCTATTTTACAGTCAGGGAAACTGAGGCACAGAAAGGTGAATTTCTTTATTCAGCATCATGACAATAAGAAGTGGTTATAAATTGGATTTGAACCCAGAATCCATGCATTTAACCATCAGGACTCTGATACAATTCCCTTATCTCCTTAAAGATTAAGAAGAGGGTTAACTGACAAAAATACAGAGCCAGCTTGAAGGTTAGTAATTGAGTCGCAAGCTAGGACCTGTAAACCTGTCTCCCAATTGCATTCTGGTGTAATTTCCCTAAGAAACAAAACACAGAATAAACCACTGGACAAATACAGATTGTGGGTTTTGAGAAAGAAACTAGAATGTTTCACTACTGCTTTGTGATAATGTCCAGTTAAGTGACTAATTAGTTAGTAATGCCCTGTTTTGAAATAGTCATGTCAGGGCCTTACCTGCTTAAGGGTCAGATTCATAAATGCTCTAGAAAGGTCCTGGCCTGGGAACTCTTAGGAGGAAATCAGCTTTGCTGCTAACACTTTGGTCTACATTCTCTTCACCGTATGCCACATCCCCTTCTTTCTTCCTGGTGTTCCCTCCTCCTAGACCCCAGTCCCCTCATGCACACTCTCTGTTGATGAAGTAATGAATTCCTAAAAGAAGAATGACAGTCAATAAAGTTGGTATGGCCCAGCTGGTGATGGAGACCCTAAAAGTCACCTCTTAGAAACAGCTTCCCACCCCTCTCCCATAAGCCAGCCCACTTCCTTCGGTATAATTTGCAGACCCAAGCAAAGCCTTCTAAGCCTCCTAGCCTTTTGGGGTCATGAACAGACTTACCGAGCCATGCTTCAGTCTCCAAATCCACAGGGATTTTCCCACACCCACCCAAACCATGGAGCTCAAAGCCAAGGGCAGAGAGGCTAGAGCCAGCAGTAACTGAACAGATGGGAGGTGTAGATTTGTTATCTGTGTCTCACCAGCTCCTGACCCAAGGAAACCATTCCAGCTCTGATAAGGGAAGGGGCAAGGCAGGCTGAGGAGATGCACGAAGACCGCTTTCCTTAACTGAACTTATCAGTGGTGGGCCTACTAGGTGTTAGAAGGTCAATTAATATCTGTCATAAGTAGCATGATAAGGGCAATATTTAACAAACATTTGTGTGAGCACTTACCACGTACCAGACATTCTTCTAAACTCCTTCATGGAGCATCTCATTTAAGAGCTCAGTCCTCTGAGGACTGAGTTGGTACTCAGTTGGTACTATAATTCCCATTTTACAGATGTGGAAAGTGAGGTAAGGAAGAGTCAAACCATCTTTTCCCGGCTTGCACAGCAAGTAAGGGATACAAACCGAGCAGCCTGAAGTCAAAGCCCTTGCTCTAAACTCCTTTATCATGAATAATCAAAAAGCAGAGTTGGCAAGTTTTATACGGGAAGATCCAGATAATAACTGTTTTATTTATTTCATTCGGGTTTTTCCACAAGATCTTACAGAAAAACCCGAATGGGCTTTTAGCCAACCCAATAGTTTCTGCCACAGCAACTCAGCTCTGCCGTTCTAACCCCAAAGCAGCTTAGACAACACCTAAACCAATGGGCTTTGCTGTGTTCCGGCCAAACTGTATTTACAGACACTGAAATTTGCATTTCATACTATTTTCATGAGTCATAAAACATTCTTCTTTTGATTTAGTTTTCTCCCAACCATTTAAAAATGTACAAACCATTCTTATGTCACAGGCCATATGAAAACAGGCTGCAGGCCAGATTTGGCCCATCAATGCTTTGCTAACCCTTGATCAAAGAGATGAAAAAAAATTAAAACAAAGACATTTGGAAAGAAATTTGAATCGTGATGTTATTTTTTCGGCCATTTTCACATTGTATTTATTTCAGTCTCAAAAGCATTGTCTGTCGTTCGTCTTTATATCACTTGAATGAAATGTAGTTCAGCTCCAGAATCAAGTTCAGCCTCCGTGTTGAGCAAGCTGTGTGGCCTTGGGCAGTTCACTCAACCCTAAGCCACAGCTTCCTCATTGTAATAACAGTAGTTATCTCACAGGGTTGGTGCTGTAGGCATTCAGTCAACTAATGCGTGCTAAGCAATTACCCCAACTCCCAGCACACTGTAAACTCTCAATAAATGTTCACTCTTAGGACTACTGGCATTATTATTACTATTAACACTGCTATTATCCACAACACCATCACCCCAGGTAAAAACATTAAAATACCACATCTCCTAAAGTTCACCTCTATGGACTGACTCTCTACCTCAGAGGTGAATTAAAAGCCCTTTAAATACCCTCCCCACTCTCCCCACTATACTATCACCCTCCCCACCCTTTCCACTATACTATCACGCTATTGATTCCACACACAGCCCCCAGAAAAAAATTTTCTACCTTACTCCATATTCTTACTGTTCCAGAAAACAGAAGATCTCATATGCACAGCACCTAACAGAATTCTTGCTGTCCCTCTCCAGAACGCTCTCCTACAGTACCTAGCTACATTCTAATCTGCCGTAGGCACCGATAAATCACTCACCGTCATTAGCATTTTGGTGCTTGCTTGCAATACTCGTGGGTCACAAGAAGAACAAGGAGATAGTAAAACCTTCATAAAGAACCTCTGTGAATTAGAACAACCCCACGTTTATCTTATTTAATCAGGCCACATGTATGTGGAATGTCACTTAGCTTTTCTGCTTTATTTATTTTTAATTTATTTTACTGAGGTATAGTTGGTTTACAATGTTGTGTTAGTTTCTGGTGTACAGCAAAGTGATTCAGTTTTATATATATATACACATATATATATTCTTTTTCATGTTCTTTTCCATTATGGCTTATTACAGGATATTAAAGATAGTTCCCTGTGCTATACAGTAGGACCTTGTTGTTTATCCATCCTATATATAATAATTTGCAGAGAGACTTTCAAGATGGCAGAAGAATAAGACGTGGAGATCACCTCCTTCCTCACAAGTACATCCGAAATACATCTACACGTGGAACAACTTCTACAGGACACCTACTGAATGCTGGCAGAAGAACTCAGACCTCCCAAAAGGCAAGAAACTCCCCACGTACCTGGGTATGGCAAAAGAAAAAAAAGAGACGAAAGAATAGGAATGGGACCTGCACCAGTGGGAGGGAGCTGTGAAGGAGGAAAGGTTTCCACACACTAGGAAGCCCCTTCGCGGGCGGAGACTGCGGGTGGCGGGGGGGGGGAGCTTCGGAGCCGTGGAGGAGAGCGCAGCAACAGGGGTGCGGAGGACAAAGCAGAGAGATTGCCGCACAGTGGATCAGGGCCGACCGGCACTCACCAGCCCAAGAGGCTTGTCTGCTCCCCCGCTGGGGCAGGTGGGGGCTGCGAGCTGAGGCTCGGGCTTCAGTCGGATCCCAGGGAGAGGACTGGGGTTGGCTGCGTGAACACAGCCTGAAGGGGGCTAGTGCGCCACGCCGGGAGGGAGTCCGGGGAAAAGTCTGGAGCTGCCGAAAAAGCAAGAGACTTTTTCTTCCCTCTTTGTTTTGCGGTGCGTGAGGAGAGGGGATTAACAGCGCTGCTTAAAGGAGCTCCAGAGATGGGTGCGAGCCACGGCTACCAGCGGGGACCCCAGAGATGAGACCTTAAGGCTGCTGCTGCCACCCCCAAGAAGTCTGTGTGCAAGCACAGGTCACTCTCCACACCTCCCCTCTGGGGGGGCCTGTGCAGCCTGCCACCACCAGGGTCCTGTGATCCAGGGACAACTTACCCGGGAGAACACACAGCGCTCCTCAGGCTGGAGCAACGTCACACCGGCCTCTGCCGCCGCATGCTCGCCCCGCACTCTGTGCCCCTTCTTCCCACCGGCCTGAGTGAGCCAGAGCCCCCGGAGCAGCGGCTCCTTTAACCCCGTCCTGTCTGAGCGAAGAACAGAGGCCCTCAGGCCACCTACACGCAGAGGCGGGGCCAAACCCAAAGCTGAACCCCAGGAGCTGTGCGAACAAAGAAGAGAAAGGGAAACCTCTCCTAGCAGCCTCAGAAGCAGCGGATTAAATCTCCACAATCAACTTGATGTACCCTGCATCTGTGGAATACCTGAATAGACAACGAATCATCCCAAATTGAGGAGGTGGACTTTGGGAGAAACAATATATATATATTCTTCCCTTTTTCTCTTTTTGTGAGTGCGTATGTGTATGCTTCTGTGTGTGATTTTGTCTGTATAGCTTTGCTTTTACTATTTGTCCTAGGGTTCTGTCTGTCGTTTTTTTTTGTTGTTGTTTCTTTTTTTTTTAGTATAGTTTTTAGCGCTTGTTATCATTGGTGGATTTGTTTTGTGGTTTGGTTGCTCTCTTCTTTCTTTTTTTATTACTTTTTATTTTTAATAATTAGTTTTATTTTTTATTTTAATAACTTTATTTTATTTTTTTCTTTCTTTCTTTTTTCCTCCCTTTTCTTCTGAGCTGTGTGGCTGACAGGGTCTTGGTGCTCTGGCAGGGTGTCAGACCTGAGCCTATGTGGTTGGAGAGCTGAGCTCAGGACATTGGTCCACCAGAGACCTCCTGGCTCCACATAATATCACACAATGTAAGCTCTCCCAGACATCTCCATCTCAACGCTAAGTAAGACCGAGCTCCACTCAACGACCAGCAAGCTACAGTGCTGGACACCCTATGCCAAACAACTAGCAAGACAGGAACACAACCCCACCCATTAGCAGAGGGGCTGCCTAAAATCATAATAAGGCCACAGACACCCCAAAATAACCACCAGACGTGGACCTGCCCACCAGAAAGACAAGATCCAGCCTCATCCACCAGAACACAGGCACTAGACCCTCCACCAGGAAGCCTACACACCCACTGAATCAACCTTAGCCACTGGGGGAAGACACCAAAAACAATGGGAACTATAAACCTGCAGCCTGCAAAAAGGAGACCCCAAAGACAGTAAGATAAGCAAAATAAGAAGACAGAGAAACATACAGCAGATGAAGGAGCAAGGTAAAAACCCACCAGACCAAACAAATGAAGAGGAAATAGGCAGTCTACCTGAAAAAGAATTCAGAATAATGATAGTAAAGATGATCCAAAATCTTGGAAATAGAATGGAGAAAATAAAAGAAACGTTTAACAAGGACCTAGAAGAACTAAAGAGCAAACAAACAGTGATGAACAACACAATAAATGAAATTAAAACTTCTCTAGAGGGACTCAATAGCAGAATAACTGAGGCAGAAGAACGGATAAGGGACCTGGAAGATAAAATAGTAGAAATAACTACTGCAGAGCAGAATAAAGAAAAAACAAAGAAAAGAATTGAGGACAGCCTCAGAGACCTCTGGGACAACATTAAATGCACCAACATTCGAATTATAGGGTCCCAGAAGAAGAGAAAAATAAAGGGACTGAGAAAATACTTGAAGAGATTATAATTGGAAACTTCCCTAATATGGGGAAGGAAATAGTTAATCAAGTCCAGGAAGCAGACAGTCCCATACAGGATAAATCCAAGGAGAAACACTCCAAGACACATATTAGTCAAACTATCAAAAATTAAATACAAAGAAAAAAATATTAAAAGCAGCAGGGAGAAAATTACATACAAGGGAATCCCCATAAGGTTAATAGCTGATCTTTCAGCAGAAACTCTGCAAGCCAGAAGGCAGTGGTAGGACATATTTAAAGTGATGAAAGGGAAAAACCTACAACCAAGATTACTTTACCCAGCAAGGATCTCATTCAGATTCGATGGAGAAATTAAAACCTTTACAGACAAGCAAAAGCTAAGAGAATTCAGCACCACCAAACCAGCTTTACAACAAATGCTAAATAAACTTCTCTAGGCAGGAAACACAAGAGAAGGAAAAGACCTACAATGACAAACCCAAAACAATTAAGAAAACGGTAATAGGAACATATATATCGATAATTACCTTAAATATAAATGGCTTAAATACTCCAACTAAAAGACACAGGCTCACTGAATGGATACAAAAACAAGACCCATATATATGCTGCCTACAAGAGACCCACTTCACACCTAGGGACACATACAGACTGAAAGTGAGGGGATCGAAAAAGATATTCCATGCAGATGGAAATCAAAAGAAAGCTGGAGTAGCAATTCTCATATCAGACAAAATATACTTTAAAATAAAGATTATTACAAGAGACAAAGAAGGACACTACATAATGATCAAGGGATCAATTCAAGAAGAAGATATAACAATTGTAAATATTTATGCATCCAACATAGGAGCACCTCAATACATAAGGCAAATGCTAACAGCCATAAAAGGGGAAATCGACAGTAACATGATTGTAGTAGGGGACTTTAACACCCCACTTTCACCAATGAACTGATCATCCAAAATGAAAATAAATAAGGAAACACAAACTTTAAAAGATACACTAAACAAGATGGACTTAACTGATATTTATAAGACATTCCCCAAAACAACAGATTACACTTTCTTCTCAAGTGCTCATGGAACATTCTCCAGGGGATAGATCATATCTGGGTCACAAATCAAGCCTAGGGAAATTTAAGAAAATTGAAATCACATCAAGTATCTTTTCTGACCACAACACTATGAGACTAGATACCAATTACAGGAAAAAATCTGTAAAAAATACAAACACATGGAGGCTAAACAATACACTACTTAATAACCAAGAGATCACTGAAGAAATCAAAGAGGAAATCAAAAAATACCTAGAAACAAATGACAATGAAAACACGACGACCCAAAGCCTATGGGATGCAGCAAAAGCAGTTCTAAGAGGGAAGTTTATAGCAACACAATCCTACCTCAAGAAACAAGAAACATCTCAAATAAAAAACCTAACATTACACCTAAAACACTTAGAGAAAGAAGAACAAAAAACCCCCCAAAGTTAGCAGAAGGAAAGAAATCATAAAGATCAGATCAGAAATAAATGAAAATAAAATGAAGGAAACAATAGCAAAGATCAATAAAACTAAAAGCTGGTTCTTTGAGAAGATAAACTAAACTGATCAACCATTAGCCAGACTCCTCAAGAAAAAATGGGAGAAGACTCAAATCGATAGAATTAGAAAAGAAAAAGAAGTAACAACTGACACTGCAGAAATACAAAGGATCATGAGAGATTACTACAAGCAACTCTATGCCAATAAAATGGACAACCTGGAAGAAATGGACAAATTCTTAGAAAAGCAAAACCTTCCGAGACTGAACCAGGAAGAAATAGAAAATATAAACAGACCAATCACAAGCACTGAAATTGAGACTGTGATTAAAAATCTTCCAACAAACAAAAACCCATGACAAGATGGCTTCACAGGTGAATTCTATCAAACATTTAGAGAAGAGCTAACACCTATCCTTCTCAAACTCTTCCAAAATATAGCAGAGGGAGGAACACTCCCAAACTCATTCTATAAGACCACTATCACCCTTATACCAAAACCAGACAAACATGTCACAAAGAAAGGAAACTACAGGCCAATATCACTGATGAACATAGATGCAAAAATCCTCAACAAAATACTAACAAACAGAATTAAACAGCACATTAAAAGGATCATACACCATGATCAAGTGGGGTTCATTCCAGGAATGCAAGGATTCCTCAATATATGCAAATCAATCAATGTGATACACCATATTAACAAATTGAAGGAGAAAAACCATATGATCCTCTCAATAGATGCCGAAAAAGCTTTTGACAAAATTCAACACCCATTTATGATAAAAACCCTCCAGAAAGTAGACATAGTGGGAACGTACCTCAACATAATAAAGGCCAAATATGACAAACCCACAGCCAACATCATTCTCAATGGTAAAAAACTGAAACCATTTCCACTAAGATCAGAAACAAGAAAAGGTTGCCCACTCTCACTGCTATTATTCAACTTATTTTTGGAAGTTTTAGCCACAGCAATCAGAGGAGAAAAAGAAATAAAAGGAATCCAAATCAGAAAAGAAGAAGTAAAGCTGTCGCTGTTTGCAGATGACATGATACTATACATAGAGAATCCTAAAGATGCTACCAGAAAACTACTAGAGCTAATCAATGAATTTGGTAAGTAGCAGGATACAAAATTAATGCACAGAAATCTCTGGCATTCCTATACACTAATGATGAAAAATCTGAAAGAGAAATTAAGGAAACACTCCCATTTACCATTGCAACAAAAAGAATAAAATAGCTAGGAATAAACCTACCTAAGGAGACAAAAGACCTGTATGCAGAAAGCTATAAGACACTGATGAAAGAAATTAAAGATGATACAAACAGATGGAATGATATACCATGTTCTTGGATTGGAAGTATCAACATTGTGAAAATGACTATACTACCCAAAGCAATCTACAGATTCAATGCCATCCCTATCAAACTACCAGTGGCATTTTTCACAGAACTTGAACAAAAAATTTTACAATTTGTATGGAAACACAAAAGACCCCGAATAGCCAAAGCAATCTTGAGAAAGAAAAATGGAGCTGGAGGAATCAGGCTCCCTGACTTCAGACTATACTACAAAGCTACAGTAATCAAGACAGTATGGTACTGGCGCAAAAACAGAAATATAGATCAATGGAACAGGATAGAAAGCCCAGAGATAAACCCACACAGATATGGTCACCTTATTTTTGATAAAAGAGGCAAGAATATACAATGGAGAAAAGACAGCCTCTTTTCCGGAAAACTGGACAGCTACATGTAAAAGAATGAAATTAGAACACTCCCTAACACCATACACAAAAATAAACTCAAAATAAACTTTAAATACATTTAAAGACTTAAATGTAAGGCCAGACACTATAAAACTCTTAGAGGAAAACATAGGCAGAGCACTCTATGACATACATCACAGCAAGATCTTTTATGACCCCCTAGAGAAATGGAAATTAAAAACAAAAATAAACAAATGGGACCTAATGAAACTTAAAAGCTTTTGCACAGGAAAGGAAACCATAAACAAGACGAAAAGACAACCCTCAAAATGGGAGAAAATGTTTGCAAATGAAGCAACAGACAAAGGATTTATCTCCAAAATTTACAAGCAGCTCATGCAGCTCAATATCAAAAAACCAAATAACCCAATCGAAAAAATGGGCAGAAGACCTAAATAGACATTTCTCCAAAGAAGATATACAGATCGCCAACAAACACATGAAAAGATGTTCAACATCACTAATCATTAGAGAAATGCAAATCAAAACTACAATGAGGGATCACCTCACACTGGTAACACTGGCCATCATAAAAAAATCTACAAACAATAAATGCTGGAGAGGGTGTGGAGAAAAGGGAACCCTCTTGCACAGTTGGTGTGAATGTAAATTGATACAGCCACTATGGAGAACAGAATGGAGTTTCCTTAAAAAACTAAAAATAGAACTACCATACAACCTAGCAATCCCACTACTGGGCATATACCCTGAGAAAACCATAATTCAATAAGAATCATGTACCACAATGTTCACTGCAGCTCTATTTACAATAGCCAGGACATGGAAGCAACCTAAGTGTCCATCGACAGATGAATGGATAAAGAAGATGTGGCACATATATACAATGGAATATTACTCAGCCATAAAAAGAAACAAAATCGAGTTATTTGTAGTGAGGTGGATGGACCTATAGACTGTCATACAGAGTGAAGTAAGTCAGAAAGTGAAAAACAAATACCGTATGCTAACACATATACATGGAATCTAAAAACAATATGGTTATGAAGAACCTAGGGGCAGGACAGGAATAAAGAAGCAGACGTAGAGATGGACTTGAGGACACGGGGAGGGGGAAGGGTAAGCTGGGACGAAGTGAGAGAGTGGCATGGACTTATATATACTACCAAATGTAAAATAGATAGCTAGTGGGAAGCAGCCGCATAGCACAGGGAGATCAGCTCAGTGCTTTGTGACCACCTAGGGGGTGGGATAGGGAGAGTGGGAGGGAGACGCAACAGGGAGGCGATATGGAGATATATGTCTATGTATAGGTGACTCACTCTGTTATAAAGCAGAAACTAACACACCATTGTAAAGCAATTATACTCCAATAAAAATGTTTAAAAAAAAACCAGTTTGCATGTGCTAACCCCAAACTCCCAATCCATCCCTCCCCCACTTGCCCTCCCCCTTGGCAACCACAAGTCTGTTTTCTGTCTATGAGTCTCTTTCTGTTTCATAGATAAGTTCATTTGTGTCATATTTTAGTGGAATGCCTCTTTGGCGTGGTAATTAAGGCAACAGGTCTAGTGAAGCGTGTTGCTTAAGCCACTGAGAAGAGCCATCATCACCATCGTGAGCCACATTCTCTAATACTGATTGAAAATTGACTGCATTTCTGGCATTGCACAGTTCTCTAGTCATTTCTGTTATAGCAGCATTTGCTGTGACAGATGAAATGTACACATAGGATGCTGATGAAGACACGGAAGTCACCGTTATCGCCGCGCAGGCCAAGGAAAAGCATGACTCTGATGTACATCCTCATTATCTCAGGCTCTGGCCGTTTTGTTCTCAAAAGAATTGTGGGCAGGTAGCCTCGGTGAAGTTCATCACTTATCAGCTGGCAAATCAGCTTAGCATAACTTGGTTATCTGATTCTCTGTTTCAGAGGACTGATGGGTTACTTTCTCAGAAGGGCATGACAATTCATCAGGAAAAGGAGTGAGCGAAGGTTCCCAGAAAATGCCTTGCTTGTCCTCCTGAGGTTTCCCTATCACTGGAGCCAAATGTTAGCCCAAGTGGTCTTGACTAACAAGAAGTGTCCTGGCCCTTTGGGGGAAAGAAATAGGCTTTTTGTAATTTTTAAAGTGTGCTGATAGGAAATCAAATAATTATAGCCCAGATCATTTTAACAATTAAGTGTCTCATTTGGAAATGTTTGCAGCCAATCCTGAGTTTTCCATTAGGAGACAAATGCCCAGATTCCTTGGTAGGGTAGGACCCTGTCATTTCAAATGTCTTCGCTACACTTTGTTTCATGGTTAGTTAGGTAAGAGCTTTTCCTGTTTCCCAAACCAGTTAGTACATATGGGACAACTCTATTGATTAAATATCTAAAATTTTTTTTCTACAGCCACAAAATTGCTCAATGAATTGAAGACCTACTGGTCCAGCTAATTTCTTGATTTGGTTGTAAAACTAAGCACTCTAAGACCGAAAAGCAAGATCACTGGACACAGAATTCTGTCTCCTTTTACCCCAGGAAATCGATCTTAGGCAAAAATGTGAAGTAAGCATGGCTTACCTCAGCACACAGCAGCCTCTAAGCTTCCAATACAATTGTTCTCTTTTCTCCTCTCCATATAGCTGCTTCCTTAGATTTGCTTTCATGCCTCTAAACAAGAATAGGAGAATGCTGGAGTATGCATGCTCTTTTCCAGTACAATGTGATGTTTTATTTTTTAAATTATTTATAAGAATGCTTGATGCAAAGCAACAAATATCTAATAGCATCTCACACATTTATATACAAGACAGTGGGGATAAAATTTGCTCTTAGGATCCTTCCAAGGTTCTCTCCCCTCAAACCAATAAGCAGCCCCCCTCCTCACTTACCTTACTGAAACACCATTTGGCTATAGGTTCACAATCCACTACCCAATTTGGGGGCATAATAAGAGAGCTTAGTGCTTGCTGTAAACAAGGCTTTCTGAAATCTTCAAAGGAATTAACAGAGAGTAGAAATGCAATTCACCATTCCCTGCTGGAAGATACAGGGGATCTGTGAGAAAGTCTTCTCTCTCTCTCTCTCTCTCTCTTTCTTTCTCTCTCTCACATACACACACACTTTAAGAAAGAATAATAGGAATAGAGAATGCTGGTGTATAAAGGCAGCAAATGTGAATCTGTTTTTGTTCAGAAACATCCTTCTCTCTTACTTCATTATCAAGAATAGTACCTAAAGTATGGCTGGCACACAGTAGTCGCTCAAAATATTTGTTAAATGACTGAAAAAGTGATTATCAAGTATTTGGATGCAGTCTGAAGACACTTTTTGATTGAAATAGAGCTGATTTACAGTGCTGTGTTAATGTCTGTCGTACAGCAGAGTGATTCAGCTATACCTATATATACATTATTTCTTAAATATTCTTTTCCATTACAAGGTTTATCTCAGGATATTGAATATAGTTCCCTGTGCTATACAATAGGACCTTGTTGTTTAGCCATTCTCTATGTAATAGTTTGCATCTGCTAACCCCAAAATCCCACTCCACCCCTCCCCCACCCCCTGCCCCCTTGGCAACCACAAGTCTGTTCTCTGTCTGTGAGTCTATTTTGTAGATAAGTTCATTTGTGTCACATTTAAGATTCCGCATATAAGTGACATCATACAGTATTTGTCTTTCTCTTTCTGACTTACTTCACTTAGTATGATAATCTCTAGGTCCATCCATGTTGCTGCAAATGGCATTATTTCATTCTTCTTTATGGCTGAGTAGTATTCCATTGTATATATATGTACCACATCTCCTTTATCCATTCATCAAGACACAGTTTTTTGTTTTGTTTTGTTTTGTTTGTGGTACACGGGCCTCTCACTGTTGTGGCCTCTCCCGTTGTGGAGCACAGGCTCCGGACGTGCAGGCTCAGCGGCCATG
Organism: Monodon monoceros; assembly: GCF_005190385.1. Taxonomy (NCBI): domain Eukaryota; kingdom Metazoa; phylum Chordata; class Mammalia; order Artiodactyla; family Monodontidae; genus Monodon; species Monodon monoceros. The sequence continues at coordinate 23,095,853 of NW_021703778.1, forward strand.
GCTCACGGGCCCAGCCGCTCTGCGGTATGTGGGATCTTCCCGGACTGGGGCACGAACCCGTGTCCCCTGCATCGGCAGGTGGACTCTCAACCACTGCGCCACCAGGGAAGCCCCAAGACACAGTGTTTTTTGATCTGGGAGACTTGTGAGTTAAGGTCTAAAGACATTCTTATTCAAAAAGTTTAAGTATTAGGAGTCAATAATAATTTCTCATTACTGTTTGAAGTGCCATATCCATCCTTATTTTCTCACCTAAAAAAATTTTTTTTAAGTATCACCCCAGCCAAGATAAGTGAAAACTTACGTTCACACAAAGAGTTGTACGCAGACGTTTATAGTGGCTTTATTTACACTCACCAAAAACTAAAAACAATCTAAATGTCCCTCAGACGCAGAAGGGATAGACTAACTGTGGTACATCCCTACCCTGGAACACTGCTCAGCGACAAAAATGAGCATATTAACATACTAACACACACAACAACACGGATGCATACGAAAGCATTACCCTAAGTGAAAAGAGCCAGAGTTAAAAGGCTGTATGTTATATGATTCTATTTATCTGACATTCCTGCCAAGACAAAACTCTAGGGACAGCATTGCCTATGGCTGAGTACAGGAGGAGGGGTGGCAGGGAATTGGTAGGTGTGATTGACTTGTTTTATGTCTTGATGGTGATGGTGGTTATTCAACTGTCTGCATTTGTGAAAACTCGCACAGATGCGCGCACTAAAAAGGGTGAATTACACTGTATGTAAATTACACCTTAATTGTTTTTTTAATTAAAGGAAAACTATAACACTGCTTGCAGCTCAGTGAGGTAGATAGGTATTTTACAGGTATTCAGTGTTTGGTCTTTCCAAAATACATGTTTTTTTTGTTTGTTTGTTTGTTTTGAGGTTTAAATTTGGAACCAACTAAGGCAGCATCTACTTTGGGGAAGGAACACAATGGAGGTTACGGCTGAAGGGATTCCTGTTTGGAGGCATTATTGAGGGGCCTGAGGGTCTAGTACCGCAAGGACTTTGAGATTTCCTAATCTTCTAATTCACCATGATTGTAACTTACCTGGCAAGAGTGTCATAAGGATGAATTAGTCAATGCATGCAAAGAACTTTGAAGATGCAAAGCACCAGATGAGTTCTGGAGTGCCATGGTTAATGCTCAGACTGGACTGAAGACAAAAGCACTTTCAAAGCCAGTACCTGGGCAGGTTTTGCTATCACTCCATGTCAACTGGCTTCTTGCACAGTGATTACACAGCTCTGCATCTTTGTACTGAAGCATGGAGCTTCAAGTGAAAGAAGAAAGGCCCTGTGCAAATGTTATAAAAACAATGGTGAAGAGGCAGCTTGGCTGATCGGACATTTCAAAGCCAAGAATTTCAAATCCAAGAACAAAGGTGTGAAAGTAAATACCTTAGAAGTAAATAGACCAAAACACATTACTGATGACCGACCATCTAACCCTATGGAACAGATGTATGTTTCAAAGTATATTTCATACAAAGAATTATTCTACAGAGAATTTATTTTGGATAAATAAAGAATCTCTTTATATTAAGGAATCACATCTGAAAGAATATGATGGTTATAACGGTTAGGTACAGATTAAGTCTAGACTAAGTGATGGTTAAGAATTGTATAGATTCAATTTTCTTTTTTCAACATCTTCATTGGAGTATAATTGCTTTGCAATGGTGTGTTAGCTTCTCCTGTATAACAAAGTGAATCAGCTATACATATACATATATCCCCATATCCCCTTCCTCTTGCGTCTCCCTCCCTCCCTCCCTATCCCTAAATTTTCTTACAGAAGGCCAAGGTCTTTACCAGTAAGGTCTGCAGCTCAAGATTGATGCAGCCAGGCTTTGAATTTTAAAAAACATTATATCTAGATAAAGAAGAAGTGGTATATATATATATATATATATATATATATATATATATATATATATATATAATGGAATATCACTCAGCCATAACAGAGAATGAAATTTTGCCACCTGCAGCAACATGGATGGACTTGGAGGGCATTATGCTAAGTAAAATAAGACAGACAGAGGAAGATCAATACTGTATGACATCACTTACATGTGGAATCTTAAAAGTACAACAAACTAGTGAATAAAGCAAAAAAGAGGCAGACTCATAGAAATGGAGAACAAACTAGTGGTTACCAGTGGGGAGAGGCAAGCTAGGGAGAGAGGGGTAAAAGGGTTATTATGGGATTATATGAAATCATGTGTGTGAACCTTTTGAAAATTGTAAAGCACTATAGAATTGAAAGAATCTGTCGTTCAATAAAAAGAAGAAAAAGATAAAGAAAAATAAACAAATAATTCAAAGATAAAAATTTTTAAAAATAAAAACATTGTATCAACATTTTCTATCTTCTCCCTCTCTCTTAACTCAAAAATCTCACGCATGTTTATTTCCTTGTGTGTCTTGCCCTATTTCCGACATGCGACGCAATTCTTGAGAACTGTAGGAATAACCCTGGCTCTTCCAACCCATCAACTCAGCCTGAATGGGTGAATCAATTCACACTGTGTTCTCTCTTCCTATTTCCACTTCTGTTCAGCTCGTGATTCCCTCAGTTATAGTTCCTACTCTCACCTTCTAAGGCTTTTCAGTTCAAAGGAATATTCTAAGGGATGCTAGCAGTTCTCACTAGTCCTGACACAAATAACTGCCGCTGCAGTGCCCTTTACAAACATGAAATGCAAAGTGCAGGGTCTCTTTCTCCACGTGGAGCGTGGCATGTTCATGTCACTGGCACCGTTTGCCATGCTCTGGCGATCCTCTGTTTAATGTGCTAAATGTGGCAGCACATTAGCAACATAAATAAAAGTCGAATCCCAACCAATCTCTTTCAATGGAATCCCTTGGGAGCATCTTTCTGTAGAAGAGAGTCCAGGACTTTTTCCTTTAAGGAAACACATGTATTGTGCACTTTCCTTCTTCCAATATTCAGAATGAAGCCCCTCCAAATGGCTTACACACTGAAGTTTATAACCTCAGCTTACACAAGTCCAGTGCATAAAGATCTACAGCCCGCAGGCAGAGCGAGGAAGCTTTTGAAAGATGAATCATTTTCATAAATGAGTGCAGAGGAAGGTCAGGCCAGGGGACAAGGAAGGTTACATGTGTGCCCGAGATAAGGCCCCATCCATCCTCCTCTTACTGTCAGGGCTTGATGGGTGAACACTGCCTTGAGCTTCCATAAAACATGTTGTTTGCAGAAAACTTGCAGGTGGTTCATAAAAAAGTCCAAACTGTTACCATGAAATTTATCTCCCACTGCGGGATCTGTTTATAATAGAAACGAAGGATCTCAAGTAGAAATTAAGTATCTCAGACTGACTTATATTGGCTGGGAGGATTGAAAAATTCAACCTGCTTCTCAATCGTTGCACTAAAAACATCAAAGTACTTGTACTGATGACATCTTGACAAGATACAAGTACGTTCAAAAGAAAAATAATGTCCATTGTGTGCACAACCCTTTATCCCTGGGGGAAGAATAGGCTAGGTGAGATTTTATTGGGAGAATTTAATCAGAAGACTGAACTCTTCATCACATTTTATTTCTGAAGAGGGTCAAGCATCCATTACTTACAACTTTCCCATCTGTATGGTCAAAGTGAAAAGGGCATCTCAATTTTTTTAAGTTGTTAGGAGATGTTTATTATCTTGAAGCTTAAAAGAGATTGGGGGCAATGGTAATGTTGGCCATAATTTGATTTATCTCCATATAGAAATTGAAGGGAAATGCTGAGGCAATTCGTGTAGATAATTCAGACCCTAAAACCACAGGTACTTGAAATCAAGAGATAAGTGAGGAAGACATGCTGAATTCTGTTTGGGTTTGTTTTTCCCATGTTGTGCTGGTAATTGGCTCCATTTCTCACATCACATGCCCGTATACCTGGACAGTGGTTTTAAGTTGCTGGAAATACTTAGATCATACATTTAAATCAAATTGACGAACATAGCACATCTCCAAGGCAGAATGTTTTGCTGAGTTTACAGAATCCATGCATGTTCTAGCTGGAAGGGATTGCAGCCCAGGGTTCCAGCCCCTGAGCACAGGCATAGAAGGCGAAACCTCTACAAAAATAAAGAGTCACGTGTTCTCTCTACCTTGACAGTAGCAATGGTCCAGGTCTTTATCCCACCCATATGTACACCCAAACCTCTCCTCCATTCTTTCACTCAAGATGGTTGGAGGTGTAGGGTCTGAGCATAAGGTGGGCTGAGAAACACTGTATCTAATCCAACACCTTTATTTGAATTATGAGAGTCATGAGACGTGGCTTTCAGCCATAGTGAGAAACCAAAGGTGTTTTACTTCAATACCTTCTCAGTCCTCTTGTGTCTATTTTGACCTGCCTCCAACCTCTGCCATCCAAGCCACACTGAGTCACTGTGGCCTCCCCTCCTAACAAGTCCTGTGTCTTCCACCCAAATAGTCTCCCACTCCTCCCAATTTCATGTAAAAGTAACGTTTTCCCCATGCCATGTTATCCTGTCTCCCTGCTAGGAAAATGCACCTAAGGTCTTAACAGTTCTAGGACTTAAGGTTTCCCTCTTTTTTTTTTTTTTTTTTGCGGTACTCGGACCTCCCACTGCCTTGGCCTCTCCCGTTGCGGAGCACAGGCTCCGGACGCGCAGGCTCAGCGGCCATGGCTCACGGGCCCAGCCGCTCCGCGGCGTGTGGGATCCTCCCGGACCGGGGCACGAACCCGTGTCCCCTGCATCGGCAGGCGGACTCTCAACCACTGCGCCACCAGGGAAGCCCCCTCTCTTTTTAATAATAGCAAACCTTGAAAGGGGAGAGATAATTCTGGTCAAATATGTTGTCCCAAAAGAATGGATGTATAACTATGAAGTTCTAGACATTGTGGCAACAAGAAGGGGAGTGTATCTGGAAATAAGGTGCCTTCTCAGCACTTTAAGCAACCATCTATATTTTTTTACACATTATTTTTGCCAGCTCTTGTCTTATGTTTCAATATTGATAGTAAGTTGGAGCCTGCTGTGCTGTTTGGAATGTTAGGTTGTAGTAATCTAGCAAGTGTCATGCCCCCAAAGGGATTTAATCGATATTCTCCGAAGCAGATAACTTGGGTATGAGGAATATGCCAGGAGGCAGCATTGTCTACATGGTGGAATGACTGATATTTGCAATTTTAAAATCATGAACTAGATATGACTTCGCCTGCCCTCTCATCTTCTCTTGGCCTTCTAACAGGATTCTATCTAAGATGACGCAAATGAGTTCCTATGCTAATGCTAAAGGTCTCAGTGAAAAGAGTCCTCCTGAATCTCTCTCTCATTTCAGTGTTTAATGTCACTCACTGTCATGGGATGCTTTCCAGTATAAGTCCCTCCATGACAAGACAGGAGGGAAGGCCTAGCCTCACTTATTTTGTCAACAAATACAGTTTGAGCACTTCCAACACACAAATAAAGCCCCAAATCAAACTCGGATAAAAGGAAAATGTAAATATTTTGTAAGTCATGATATAATAATAATAATAGTAATAATAGAACTTATATAATGCTTACTAGCATAACAAAAAGTACTGTCCTAAGAATCTAATTCAAAATAACTAATTTACTCCTACGAAAACACGCTGGAGTATTATTATTCCCATTTTACAGATGAGAAAATTGAGGCTTAGGTTAAGTTAAGGCTCTAGTTATCTAGCTTATCTAGTTATCTAGTTATCTAGTTATCTAGCTAGAGAGGCAGAGCTAGGAGTTTGTTTTTTCTAAGTTTTCTATTTTCCACTTCCATGACCTCAAGGTCCCCATTAATAACCTTTACTTAAAAGAAATATGAATCTACTCTGCATTTCAATGTACCAAGCAAGCATCTCCATTTGTTATCAACTCACCTTGGTCTTAGCTCAGCTTCCATAATGGTAGATCTTAAAGGATTTGGTTATGAAGGACACTAAACTGGACTATAATACCTCTATACCAGTCATATTGGTATTTTGTCAATTGAAGCTTGGTGTTGAATTGCTAATTTAGTACTCTGTGTTGATCCAAAAGGAAACCATCAAAAACAATCTCACAAGACTCTATTCTCCCCTGCTCAACCCAATGGGCCATGAGTTCTGTTTGTTCCCATAGTCACAAGTAGGCACAAGATAAAACATTCCTGAATTTTTTTGATTCATTTAGAACTGTTTTGATAAAAAGTGATTTAAGTGATTCCTTGTCCTAATTTACTCATCCATTCTCCAAGCTTTTATTGACACCTGTGATTAACTGCAAAGCATGTCGGAAAATAGAAATATAAGCCAATGCCAACCCTGTCCTCAAACTGTCCTATAGTCAGCGAAGGAGATAAGATATATAAATATAAGTAAAAATAACATAAGGAAAAAAGTGAGAGAGTCCATGAGAAAAGAAAACCCAATTTGGAGGTGATCAAATTCGGCTTTGTGGTAAAGAAGACTTTGAGTTAGAACTTGAAGGATAAAGTCTAGCAAAGCACTGTATCAAAGTCTAGCAAAGCAAAGAGAATGTTCAGTGTATCAGAGGAACAAAAAAACTTTTTAGTTTAACAAAAAATGTAGGCTGTATAAGATCTTGTGAGTGTCGTAAAAAGGAGTTTGAATTTTATTCTCTTAGAGGGAGGAATTCATTAGGATTTTTGAACAGGAAGGAGGCAGACAATAAAGCTTTGCTTTAATACTATTGGTCCATCCCAAGCCAGCTCTCAACACTTCCTAGGGCAAAGAATATAATCAACACATATTTGATGACTTGTCCAATATGCACAGGTATTGGAAATAGAAATTATTAGAGCAGTCAATGAATATTTTATTAGAACCTAAACTAAGAAGTGTAAATACAGAGGGAAGAACAGTTGAGAAAGATTTTATAGAAATACACTTGCTATAATTAAACATCAGATATCAGGGGATGGAGAGAGACACGAAAGAATCAGATATGAATCCACCATTACAAGTAGGATTGTAGTAACATTATCCAATAGTACAAAATATTAGAACTATGATTTCTTTATACCCAAAGCGTGTATCACTTTTGTAAATGTTGGTCTGAACCTTCTTAGCCCACAGTTTGCACACTCTATCTGCAGTAAAACATCTTATGATACAACAAGACACAGTAGAGGCAAACATGGCAGTTTCTATTTTGCCCAGGACATTTGCAGATCAGTGTCAAAACTCTACAATGATAAAGGACAATAGCTGGGGGAATGAAGAAGAGAAAATCCTGTAGAACAATGGACTCATTATTCAGAAGAATCATTCTGCTCTAGCAAGGTTGGAACTATTCTCTTGGAAAAAAAAAAAAAGTTAAAAAGATAATAACATTGAGAGGAGATTGGGTAAGTAGAAGACTTAATTCTAGCCATACATTTGAGGAGAAACATGGGAAATATAATTTCAAATAAAGAGAATCCAACCAAGAGGTAATAATGGTGACCAAATTTCCCTCCCACCTGAAACTGGCCCACAAATCCGTATTAAAATAATAACCTCTATAATTTGGCATGACGTAGGTGCCCAGGACACAAAAATATGGTCTTTAAGACCATGTATCTCAGACAATGAAGGACAGTCATCCTTAAAAGATGAGAAGCAAACACTGAGCCTTCTAACAGCCTAGCTTACTGCCTTGGGAGGGTTTCCAGCCCACAAGACTTGGAGGGGTAACTCAGGTGGAGCTTGGCATGGAGATGGAGTTGAGGCTCTGGAGAGACCAAGGCAGCCCTGTTCTAAGGACAAAGTATCAGAAAAGAGAGAGCTGCTCAGAGAGAGAATGACAGATATTCTGCATGGAAACCCCCTCTGGTATTTAACTTAGTACTGATCAGCTCATGCATGTGAGGAAACTACCCAAGGCTAGAAAAAGAGCCACCCGAAAGGATTTAGAGGAAGAGTGCCCAGTACTCACAAAAAGTTGGGAATAGTTCCCAAAAGTCAGATTGGAAAGCCTCGAGATTCACGGGCCATTGGGTAGAGAGTTTCATAATGAGGAAACTCAGTAGTGGGGAATAATTAGCCCTAGAATGAGCATTGATCCGATGCACCTAACAAATCTTAACAGCAAGACCCGGAAGGACCAAACTGCTTCTAAGTACTCGACTGCACCCCACAGCAAAGTTCAAGAACACTTCTGAGAATAAAATATATCCAGCGCCCAATAATGTAAATTTCACATCTGGCATCTAATCAGGCAAGCAAAGAAAACAGAAAATATGATCTAAAATGAAGAGAAAAATGTATCAATCAAAACATACCCAGAACAGACACAGATACTAGAATTAGCAGACAAGGACATTACAATCATTACTATAAATATATTCCCTTTGTTCAAAAAGTTAATTAGAATGATGGAAGATATAAAAAAGACCCACATCCCACTTCTAGAGGTGAAAACATCAATGTGTGAAATGGAAAACTCACTAGATGGGATTAGTGTCAGATTAAATATTATAGGAGAAAAAATTAATAAACTTGAAGACATAGCAATAGAAACTATCCAAAATGAAACACAGAGAGAAAAGAGACTCAAAAAGAATAGTTCATCCTTGAGCTGTGAGAAAATGTCAAGCAGCCAATACACGTAATTGGAGTCTCCAAATGAGAGGAGGAGGGGAGAAAATTATATGAAGAAAAATGGTTGAAAGTATTGAAAATCTGATGAAAACTGTAACCCAATAGATACAGGAAGTTCTACAAATCCCATCTCTAGAAACATGAAGAAAATAACACCAGGACACATTATAACCAAATTCTTCAACACCAGTGATACAGAGAAAATCTTGAAAACAGAGGAAAAAGATAAACTCCATATCTTAATATATGAAAAAGGATCAGAGATAAAGAATCAAAGATGAAGAAACAAAGATGAAGATCACAGCAGATTTCTGCTCAGAAGCAACTCAGTGAGGAGATGGAAGAGAAAATCTTTGAAGAAAAATAGACAAATCTATATAAAGGCAATCATGTATAGTTAGTAACATGTATTTAGAAAAGAAACTAAATTATTTAAATACAGCAAATTGTGTTGGATGCTAAGGAGACTACAAAAACCTTAGACCCCTCAGCTGCATTGCAAAAGGCTTATATAAATATTCACTACTTATTCTTCTAACTCTAGCTTTTATGGCTTTATTTGTTTTAACTGGTCCACAAATCCATATTAAAATAATAATAATAAATTCTATAATTTGGTGTGACCCAGGGTACAAAATAAAAAGTACCAGATTCCTGGGCTTGGGAAATACACAAATCTACCTTAAATCTTTTTTTGGATCTGGGTGTCTGTAAATAAATAACAATGAATAGTACAGGCCACATGGTAAGTACTAGAACAGAGGCACGTTTTACCTGGGGAGATAAAACTACACCGATGAGGTGGCACTTGAACACTGAGGTTAAGGAGATCCCTCCACCTTGCAAAGGATACAGGCAGGGATGCTGTGCAGGCTGTGCCAGGACACAGGTGCCAAAGAGCCTTCAAATCTCTATGGTGAATGCAAACGTCAAGAGTGCATCTTGGAAACTGGTATCCAAGGAAGCTTGACCTTCCAACAGGTCACCGATTCAATTATGAAGGGATTTCCATGTCATGTAAACAGACTGGTTTCCAATCTGTAGGAAGCAAGGTACAATGAAAGGATTTACTTGTAGTATAAAAAGAATTTGTGTTTTTATATAAAAATATGAAGGATAATGCAATAGCTTCCCCTGACTCATCCATCCAAATTTTCTCGTCTTATGACATGATTTTAAGTAGTAATAAGAGTAATAAGTAAATGATCATGTTAGCATTTTGAACATTTCACAAGGGTAGCAATATGTGTGGATGATTGGAAGATGGAAGATAAGGAATAACATTTTGCAACATTGCAGAGAAGAAATCATCCCCTAGGACTTCCCTGGTGGTGCAGTGGTTAAGAATCCACCGGCCAATGCAGGGGACACAAGTTCGAGCCCTGGTCTTGGAAGATCCCACATATGGCAGAGCAACTAAGCCCGTGTGCCACAACTACTGAGCCTGCGCTCTACAGCCCGTGAGCCACAACTACTGAAGCCCACGTGCCACAACTACTGAAGCCCACACACCTAGAGCCCGTGCTCCACAACAAGAGAAGCCACCACAAGGACAACCCTGCGCACTGCAATGAAGAGTAGCCCCCGCTCGCAGCAACTACAGAAAGCCGGAGGGCAGCAACGAAGACCCAACGCAGCCAAAAACAGATAAATAAAGAAATAAGTTTATTAAAAAAAAAAAAAACTCATTAAAAAAAACAAAGAAATCATCCCCTAAACTAAAGCAATGGCAATGAGGGTAGATAGGGGCATCCAAGCTAGATATACTTAGGATTGTAAAATTGAAAGAGGACTTCCCTGGCAGTCCAGTGGTTAAGGCTCCACACTTCCACTGCAGGGGGATGCAGGTTCGATCCCTGGTCGGGGAACTAAGATCCCACATGCCGCGCCATGCTTCTTTTTGGGGAAATCAAAGATTTTTTTTTTCAATATCAGAATGTTATTCAAGATGGGCTCAAATGCTGAGGTGGGGAAAGAATATTTTAGTTGGAAGGACTTGGATAAGAAATGGTACAGAATCAGGAAGGGCCACATAACATCTCAAAAACAGCAACCACCCTAGTGGGACTTAAAAAAAGTGTCCTCACCAGGGAGGAAAAAGAAGGAGAAAGAGGCTGGATGTGGACGAAGGGCTTTAAACTGCCAGCCAAGATTTGGGGAATCATTGGCAGTGTCTGAATGGGAGACAGGGTATGTGGTTTAGGATGGATGAGAGGGAAGAGGCAGGGAGCTTGGTTACTAAACTGTCACAGTTGTCCATCTGATGGGTAATAAATAAAGGAGCTGGCATGGTAGCAGTTGGAGCAGACAGATGCGAGAGACATCACAGAAGCAACATGTTAGGGAGGGAAAAAATGTTGTAGGATTTCTGGAAAGCCAGAAAGCCTCAGGCTCTAAATTATTAGGTCCTCTTCAAGTTTCCTCTTGTTATCCATGAACTCCAGCCTGGAGTTAGTAATCTGGGCCTATTCATGCCAGCATGTACCATAAAGATATAAAAGGAGATACAGAAGTTCACAAATAGGCATGTACATAGATATAAAGATACACAGATAGACTGATACCAAGCTACATCGACTGATCCAGGCACAGCGCATAATTGGAAGGATACCTGTTTGTTATCCCAGAACTCAAACATACCTTACAAGGAGGGAGAAAATGTTGCAAACGTTGGCTCCAGATTCTTCTAAAAAACTAGGTGATAGGTCAGAACGTGAGTGGGATGAACAAGGGTTCAAGCTTTTCCAAACCAGTTCTTCTATCGCTCCATGACAGAGCATTACCAGTATAACAGGCTTGCCTGTTGATGGAACATAAAGACATACCTACTCCTTCCCAAATGCCTTGAGTCCATTTATGTGCACACAGAAACCCAGTCCTAAGCCCTCTTCCTAAACACACACCAATGGTACTGCGAGCGACGTTCCATTGTGTGGTCAACCATGCTAGGGCTTCGAGCCTCTGGGAAGTTCCAGGCGTTTCCAAGCCTCCGGCTCAGGACACTACGCTACCTCTAAGACTTTCCTGAGAGCTATAATCCCCCGCTAAAGGCAAGCAACAACAATCTGATGGCGAAGGCAGTTTGCATATTTCATCAGTGCAATGATCCCACTCTCAGGTCCCAGGTTCTTTGTTATGGAAGCACTCTCGAATTACGGGGTAGCTAAGTTGGGTTTATTAGTTCATGCTTATGATAACATAGTAATAGCAATTAATTCAATCACATTCAAAGGAAATAGCATAAGGATCCTACACTGTGATTTAGAAGGCAGAGATAATTATAGCTCTACCCGATAATTGTATGGTGGATCTATCTCTGTAAGCCTGCCACTGGATGATGCTACGCAGCTTTCATTGGGAAACCTGGGAGCCAAGGCAAACTTCAGGGGCATTAACCCATAAAAACCTGAACTTCTGCTGGAAAAACAAAGTGAAGATCTCATCTCTGGTGATTTTAACTAGAAGGACAAAAAGGATTTAAAAGGAAGAAGATTAATACGGCAGGTAATGGGAACTCATCTAGGAAGAAAATTCTTAGTTCCTCCTAATTGATTTTGAACTGAGTGAACAGCATTGTGTTAAGACTTCCTCTATGGGGAGGTAGTCTCTGGCCCCTTGTATCTGGCTACCTGCCAGAATAACTCCCCTTGCCCTGTTCTGCTGTTCTCACACAAGAATGAAACAGCTTGGCATTAGAGTCACAACCTGGGTTTGAATATTTCCTACTTGCCAGCTAATGATTTTAGATAAATTACCTGCCCCGTCAATGTCAGTTTTCTCATCTCTAAATTGGAACAAATAACTCACTTCAATTATTAATGAGGTAGCATGTAAAAATGCTAAGCAAACTCTAAATACCAAAAAAATCATTCTACCATATATTTGTTACCTGCTACACTATGATCATAGGAATGCAACAGTATTATATCAGAAACACTGAAATGTTTTTAATCAGAAGTTTATGAAAACTAGTATGTATTACTTTCTAAACAATCATATTTAAAATTTTTGCTATCATCCCTGTTACAGGAGCTCCATTTCAGCTGGTTATTAATGAAGACGCTTTGTAAGAAGGCTATATGAAGAAATAGTTGCATAGCTAAGCACAAAAATATTATGTAGTCAACCATGGTTACTGCCTAGATGATGAAACAAAATATGCCTGAACTGAAATATAAACATCTCTAACATTGCGGTCTACAATAAACTTTCATGTCTCAGGAGAGGAGGTTAGATGGGATTCTCTCACTAGTCTTAAAATATTTGTCTATCAGATTAGCATATTTGTAATAACGTGTGGAACACTAATATCATTTCCTGTTATAAAGAAACAAAACTAACTAGGTCTTGATGTCCATTTCCCCAAAGTACCTGACCCCCAAAGAAGATGTTTTCGGTTTATGAAAGGGGACATGAAATGAGAATGGGCAAGAAAGAAACTAATAAGCGATGTCTGGGGTTAAGACTCTTTAGAAATTTTCTTAGGGCTTTGGAACCAGACAAGTGTCTGCTCAAACCTGACACCAAACTTAACCTCCCCCAGCCCCCAGCCAATTTGGATGAAAATCAGCTTTGCTTTAGGCTTAGCTATATAAGAATCTGTATTGTCATTCCTAGACCTGTTTAAGCCCTTTTAATAGATCAAGTCAGGGTGGTACCTTCATAATTTAGTGTTGTGAATAGTGCAAATAAAGCCTTCAATGGCATCTAATCAGAACATTTTCTTTTCTCTTCCCTAAGACCGTTATTCCATAGAGGTCCAGATTTCCCCAGCCTGTCAGTCATTGCAACTACAAGCTGTCCAAGCTCATTTGAAAGCCATCAAGTAGCTAATTTGCCAAGATGGATTCAAAAGACATGAGACAGCTTACGGCTGTGGTCTCTCTGACCCCTCCCACACAAAGCAGCGTTCTGAAGCCCGCGGGGAATTTCTTTTGCTGATGGCGGGCTATTGTTTAAACACTGATTGCCTCTTTTTTCTGTCATTCACTTTTTTCCCCTTCCCTGAACTCCACCACCATCAGTCACAGACTTCATTCATAGCCCACCGGCTGAAAGTTCCGTGCTCAACACACTGACAAAATAAGCCATTTATAGGTCAGAGCTAGAGGAGAAAAAAAATCACACTCATAGATATTAACGAAGCCTTGAGTGAATTTTTCTCATCAACTCAAAAGACTTATGTGCTTTTTATGCCAATGAACTCTGGCATATACAACGGAAAATGAGGCAATTCATGTTAAAGTAATTTCATAATGCCAAAAAAAAGAACTATACAGATACAAGGTATTTGAGAAGTATATGGTATATTTCATTAGGGTCTAAAGAGACCCTGGACCATTTTCCCCAGCCTACTTTGCACAGAGCAAGTACTAGTGATTGGTGGTCCAGACAAGGGACAGAGATTTTAGAATCAGACCTAGGTGTGTGAATCGTGAGTTGATCCCTTATTCGTGATCCTGGACAATTTACTTAATTTCCCTGGGCCTCAATTCCCTATTTGAAAAAAAGGAGGGTAACATTACCTACCTCACGGTGTTGCTGGGAGTGATAATGAACTAATTTACATAAAATATTTCACAATCTCTTGCAGGTCACGAACTATCAGTGAATAGTAGCTATTATTGTTACTGTTTTATTGTTACTATTTCTTTCTATTCTGTGCAGTAGAAGCTATTTTTTTCGTAGAAGGTAACACAGAAGAGTAATAAGAATAATAAACACATCTGTGATACTATGTGCCATGCATAGTTAATGGATCATTCTATAAAGAAACTGAGGCATGGAGAGGGAAAGTAAGGTGCCCAAAGTTACATAATTAGTAAGTGGGGAAGCTGGAATTGAACCCAAGCAGTCTGGCTGCATTAGTCTCTGAAATAAATTTATTCTAAATGCAGGTAGGTATCTGCCATACTGGCGGTGCTCACAGTTCTAAGAAACAGAAACACACTGAAACAAACATGAAATCAAAGAGTTCATTGTAAGCCCAACAGAGACCCTTGAGACCATGAAACTCAGGTTCCTAGTCATGACCTCCGAGAGCTAGAACCAGAGACTAGTCCTGACTTCAAGGCATTTCAGAAGCGACAGTTGTACCCACACTGTGCAGCTTCTCCCGTTTCCATCTTCAGAACCAAGCCCCTACTTGCTCCAATAAATCTTTCAATTCTGTTCCCCTGCAGTTCAGTTCCTCCATAATCCAACTGGATATTCCAAGGAAAGGAATCATCATGATGCAGTTTAAGGGGTGATGTCTGTCCCTGGACCAATCAGGTCTGCCTCAAGAATCAGGGTCCACACCACATACATCACTGCCAATATTCTCTTAGAAGCTTAAGGGAAAAGAACTATCTACAGGTACCTTGAAATAGATCTTTCCCACCATTACCTTGCTATCCTCTTATCTTCCCCATTTTGAGGTGGTGAGAAACATAGAAATTGAATAAATCTTTGGAGTTAGTGAGATTAAAAAAGAAACTCTGCCTCTGCCGTCACTGGCCATGAGAAATTAGGCAAGTTATCAAATCTCTCTAGGGCTGTCTTCCCAAGTGTAAAACAAGGATAGTAATCATGACTGCCTCATAGGTTTGCTTTGAGTATTAAGTGAGGTGGTATAGATAAAATACTTTGGCATAAATCTTGGCTCTCAGTAAGTGTTCAGTAAATGTTACCTATATTTTTATCAAAATTCCCAGTTCAAGAGCCTTCATAAATATACTTCAGCCTTTAGAGTTTTGAGACTTCTAAACTCCTGTGTCCTCTTTCCTCCCAAATCTTCTTCTTTAACAGCCAAATAGTCAAGGCATCCAAGGAATCAGAAAGGGCCAAGATTAGATACAAGATTAAACAGAGAGAGGCAGAAAGTAGATGAATGTTGTGTGGTAGAATCTACTGATAGATTCTGATCTATCTGCAGATTCTACCACCTGTCTGATCTCTTTTCCTTAGTAACAGAATCTCAATTTTATTTATGTTGACATGGCACACAGCTAACATACTGCATTTCCAGCCTCCCTTGCAGCTAGATATGGCCTTGTGACTAAAGTCTGACCAATGAGATGTAAAGCAGAGTTTTGTGGATTTCCAGAAATACATTATGCAATGCTTCTATTTCATGTGACAGAAATGAACTCTATCTTGCTTAAGCCAGTTGTTTTAGGATATTTGTATCAGAATGTAACAGAATCTAATCCTAATTTATATAATCAATCTCGAAGTCTTCAATTAATTGTCTAATCATTAAAATAGTAGAGAGAGGTGCATTAATCAGAAGAGAATGGATAGGTAGAAAGGAGAAGATAAAAGAAAGAAAGATGGATAAGATACTTACAATTGAAAATCATCTTCCCCAGAAGAAAAACCACATACTAGAACAAAATTTTAGGTAATTTATCTAATGTGATTAACCTAAAGGGAAATTATGATGATTTGGTACTCCACGCCTAGATACACATTTAGGTACTTTGATGCCTACCTGATCCACTAAACCGTTTAATGCAGTGAATAAATGACTTGAACTTTCTCTATCTTGATCCCTGTTTTTTTAATGGTCATCATAAAATTTACCTTACAGAGATAATTTGAGAATTATTTAAGACATCACCAAAAATATTTTACTAACATCCTTCCACACTTTCTTGCATCTCTTGTCAACCAATGATTTTTAGACAAAACTATCACCTCTCATGTCCTGACTCCAAAGTCACAAATTCCCATAAAGATAAGCAGAAAAACTCAAAGGCTCCAAAATGTTTTTAAGGTCCAGCCTGCCATACCTTGTGATCCATGCTTACTTGACTGATGGAAGAAAGTTGTGGCTATAGAATCCTTACTCAGTTCCAAAATTATTTAGCTTCTATGAGCCTCTGTTTTCTCATTGGTAAAATGTTGCACTTTTTTTCCTCCAAAGTGCCTTCCAGAATTTAGAAGATATTCATTCATTTATTCACTCATTCGATACACATTTAGTAGGTACCTACTATATTCCAGGTTCTCCTCAGTCTTTGGGATCCAGAAATAAAACAAAATTCATGCCTTTATGGAGTTTATTGCTAGTGGGGGAGACAGAAAAGAGAGTTGGAAGCTTTATTAAGTTATCATCTTTCCGCTTCTATACGCCACTTTACCATGATGGGGCTGGGACCCTGCAGTCTTTCTGGACTTGGCCAGCTGCTCTACTAGGTTCGGCCAACAGAGGGCACTGGAGGGAGCCTGCAGTGGTTGGGCAGGAAGATGGAAACTGCTGCTTCCCATTTGCTTCCTCTCTCCTGCCATCAATGCCCCTGCTATGGCTCTGCACCCTCAAAGCAACAGTTGATTCCAGAAGCAGCCAGTGGTTCCAATTTGCAGTTTCTCCACACTGCAAGAACCAGCTTCATTGTACCCCTCACTCTGGGGAAGGGGCACTGCTTGAGGTATGCCCACCCCAGAGAGGCAGTGCCCCTTCTTCAGAAGATGGAATTTCAGCCAAGGGAGCCCCACCTCCATGCCTCTAAATTTTAATAAATTCAACCTCCTCCTGTTGTTCTTCCAGCCTGTATTAGTCCACTCGGGCTGCCATACAAAGTGCCCTAGACTTAGAGGCTTACACACACAAATTTATTTTCTCCCAGTTCTGGAGGCTGGACGTCCAATATCAAGGTGTGGACAGAGTTGTTTCTCCTGAGGCCTCTCTCCTTGTCTTGTAGACATCCGTCCCCTCCTTGTGTCCTCACATCAGACCTATTGGATTAGGGTCCACCTTGATGATGCCATTTTAATTTAATTGTCTCTTTGAAGACCCCATCTCTAAATACAGCCACATTCAGAGGCACTGGGATTTAGGACTTCAACATATGAATTTTAGGGAAGACACAATTCAACCCCAAAACACAGCCCTAGCTGCTTCCTATGGTTACCATCACTGTGAAACTTCAGTTCCTTTTTTTTTCTTTTCAGTTTTCTAATGTTTGGTTAAGATTCTTTTATATTAAATTCTCTCTGTTAATTTAATTATGTGGTTTCTGTCTCTTGAAGGGATCCTGGCTGATACAGAATGTCAGATGGTGATAGTATGATGGAGAAAAAAATAATAGAGCAGAGAAAGGGGACAGGAAGTGCTGAGGTGAGAATGAGTTTCAACTCACATAGGAGGGTTAGGAAAGACTTCTCCAGAAGGTAACATTTGGGCAGAAACCTGGAGGTGAAGGAACAAGCCATGAGACTTTCTTGGGGCAAAAGCATCTTCTGGCAGAAGAGGTATCGTGGTAATAAAAGGCACTGAAGTTCTTATTGAACATTGTGTAATCCACTGAGACAAGTCGCTGCAGAGAAAAGAGCTCTTCAATAATCCTTGCTTTGATGGATTGTTTTCCATTGCCTGCGTATCAGTAATAGCTAGTGGGCAATTCTCACATTAAAATTATAATAATCAAGAATTTTGGGGCTGTCAAGGATCTTGTAGTTCAGCAGTCCCCAACATTTGTGGCACCAGGGACCAGTTTCATGGAAGACAATTTTTCCACGGACTGGGGAGAGTGGGGAGGGGATGGTTTCAGAATGATTCGAGCACATTACATTTATTGTGTGCTTTATTTCTATTATTATTACATTGTAATATACAATGAAGTAATTATACAACTCACCATAATGCTGACAGAAGGCAGAGCTCAGGCAGTAATATGAGTGATGGGGAGTGGCTGTAAATACAGATGAAGCTTCGCTTGCTCGCCCGCTGCTCACCTCCTGCTATGCAGCCCAGTTCCTAACAGGCCACGGGCAGCTGCCGGTCTGTGGCCTGGGGGTTGGGGACCCCTGTTGTAGTTCATCTAATCCACCTTTCACGTGTTGTAGACCTAAACCCAGAGAGGTGAATTCATTGGACTTAGGGCCACAGAGATGACAGGCTGTGGAATTTGAACTCTATCTCCTGATTCCTTACAATTCAGGAATCTCTCCACAGCACAATGGTGTGCTTTCCACATCAATACTCACAAGTATTAAGTTGACGGAGGCAGATAACCAGGGATGTACCACCACCAAGAATGCCCATTTCTCAGGTGAGAACATAAAACCTTATTGTTCAGCCATATCTTTGGCGGGTGCGGGGGGGACGGTGTGTGCTATCAAGTGTTTGATACATACACCTAAAGGCAAGGGCAGTAGTCTGAAGCCTTAATAAAGAAGTAGCAGTAATACCAATGAATACTCTATATTATGGTTTTTAGGTTTCTTGGCCCCTATTGCAGGGAAATGCCTTTAGATTCTCTTACTGGTGGAGACCCAACCTCAGCTGTTTCCCTGGCCTCTCCAAACACGCCTGAGAATAGCCCTGTGGAGGTGGCATTCCGCCCCTTGGAGCAGTAACATCTTCCATGTTACTTCATTCTCATTAGGCCACAAGAAACCTCGAGGCAGCATTACCAACTTGTAGAAACCAAAATCCTGGCAACTGATAGAACTCGAATGACAAAGATAATGGCGTGAAGGAAGGTCACGGCATAAATCACTCTGTTAAGAGTGTTCAGACCCTTATCCTACAAGGCTCTAGGTAGGAGTAGTATGTTTTCATGCCATGAAGACAAAGCCATTTGTTTTCATCTTAGAGAAAATTGTAATATCATTTCCATGCTTATTGGCTCTGCTTTGAGCCCTGGAGCCCCATGTAGCTGTTCTACATGAACTCCTGACGGTGAGCCCGAAGAAGTAAGATGATTGTCTTGGGAAGCACAGCAGTGCGTCCAAAGATCTGAAACATGCTGCTTGCCCTCCTAAGTCATAACTTTCCATGGTGTGTTTGGCATAAATGGGAACTTCACATATATTATATTTTTCTATATTTACTGACGATTCATTTCATTACAAATGTTATTAGCAATATTATCAAACATTTATTGATGTTGACTTACATACAAGGCACTGGGACAGCTAATGGTGATTACAAGGCATAAAATTCCCTTTTTTTATATTGAAGTATAGTTGATTTACAATGTTGTGATAGTTTCAGGTGTAGAGCAAAATGAATCAGTTATATATATATGTATATATATATGAGTATATATATTCTTTTTCATTATAGGTTATTAAAAGATATTGAATATAGTTACCTGTGCTATACAGTAGGTCCTTGTTGATTACCTATTTTATATATAACAGTGTGTATATTTTAACCCCAAACTCCTAATTTATCCCTCCCTCCCTTCCTCTTTGGTAACCATAAGTTTGTTTTTGAAGTCTGTGAGTCTATTTCCATTTTGTAAATAAGTTCATTTACATCATGTTTTTAGATTCCACATATAAGTGATATCATATGATATTTTTCTTTCTCTGACTTACTTTCCTCAGTATGATAATCTCTAAGTCCATCCATGCTGCTGCAAGTGGCATTATTTCATTCTTCTTTATGGTTGAGTAATATTCCATTATACATATACCCACCTGCCATAGTAGCTTTAGTCAAATAGTTAGCTACATTTATCTATTAAATATATACTATTGCTCATATTGTTGCTTTATTTATTATATTAGTTCCCTAAATATTAAATGTTGCATAGTAAAAGTAATTACACACTGGACTTTATAAGCACAGAAAATTCACACCTTTTGCGTAAGTACGGTGTCCCGTAGCCATGGGAACACATCCAGAACAAGCCATCAATGCCTCACGCAGTTCAGTCCATCTCGTTAACTTTCCCTCTGATCTGACACCCCTCTGGAACCAACAGACATCTCCCCAGCACACAGAAAGAGCCAATGTAGCAATCGTTCATGCTTTACATCTCATAAGCCAAAATAGATATCACAACTGGTAGCAGAGATACAAATTAAATAGAGAAGAGGTTTTCTTTCTGCACCTTATAAAATTCCAGTACTGTCACTTCTCTTTTTGTTCATTCAGTGGTTCCCCTCAATCTGGTCCCTCCCTGCCATCCAGGAAATCACTCTGGTGATATAAAGTCTCCCATACTTTCCCAGCTTCCATCTGGGGGAGCCCATGGCTCAGCTGAGAGTTTATCTGCCCACTGTTTCATTTTGGATCTTGCCTCCCAGAGTCTCCTGAGCTAATCATTTACTGTTACCATGATTCTTCTCTCCTCTTTCTGTAAACATAATACCAAGTCCTGATTTCTTATTTGCACCTGCAAGGCTGAAGCTGCAGGTGTTTATCTGTATAGAAGTCACCAGAAGTCAGTGTAAATCAGGGCAGTTCCCCGAGCAACAAAAATTAATATGTAGGAGAGTTCCAGGCTCAGGTAGTGTTTCTTTCCAATTATATTTACTCATTTTCATGAGGTGTTATTTAATTCCTGAGGTTTCCTGATAAATGGTACAAATGCCATTCCTTTTTCCAATGCAATTTGTGATTCCGTTATGTGAAAAGACACTATATTAAATAAAAATTAGTCCTAATATTAGGTCCCTCTGTTCTCGAAGCAGGAAGCTCATTGCAAAGCAATTCTCATTTACAGCCATACATCTTTGCTTTGAAAACCGTGATAGCAGAAAAGTGCGCAAAGAAGAAGGAAACTGCTTCAAAATGTCAAACAACATCTGTTTCCCATTTCTGAGAATTACTGAGCGTTCTGCGCCCTTTAACCCTTTAGCCCACATTGTATCTGTCCCTTCATAGTTTATGAGCTTTATCTTCAGAGGTCTTTCAGTAAATGAAACCTGATACAGAGAGTGAATCTCTGCTTAAGGTTCTCTCCAAGGATTAGGGATGAGATTTATTAGAACAACACCACTCACGCTATGATACTTTAAGGTCGTGTCAACATTTCAATTATAAACCTGTGCTTCCAGGGGGACAGACACAGTCTGTTTAAAAAATAATAATAATTCTCCAGCTTCAAACTGGGAAAGTGGGATAGTCATTGGAGGATCCATGTTTTGGATGATTCAAATTTTGAAAAGCTTCCCGTGATTGACCTTTCTGAAGGGTAAAGAATTATATCCCACAGACTCTGGGATTTTATACTTCAAGACTGTATCCCACAGTCAAAGCAAAAATGATGATAGATTAAATAATTAGAGCAAAAAATCTAAATATGATCGTTCTGGAAAACTGCAAATGAGTCAGTATTTGAACATTTATTTTGAGGACAAGGCAGAAGGCATTTTGTCACATGCAGTAATAAGTCATTCTTCTAACTATAACTTTAGGTCAACCAGGCAGTGGTGGTTTCTTCTCAGTGATCTGCAGCAAATCTCTATGCCATCTAAACGAACAGTGACTGAGAGGTCTGACAGAAAAGCATGAGGAGATCAAGGTCAACCAAAAACAAAGCAGTGAATGTATGAGTTCATCTTTGGTGCCCTTCTCCGGATGCCCTGCACTCTCTGTCTTCCCCTCCTGAAGCCCATGATCCTGAATCATGAATGTAAGAGTTAATCCTTTCACCTTCCTTACCAACTGACACCATCCTTCAGTCAAAACCAACCTGCTACCCACTTGATTCATTGAGAGCCACCTATGAAGTTAGAAAGGATCCACTAGGTTTCTACTGATTTGCTGACAGTCACTAAGTCTTAAATGGTTGTCTGTCTCAAAGATGTTTGTGTTTTGTAAGGAGCAAAGCTGGTGGAATTTAGGGCATCTCTACAGGGGCAATGGAAAGGGATTTTTAAGTAAGGAATTTAAAAGCGCTCTTCAGATAGCATTGCGTAGGCAACAGTATATTTCTCCTGTAATTAAGAGGTTTAATTAATAGTTCCATTGTTCTATAATGTTCCATTGTTCTATTCTCTAGAGAGAATTGGTCATAAAATATAAGTTCCATGAGAGCAGAGTTTTGTTGTTTTGTTCCCTACAAAACACCCAGCACCTATTACTTAAAACATTGTAGGTTATAAATATCTGGTGAATGAAGGAATAAAAAAGTTATTGAACATATCAATACCCCTTTATCAGTTCTGAAGTCTTAGTAATAAGTAACCTGCAAACACATTTCCTCAACGCAGAAAAAATAAATCTATTACTGTAAATAAATGGTTATCTATATATTGGCTTCTAGGGTGGGGTGATGCAGAAAAGAATCACATACAAAATGAGTAACTAAGAGAAATATCTAAGAGCAATGTTTGCTCTTTTTTTCTGACTTTTAAATACCACCCAAACCTTTACAATGGAGAGTTTGAAACTGAAAGAGAGATGAACTTTTCTGTCTCACTTCCGTGTCTCCTGTTTCTCAAGTAAGAAAAATACCTCCAAAAGACATTTGTATTTTAAAAATATACACTACTTTGCCCATGGAGCCAACCAGATTGTAAGTGCCTTGAAGGTAGGCAGGAACAATGCCGTATTCATTTTTTTTTTATACCCACAAAGTTTCTGGATGGTGGGCTGCACACAGCATGTGTTTCATAGAAATTTGTTAGGTTGGGTAGCTTCTTAAAAATTGAGACTCTCCACTGCAGCAGGTACTTTATCTAAACTGCTCAGGACCATCAGTGTCTGCTTTCAATTTCATCTACTCTCTCTTCCTCTGGCAAGCCTCTGACAGCGTGAGAAGAAGAGATGAAAGGAAATGAGACAAAAAGAGGAAGAGTCTAACTGTAAGGCCTTCTAGGGACTTCGATGCTATGAGTGTTTGAGGAATCTTCAAGTATTGCTTGTCTCTATATAATCATGTTTCTACAGTAGAAATATTCCCTTTCTGAAGACAACAATGTATTCCTTTGTGAATGAAGTCTCACGCCATTATTAGCCAAGGAAATCCACTCGGCAACTTAACCACTCTTGGTTGGTCCCTTCCCTTGTACCTTTCAATAGCTATACCAGCTGGTCTCAAAACTATTCCCAGAGCTGACATTTTGTGCTACTACAGCCATCTTCCGTTATTTCTATGTGGCTTTTCTGGAGAACTAAAAATGCACTCATGTTCTACAGAAATCCTTTCATTCTATTTCAGTTAGCCTACAGAGTTCTAGGCCTTTTCATGGGATAGAAGGGTGCCAATCTCTTGGAAGTTGCAATCTTCTGGTCCATTGGAAAGAGGGAGACCCTCCATAGAATCCAGAATAAATACATAAACAAATGTATTGTGACCCTAAGTGTTTATGTCCTTAGTCTTAAGGGCAGTTTCTTCAGGAGAATAAGAAAAAGAAAAAAATCCCTACACACTGGCATAATCATAGTCTGATGTCATTCCAGCAACTTACAACAACAAAGGCATGGTTGTTTTTCTTGTTTGTTTGTTTGTTTAATTAAATTCTTTCAAGCCATGTGGAGCAATACTGCTGGGTAGATCTTGTTAGAAGAGATCATTAAAACACAAACAAACTAGTTCTTTCATTTGCACTAGCAACCACAGCACATGCTCAGGATGATGCCCTCACCAAATCCCCAAGGATCTTTAGTATGCAAACCAAGTCTCCTTTAGAAATAGGTTCAGAGGTTTGTTAGAGAGCTGGAAACCCCTTCACACTGAGAAGGAGATCAGGAAAGTCTGATCTCTGGCAGAGATCTCTGGAAAGAGAGATCTTTCAGGCAGGAGATCTCTGGAAAGTCAGACTTTTCCTGAGACATCGCCCATGGAGCCCAGCAGATGAAATGATGCCTTCGCGATAGGCTCTCAACAGACTTAGGGGTCTCAGAAGAAGGGCTTTCTCACTCCGCAGTCTCTTGACTTGAAGTGAGGCAATCAGGTGTCTCTAGGTTTTCCTAAAGAGGATGAAAGTGGAAAAAAGAAATATATTTGTGTATATGTATGTTTCCCAAAATGCCAGTAGATCCTGTGTTCAGATTCCACGTCATGTGATCTGATCTGGAGTGAAACATCAGTCCCACCACACTGTTTACGATGTTTCTAGGAGAATGGTACGTATACTTGGCAACCTTACTAAATGCAGTAAGATATGTTGACCTGTGTGGATTCTCCGTGATGGCTTTGAGACAACGTAGCTTTTGGAGTGAGATAAACCTAAACTGGAATCCCATCTTCCTATGTGATCTTGAGAAAGTCATGGTCCTTTCTGAGCATCAATCTTCTCAATCTTGAAATTGGGGAGGATGAGACTTGGACCTGGAACAGGTGTTTGTCGTGCTAATTCCCAAGGCCCATCTGTTGTCAGCATAGCTGTGATGGGCAGTTGTAGGCACGTTTCTTTCTTTCTTTTTTTTTTTAAATAAATTTTTGCTGGAGTATAGTTGATTTACACGGTTGTGTTAGTTTCTACTGTGCAGCAAAATGAATCAGCTCTATGTACACATATCTCCTCTCTTTTCTGGATTTCCTTCCCATAGGCACGTTTCAAGGTGTCCCACCTGGGGCACAAGCGCTGGCGTCTGCAGCTTTTCTGCCTCTTGGCTTTCTCTGAGGACCTTGGAAAGCACTGTGTTCGCGCACCAGCCCAGTCTAAAAGTACGGGGCAATTACCATTCCACCCGGGCTCCTCCCTGGCAGTCCTGAACCAGTGGGGCACAGGGGTCACTGCATAAATGCCCAGCCTCCCAGGTCTCTGGTAGGACAGCTCAGAAGTAGTCTTTTATGGCCTTTCTCTTATCCTGTCCCATCCCATACAAGTCCATATTTCAGGGTAGAAGAACCTAAACTAAGACCTTTCTTATTCTTTTTCTCCACATTTGTTGCACAGCTCAAATAAGATAACATATGGAAAGATTTCTTTGTAAACTCTAAGCATATGGGCAAATGTCAGTTACAAATATGAAAATGTTACTCGCCATCATTTTGATCTATGTTTACATTGAAAACATTGAAATTATATTATTATTTTACACATTTCTCCTATTATGAACGTGTTGTATCTGTTAGGTTTATAATAAACGTGTTCAGGAGACCAAAGCTATATGCAGCACTAGGAAAACATAAATAAGTGAGCAACCTTGGTGGAGGGAATTTACCCTCATCCTATCAGGTCTCTGTAATTTTACTCTTGTGTGTTCTCTCTTTAGAAAGTCTCTCCTAATCCCATCTTCCCACCTAGTTCCTCCTTACCCTTCAATACTCAGCTCGTTCATCCACCCACCCATCCATTCACAGTGTTTATGGGACGTTGCCATAAGCCAAAGTTAAGTTTACTCTAACACCTTCCATCTCAAAAATGCCAAATCCTGACCCCATCTCCTTCTCAGGCTCCTGCCCTAGCTCCCTCCTCCCCTTCACAGCTGAATGTCTCAAAACAGTCCTTATAAACTTTCTTAACGTGCTCATCTTCCATGCCTCCGGTTAACCTAAAGCTTCTCTTGCTAAGGTCACGAATTGTTACTATATTAATAAACCCCAATAGACAATGGTTTTCATTTTACTTGACTTCTCAGCAACTTTTCACACTCTTGGCCCCTTATGATTCGGTTTTACGTGACTTCTACTTTCATGGTTTCCTCTTACATTTGTAGCCAGTGGTAGAATTTTCTTTTCATTTCTAAATTTTTTTATTTTCAGTACCTTGCTAGTTTCTCCTTCTCTAAATCAGTTAGGGTTCTGAGCTACAAGCAGCCGTAGCCAAAGATGGATGACAAATAATTCACATAAGTATTATGAGTAGCTTGTAGAATCGGAGGGAGGCTCAGAACTATGGAACTAAGACAAATACCAGAAATCATCCCAAAGGACTGACTGGTTCTTAGAGGCAGGAAACTTTGGCAGGAAAACAAGCACTGGTCACTGTGGCTAGTAGCACAGTGATGGTTTAGGTGCCTGGCAGCCAAAAATAATGGCAATTAGCCATTACTTTTCCATATCAAATCATGTCTTAAGCTTTCTCTAAACTGACATTTCCTCTGGTGAAATCTCATCAGCTCCCATGACCTCGAAACCCTCTTATGGATCAATGTCTCTCAAATCTTGACTTCTAATTTGGACCTCTTTTCCGAGGTTCAGATTCATGTATCCAAACACATGCTTGGCAGCTCCATTTATTAGATGTCTTGTATCAATAGTATTTTAAATTTAAGAGATGCAGATCTGAATTCATTCTCTTCATGCCCCTTCTGTCTGTCTTCTTCATCTAAGTAAATAGCAATTCCATCCATACATTTCCTTGTTCCCAAAACCTGGTATTCATCCCTGACATCTACCTCTTTTTAACTTGCTCATCCAATTCCCTACCAACTCTTGTCCATTCTGCCTCCAAAATACATTTGCAATTTGCCCCCTTCTCCACTGTCACCATCCTACATTAACCTACCATCTTGTCATCTTCTTCCACAACGGCAATAGCTTCGTAATGGTCTTCTTGCTTCCATTCTTGACGCATCCAATTTACCCCATCACAGCAACCAGTATAATTTGATAAAGCTTAAATTGGATGATGTCACTTCCTTAATCAGAATGCTGGAATAGCCTTGCATTTGAAAAATAAATTTTCAACATGGCCCTTGGGATCTAGTGCCTGCTGACTGCTCCAAGCTCACCTTGAGCCATTTTTCTTCTATCACTGTTGCTCTGAACTGAACTAAGCTGAGCTTTTAGTGCACTATCCTCAAATTATTTGGGGTCAATATCAAAATCCACTAAAATATTTCGAGGTACAAAATACAACCTCACTAGTAGACTGAAATGAAAGTAAGTTTGAAGCCAAAATCTGCCATACATACCGTTATTTATTCATTACATTTTTATTTTTATCAGCAAGTGTATTTATTTGCTAGGGCTGCCATAACAAAGTATCACAGACTGGGTAAGTTAAATAACAAAAATTTACTTTGTCATGGTTCTGGAGGCTAGAAGTCCAAGATCCAAAAATATTTTTGGAACCTTGAGGACTGAGATGTGCAATGCAGTCTTACTAGGTCTGCATGTAGAGAAGAAAAAGAAAATCCACAAGAAAATCTTCCTGGAGACATTTCTTGAAGTTTCTCTCATTACTTTCCCAGTTATAATAAACAGCTGATAATCTCAAAGTAAACTGCTTCTGATGTCTGTCACTTAATACTAAGCCACTATATTTAGCATTCCTAGATAAATAAATTCATTCCTGGCCAACCCTGGAATTAAAGAACCCAAAAGAGCTTTAGGAAATTCCCCTAGGTAATTGATACTTTTAACTGAGTCAGTCTTGGATTAAATACCTGAAATGAAATGTGGAGATGGGAGGTAACACCTAGGAGCCAACCATCCATGGCCAAAAAAGAATCATCTGGATGGCTTACTCCCTCAGAAAATCAACCTATCAAATATCCTATTCAAACTGCATCTTGAAGCATGAAGATGAAAGCTGAGTATAAACTCACTAAGATGATTTGGAAAGGAGTTACCTCGATGCCTTTAGAGAACCTGACCTTGATTCTGTTTCCTCCTCTGCCTATCAAGTGGGAACCTAGTTTTCCTGGTCTTTCCATAAATATGTTTTCTCCTTCCCTTGCAGAACAGAGACAGCCAGGATGAGCACCGAATGGTGGGTCAAGTGGGTTTATTTAGTACTTTGTCTTCTCCAGCTGGGGCCACGCCTTTCGGCCCAGACGTCCTTTGTACGTGGTGCTGTCTGACATTGTTTAACAGGATGATGGCCACACTGACAGTGGACATTCCATGTGGATCAGAAATGTGGAACACAATCATTTCCTAGTCACTTCTACACCATCAGCCTCTGTCAACTATTAAATGCTTATTTCAATGATACCCCACAATAAAGCAATAAAGGTTTAAGTTTTCTGTTTTCAAAAAATTATCTGTGCAGAAGATCTAGATTTTGAGAAAACTATACTCATGCAAATCTGTTCTGCTGAAATTTAAGGAATCAGGCTCAAAAATCATATTTCTGTATCATGAAAGCTTTGGTCAGGCCTTACTTTTATTTGTTACTTAAGCAAATAACATGGCCTTGAGAATAGGAAAGCTAACATATACATTAATATTAGTGATACACAGCAATCTGAGACTAAGCTTTCACAACTGTGGATGGATTCAGTAAGACCAGGATGATCCAATCTGCTCCTCTGTTATCTGCTTGGCACTGAATGTTTGTATTGCCCTGAACTTTATATGTTGAAATCCTAACCCCCAGTGTGATGGCTGGTAGATGTGATGGTTGGGAGGTGATGAGGTCATGCGGGTGGAGCCCTTGTGAATGGGACTAGTGCCCTCATAAAAGGGACCCCAGGGAGCTCCCTCCCAACCTTCCACCATGTGAGGACACAGCAAGAACATGGCTGTCTATGAACCAGGAGGTGGGTCCTCACCAGATACAGAATCTGCTGGTGCCTTGATCTTGGACTTCCCAGCCTCCAGAACTATGAGAAATAAATACTTGTTGTTTAAACTACTCAGTCAATGATATTGTTATGACAACCCAAACAGACAAAGACAAAATCGTGTTGCAGGTCTTATGCTTCTAGGTGTCTACTAGGCACTTTGAACACATTTAAACTAGTCCCAAATTAGATCACTTAGTTTTTCAGTCAAGTTTGATTTGACTATAGCTGACTGGAAATTATTCCTTATTTACCCAAATCATCATTTCTAATAAAATTCATAATTTCACTTTTCTGTATACTTCATTAAGCAAATTGAGGCAACAACCCACTTAGAAATAACATCATAGGACTCTAAGTGATAAGACCAGTCTGTTCCAAAAGAAAAATATAAAAGATATTTTCCTCCAGGTCCCAAGATCTTTTCCTTATGCTTTTAACCCAAATGAGTCCTACTTTCCATTCCAGCACCCAAGTTACCCCCTCACACCTTCCCGCCCCTGCCCCACTTCACCCTCTGATGCTTTCATATTATTCCAACCGTTTCCACTCATAAGGAAAGAAAACAATTTAACAACCCAAGGTTATTTCAGACTAAGATGAAGGTATCTGTGCTTTAATACATCATTTCCTCTAGAATGTTTGGAGTTTAAAACATCTTGGAACCCGCTGACCACCTCTTGGTGGAGAGTGGAGAAGATATACAGATACACAAATACCCCACTGTGTGACAGACACTCGTAGAGCTGTTTTCACAAGGATTGTTTCATCTAATCCTCACAACAACCTTTTTCTGTAAGCCTAAAATATCCCTTTTTAGAGGTTAAATAAATCCCCTAAGATCGCAAAGCTAATAAATGCTAGTTTCAGGATTCCAGCCCAAGTCTGTCTGACTCTTTCTCTACAGCTTACGGGCTTTTCACTCTGCCAAACCCAACCCAAATGAACCTCCAGTGGGACATTTTAGCGCTGGGGGATTTTAACACTGGCCCATGAAGGTGAGTGATATCGTTGATCAATAAAGCCCCTCAAGTAGCAGGAAGTAACCACATACTCCATCTCTGTGTCAGATTTTCTTTCCTTACCTGTGTTTTTTTTCTTTGCCACATTCTAGCTTCAATGCCTCTCCATTCCAAACTAGCCTTGCACTTTTTAAAAATCAGTTATTATTCATTCACTTTTTAGACTGAAAATCCTCTAAGGACCTCAAGGCACCGTATAGAAAAATATTGCATAATGAATGATAAACATTGGGATTACCAGGAGGATACAACTGAGAACTCTGCATCCTTACTTTTTTCTAGTTCTGGGAAAAGTGGAAGTTTTTATCAAATTGAAATGGGCTCTTTACCCCATACCTCTAGCCAGTCTTCTCACTCTTGCTGAATATGAAGCCTTGATTAGACAGATTTTCTCATTTGATCCTCACTGCCATATTCCTAAAATGTAGATATATTGCTTCACCAACATCCAGCAAATACTCCCTCCCCAAATCATCAGCCTTCACTGCCTCTCCAGAATGATTTAAATCATCAAGGAAACAAGACCTAAGACCTCCAGCAGACATTTACAATTAATGCATCCAGTTGAGTGTGAGCCATCTGATGCAGTCTATCTATGGCCTTGATGACTCTAGCTCCACTGGAGGCAGAGGGAGAAGTGAGATGACAGACAATGGGAGGCGGTGTGTACAGACATGGGCAAGAAGATGAGCAAAGAGGTCAACAGGGACTGTCCTTCCAAGGCTTCTCCAGGTACCAGGTGTTATGGTTGATCTGTGTCCCTCCCTCCCCAGAAAAAAGACATCTTAAAGTCCTAACTCCTAGGGCTTCCCTGGTGGCACAGTGGTTGAGAGTCCGTCTGCCGATGCAGGGGACACGGGTTCGTGCCCCGGTCCGGGAGGATCCCACATACAGCGGAGCGGATGGGCCCGTGAGCCATGGCCGCTGAGCCTGCGGGTCCGGAGCCTGTGCTCCGCAACGGAAGAGGCCACAACAGTGAGAGGCCCGCGTACCGCAAAAAAAAAAAAAAAGTCCTAACCCCTAGAATCTCAGAGAGGAGAGAGGGTCTTTACATAGGTCGTCAAGTTAAAGTGAGGTCATTAAGGTGAGCCCTAATCCAATATGACTAGTGTCCTTCTATAAAGGGAAAGTGTGGACACAAAGGCAGACAGGCATGGAGGGAAGACAATGTGAAGAGACACTGGAGAAGACAGCCGTCTACAAGCCAAGGAGAAAGGCCTGGAAGCCATTTTTCCCTCACAGCCCTGCTCTGAAGGAGCCAACCCCTGCTGGCAGCTTCATGTTGGACTTCCAGCATCCAGAACTGTGAGACAGGACATTTCTGTTGTTTAAACCACTCAGTCCGAGCTATTTTGTTATGGCAGCTTTAGCAAACCAATGCACTGGCCTAGGTAGGGCTCTGTGGAATCTCCACCTCCATCTCCACGTTGCTTTCTCATCTGTGTGGGTCTCCATCTCACCTTTCCCTGCTTCTGTCATAAAGAAACACACGATTTGGGTGCATGTATCCTTTTGGACCAGGTTTTTCTCTGGGCACACGCCCAGGAGTGGGATTGCAGGATCATATGGTAGCTCTATTTTTAGCTTCTTAAGGAACCTCCATACTGTTCTCCACAGTGGCTGCGCAACATGGATGAACCTAGAGTTTGTCATACTGAGTGAAGTAAGTCAGACAGAGAAAGAGAAATATCGTATGATATCGCTTATATGTGGAATCTAAAAAAAACAAAAAAATGATACAAATGAACTTATTTACCAAACAGAAACAGATTCACAGACTTAGAGAAGGAACTTGTGGTTACCAGGGGAGAAGGCAAGGGGAAGGGATAGTTAGGGAGTTTAGGACTGACATGTACACACGGCTATATTTAAAATGGATAACCAACAAGGACCGCCTGTATAGCACAGGGAACTCTGCTCAATATTCTGTAACAACCTAATTGGGAAAAAAATTTGAAAAAGAATAGATACATGTATATGTATAACTGAATCACTTTGCTGTACACCTGAAACTAACCCAACATTGTTAATCAACTATACTCCAATATAAAACAAAAAATTTTTTAAAAAAAAGAAACACATGATTGCATTTAGAGCTCACCTGACTCATCCGGTATAAACTCCTCCTCTCAAGATCCTTCACTTAATCACATCTTTTGCAATAGAAGGTTACATTCATTCTTTGGCCGTGTTCACAGGTTCCAGGGATCAGGAAGTAAATACATGGGCTGGGGGGAGCATTTTTTTTTTTTTTTTCTGCCTAACCACAGGCCCAAACCACAAAGCCACTTAGGTTTACGTTTGGAAGCCTGTCTCTTAGAGATCACCACCGCTCCCTAACGAGGAATACTCATTTCAATTCAAGTCCCAGACCCCACATAAAACTGATCTAAGCCTGTGAGATTAAGATTTAAATGTTGACTTGAGTCATAACCTACCTTTTCTCCCCTCTATTTATAACACCTAGGCAACGAGTTATCAAAACGTGAAAAAGTTGGCTCTCAATCATTTTCAGCTCTGATAAGAGTAAAAAGAGAAACCGTTTTCAACCCTCATTTATACTTTTTATTCCAGGACCCAGGGTCCTAGTCAGGTATACGAAAGAGACTATAAAAGCCCCCCACTCTCTTAATCTTAGAAAATGTGTGCAAAGCTGTGTGTTTTTCTCCTCGGTTGTCAGAATTATAACAGCTCCACATATGTATGCAGTTTTTACATCTCCACACCCTGGAGAGCTTTAATGTTCAAACACTACTTTTCCCTAAGAACGTATAAGAGTACAAACTTTTCTCTCTTTTACTATTTCTTTCTTGGCCTCAACCACCCAAATCCTTTTCTCTCTAGGATCACATAGCACAGAAGAATAAACTGAAGGTGAGTTAGAACTCCTAAAAGTACTCTGGAAAAAAAATAGAAATAACGATAAATTTTATAATTTCCTAAAAGGGGATTTTGGGGGAATTTGTAGTTAATTGGCCTAATAGTTGGATAAAGGAAAGATCTGGGGTTGAGCATCATTTAGGACTTGCCAGAGAATAAAGATAGATGTATAATGATGTTTTAAGTATTTTATAAATATATAAAATATTTAGAAGTGCCGTTTGAGATGGGGAATTATTTGCTACACTTCGAGTAGTGAGGCTTTAGAAATTCAGTGATGCTTGACCCTAGCTGTACATTAAAATCTTCTTAAAAAAACCCCAAAATACCAATGCCTGGGCCACACTCCCAAAACCCCCAAATCAGAATTTCTCCCGAGATTCTAAATGCAGAGCTAATGTTGAGAATCACAAGAGTGGAGGCTTGTTTTACTGAGGAGGAATCAAAACCCACAGAGCGAGGTGGCCTGCCTACTAGCTGCCTGTGTGTGACCAGGAACACAAAAGGAAAAGTCTGGAAATAGGGAGCAAGAAATAGTAAGAAACCTGAAATGATTGTAAAGGGAAGCAAGGGGAGTTGCCCGCAGCAGAAGAAATGTGGTAACGGCTGCCCGGGATGAGGATGGAGAAAAGATGGTGGTGGTGAGGTCCCCCATAAAAATGTAAATCCTACTTAACCCTTTATCACCCCGCTGTGAGTACACCAGGGCGCTTTGGAAAAATATATCTGCGGAACTTCTTACTAAAAGTTTAAAGTTTGGGGGAAGCCGGGCAGAAGAGCAAACTCTGAAATTCCAGAACTGGACCGTTAAGAAAATCCCGCGGAGGTAAAAGTAAGGGACTCGCCATAGATAGTAGTTTCACCAAGTTCACCACGTTTGTGTAAGATTCTGTGGTCCGTTGGCTACACTCTTACAAGAGTTGGTGAGTTGAAATTTGCTGTTACAACAAATTTGCTAGCATCATTTTCTATATATTTACTGTCATCAATCCTGCCAATAAAAGAAAAGAAACTAAAACTTATTCCAGGCTAATTAACAGCAATTTTGTTAGGTGACATTTTTGCCTCAGACGTAGTAGATCGCCTGGATATTACTTGATTAATATCAAAAAGAAACCCTGTAAACTGCAGTGTCTATTTCTTTTCCCAGGTTCCTCCCCCTGGCCTATGATTCCCAGGAATTCTTATCCAAGGTTTTGATGTGCTAATTTGCTCATCTGTACACACCAGCCTTGCTTGGTTTAATGAATAAATATTTAGTTTTGACAAAGGCAGGGTAAACAGAAGTCTAATTCATGAATTTGATCATTGTTTATCCCCCCACAGTGACCCTCACTTGAAATTGGCCTTGAGTCTTATCAGCCTGCTCCTTTTTATGCCTTTGCATTTCATTTGCATATCAAATATATCATTTTAAACAGGCTCCGCACAGCCTTGCTTGCAGGCGGTTACAGAACCAGTTGCCCACTGGAGCTGCAGAGAAACATCTGTAAACCCACTGTGATTACGGGAGAAGAATGGGGGACAGGGGATTATCCTCGTCTCCTATTGATTCGCTCCTCCAGAAATCAAGATCTTTCCTGTGTCCTGTTTTCATGGGTTTAATTGATTGATTGATTCAATCTTTAATGTAAGTGTTTACTCTCCTAAAATTAGAATGACAACACAGGATTCTCCAACATTGAAACTTTGAGTTTCCTGTATCACCAAAACCTCACTTGACCACTAAGGATCCTCAACGGATTCTCAAGTGACTCCACTGAAATGCATTATCGTTACAGAGAATTAGGGTACACTGGAAAATTGGCTTCAATGTACTGTCCTTCCCTTGAAATGATTTCTCCCTAAATTAAGGACAGGCAGATGGTGGCTACTGATTCAAATCAAGTTCCACTGTCCTTTCATATTCAGGAATTTGGATTTCCAGTATTATGAGAGCTACCGTCATTCTATTCATATCACTTTGTAATTTGTCCTGCCTGCATTTACCAATCCACCCCCTACTCAGAATTCACCTTTTATCGTTAAAATGACAATGACACCCTTTGTTTGCTAGATAGTCTAGTGTCATATTCAAACGTCTGGTCAGCTTAAAAATATTTCAGAGATTTTAGAATCATGTTTCAAAGCTGTTTCATTTGTATGACCCACTTCTCTAAAGAGCGCTTTAGAGATGTGATCTCTAGGCACTTGAGAGTAGGATAACCAACCAAGTTCCAGCCCTGAGCCTGATGTCTGACTTTTACGAACTCCAGAAGCAGGAATGAGAGGAAAATCATACCATCATAAGCTGTTGCGGTGATTATGCACCTTAAAGTAACACCGCCTGCTTTTTAAAAAACTAAAATATTATGATGTAAAGCTACATGTCAGTTCAAGTCAATGTACCAAATAAACGAGGCAGGAATATTGGAAAATAATACTATTGTTCCTTACCTAGGGCACCATTACATGGTGTATCGCGGCCAGAGTCCTGGATCTGAAAGCAAAGGCCTGAGTCTTATCCCATCTCTGTCTGCGATGAGAGCAAGTTCCATCCTACCGGTGCATATCCACGTCCCCATCCAAGAAAGGAGACAGTTGGATTGTATTCATATGTATTAGACTGTGCACCTCAGAAGTGTTATTAAGTGTTTCTTGAAAGACTTGTGCAGTCATATAATTTGGGGGTATCACTGAATTTCACACACACACACAGAGCACATTCTTGGAGATTTGCAATATGCATTCATGTATCAAATGCCTCCTTGAGACACTCTGAAAAACCTTTACAACAAATAAATTGATTTAGTAATGTTTCCCAAACATATTTCCCCAAGAATACTATGTGTGTTCAAATAGTTCAGGTAGCACTGGACAAAAGTTTTCAAAGGGACTTCCAACTACCATCAGGCCCGCCCACGTCAGGTTAGCCAGGCTTGTTACTGGTGTCAGAGTATAGCGGCTAAATTTGGGGCCTAAGAAACAGATGACCTGGGCTCAGACCCATAGCTTCTCTGCTTC
Organism: Monodon monoceros; assembly: GCF_005190385.1. Lineage (NCBI taxonomy): Eukaryota > Metazoa > Chordata > Mammalia > Artiodactyla > Monodontidae > Monodon > Monodon monoceros. Next base: position 23,131,497 of record NW_021703778.1, read on the forward strand.
CTTGCTTTGTGACCTCAGTTCTGTTATTTAACTTCTCTGTACTTGGTTCCTTCACTGTAAAACTGAGATAATAATATAATCTCTTTCTTAGGGTCGTTATGAGGATTGAATGAGTTAACAAAATATATCAAACTCTTAGCAGATTACCTGAGCCCTAGTAAGTGCTATAGACGTGTTAGCCTTATTGTTCAATATCATAAACCCTTGTCAGATGCAATGATCTAAGAGAAGGAAGATTAGGTGAAGGAAATTGATGTTTACGGAGCATCTACTGTATGTCCGTGATGTACATACGTAATCTCATAAACCATCATGATAAAACTGAGATCAAAATATAATTATTTCATTTTACAGTGAGTAAAATAAAACTCTGAGATGCTAAGGAATTTGCCTTTTATTACCCAGATATTAAAATGAAAAAATAACCCCCACATTCAGGTATCCCTGACTTCAAAACTCAAGTTCTTTCCACCACATTATACTGCTATAAAGGGTGAAAAGGAATAAACTTTCCATCATTTAATAGATGAAGAAATAAGGTAGACAAACTAAAATAGATCCTAGGATCATGAGGTAAGATTCAAATTGAAAAACTATCCATATTCTGTCAACCAGCCCTATAATGTATTCATTACTGGACCCTAAAAGTAGAAGGAACTGTGAAAAGGAAAGAAGGAACTATCTCTAATTTTGATCTGGTTACAATTTTTTTAATTAAGGATACTTTATCTCTTAATTCAGTACCTACTGTATGGATTATGTCCCATTTTAGCAGAGATTTGGCTCTCCCCTCCCTAACTCAGATTATGTTTTTAGAGAAGCATAGGTTTGAAGTAGACATTTAAAGGTCAAATTAATTCTACTGCCTCCAGAAAGGATTGGATCAAAATAATTCTCAAACGATAATCCTTCACCCTATTCTACTTTTACATATTCAGAGAGGAAAATTCTTGTGACTTTGATTTTAAAAAATCAAATATTAATAATATATTTAAAATTTCATAACATGCAAAGACCTTTGAGACATTTGTGAAAATAAAAACACATTCATCAAAAAAAAATGAGAAAAATAAAATAAGAAGATGAATTGATTTTCCTTGATGGAGTACAATATTGCGCATTAAGAACTGAAATTCAGGACGCAGGGCTTGGGGAAGTAATTTATTGGATATTAATCTTCCCTTTTCGCCAGCAAGGCACAACTTTACTTAGATATGTCTGTTGCATCCAAAGTTTTAAAATATGGGTCAAGAATATAGCTGTGCCACGTATCCCAGACTGCTATTCTGCTTGGTTCATCTTATCACTAAAACTGGTTTTTTTAGAGCAATGTCAAAGATGATAGAGCTTAGGGACTTCCCTGGTGGCACAGTGGTTAAGAATCCACCTGCCAGTGCAGGGGACACGGGTTCGATCCCTGGTCTGGGAAGATCCCACACGTCACAGAGTACTTAAGCCCACGAGCCACAACTACTGAGCCCGCGAGCCACAACTACTGAGCCCGTGGGCCACAACAGCTGAGCCCACGGGCCACAACTACTGAGGCCCTCGTGCCTAGAGCCCATGGTCTGCAACGAGAGAAGCCACCGCAATGAGAAGCCCGCACCCCACAGCGAAGAGTAGCCCCCGCTTGCCACAACTAGAGAAAGCCCACGTGCAGCAACAAAGACCCAATGCAGCCAAAAATAAATTTAAATAAATAAATATATATATATATATATTTTTAAAAAAAGATGATAGAGCTTAGAGAGATTTCTATGCAAGTTTAAAAGGGCAGACAGGTGGGGTTTAGCCTGCAGTGTACTTAGGTGGAAATGCCAGCTGGTTAGGTCCCATCGTCAGAGCCTGTCCTGGGACCACAGGGCATCTGATTGAATAGGCAATACAGTGTTGGGGGTGAGTGAGTGAGAGAAGAGATGAGGTTAGGTACTCTGATGTGGAGGAGAGAAAAAGTCTCTGTCTTTGGTAGTTGATGACGATGAGAAATTCACACAGTGGTTGACCTAGGACTTACTTCAACCTGTGTAGCAGATAGACCGGCTATCTATCTGCATGACATAACTAGTACCTCTCTCCAACAATTTGAATTTGCAGGAGTACAGCTTCATGAGGGTATTCTTTGCCAGTCCTATTCCATCCCCTTTCTTTGCTTTCAGGTATGAATGCACTGGAATGAGTGAGTTTTCCCTTGGAATTGCAGAATGCCGCGCTGACCTCAAAAAATGAAAATGTTTTGCTCAAATTTGTCCTTTGGATGTTATTTCCCCATTCTCAGAGAACCAGTACATGTTGAGGCTTTTTCCTTCAGGACTAAAAGAGATAAACATCGATATTGGTCCCTGTGGGTGTGGCAGAAGCTACCTTACCAGAATGTAAAAAAATAAATGGAAAATTCCTAAGATCTTAAGATTTTTGTGATGCAAATGCAAAAGAATCCTTAGCCCTGGCAATTCCTGCCTTTCTACCTAAGGTTATAATTAAAGGCAATGTAAAACAAAGTGGTGGTTGTTGGGAGAACAATTTACTAGGACATTCTGTAATCTTGTTGACTTTATATAACGTCAGGATCTTTCCAAAAGCTGACCTTCAAAGGTACAATTGAATGAGAGCAAAGGGAACTGGAGTTCTGCTTGAATTTCCCCACGAGCTTATTGCTTACCAGCCTTATCTATGGTGTAAAATGGCCAAATCCATCATTGGAGAGAAATACTCCTTATTTGTCTGAGCAAGGACTGTCTCATATTTACAAATTGTCAAACAGAAATGACCATTATGAATCTCTCACGAGCACTGTAGAGGAGGATAAGCCAAGAGCATTTATTTCCTAGGCTCTATTCTTTAAGAAAATCTAGCGTTTCTTGTTTTGTTTGTTGTCATAATCTGAGGTCCCGAAACACCCGTTGTGCCCCTAAGATTGTTCACTTCACTTTTTTCAACTTTGAACATTCTAATAAGATTCCTAAGCATACATCCTTCTACTCTTAGGATACTACTTCCATTTAAGGAGGATCCCTGACTCCTCTTACTAAAATGAAATTTTATGCAGAAAATTGAATGCAGAAGCCATTCAGAAAATGACAGTCTTAAAGGAAGCCTCATGTGTTAATACAATCTTCTATGTGTGTGTACAAGAACCAGACTTTTGAGAGGCTTGTCAGTTAAATTGTGCCATTTCAGAGACAAGAAAAAAAAATCCACTTTCCCTAAATAACTTTCCAGTTTCACAAATACTTATGCAATGGAGAAGTTTCTAGAAGCCCCCTTTCACAGGTAAATATGTTTCTACACAAGAGATACTACTCGTTAGCCCAGGTTAGTTCATCAGATTAGCAGAGCATAGCCCTGAGGAAAAGAAACACAGGACAGGTAAATGTAACAGGGCTCCTCTCCTCAGGGAATGGGGAAGGCAGACCAAAAGCATTCTTCTAGGCTGGAAGCTATCGGTCCAGAAATCCAAGTCACCAGAGAATCACATGGCTGTCAGGCTCTCTTTCCCAGCTGCTAGCCCTAGGCTCACTCTGAATCTAGGGACCTGAGTCTAGCGTCCAAAAGCCAAACTCTACCGGTGAATTTTGGTTCTACCCTTCCTAAATTAACCTTTCTGTGCCTCAGTTTCCTCACTTATGAAATGGGAATAACAAGAGTAACTACTTCATAAGACTGTTGAATTAAATATTGATTTAATTAAATAAATTATCCTATGTGAAGCACTTAGAATAGTGCATGACAAATACTGTTATCTGTAAATAGCATCAAGAATCAATAACTGGCCCCCATTTTTGTAACCATACACACACATAAACACACACACACACAAAATCTATAGAAAAGGGTTGGAAGAATATACAATGAATGTGAATGGTTCAATGGAAATTATGACTGATTCTTTTAATTTGTTTCCCTTTTGTATTTTCTAAATTCCCTACAATAAGTATGATTAGCTTGACTGTAAAAATCTAGAAAAGACTAATTAATGCTTAATGTGAAAGGATGATCATTTGTATTTTATTTACAATAACAAAAAATTCGAAACAGAAAACAGTGTCCATAAATAGGGTTTAGTTCAACAAAGTGTGGTTCATCCATATATTACACTTATGTACCTACAATTTTAAAATGTAATGTTGAAGAATGTTTATTGGCATAAGAAAATAAGATAAACTGCATGAAAAATTAAGTAACAACACTAAATAAAAATTAATTCCTCTTTTATTAAAAATAAAGTAAATATAGTTTTATTTGACCATAAATAACAAAATGCATATATTCCCAAAAAGCTCACAGTGATTAGCCTTGCATCACAGAATGGCAGGGACTCAATTTTCTTTGTATATTTTTATAAATTTTCCAAATCTTCAATAACAAACACATAATGCTTTTAAAACAGAAGAAAACAGTAACTGTTTTAAAGTAAATAAAGATTAATTATCAAAATTCTAGTCCAAAAATAGAGAAGTAGAGATTCAGGCAAGGAATTAAGTTAGTAGGAAAAAAAAAGAAAAGAAAGTGGTTGATCTCTTTGTTCTCCTCTGCACGTAGATGGCACTGATCAGTTCCCAGATCGTATGGGTAAGGACTGGGAAAGTGTTAGAACTAAGAATGAAAACTTTTGGAAGACAGTTCAAGATGCTGAATAAGAGATTAGAGCTGAGCCATGAGTTCTAGGCAAGAGCGTCCCCACATCTGTCCAGCATGAGTGTGGAAGAGCCAAGGCAAATTCCGTCCACTACCGGATTCTACCAATAGCCGACCCAATGCACACTCTCAAAACCAAAGTACCCAATGACTCTTCCTACTGTTAGAATTTCTGTGGAAGTTAAAGAGTGAAATGAGAGAAAAATAAATATGAGTAACCTCATTTAGTAAGTAAGGAAAGGAAGACCCGGTCAAAGTAAAGACAGTAAGTCGCTCGAGTCCTGAATGAAACCCAGCCGAGATGATCTTGGTGACTTTGGGGGGGCGGGGTAATATCAAACCACCATCCTTTTTGGCCCTACTTCTCCATCCTAATAAATGTGTAGGTATTAAAGTAATCGAAACAGAATGTGTTAATTTACCAAGAGAGAGTAGGATTTTTAAAATAGTGCTGAGTTTACAGGAAAACCTTAATGCCATGAAACAAATTGTTAATGATGGCATCCTACAAATCAAGGATGGAAAAGGCTGAAGGAATTTTCCCAAGACTCTTCAAATCAGACAACATATCTGTCACTTCAAGTATGCCCTAGCACCCCCGTATCAATCAATACTGTATCTTAAGACCACCTCTTTGATTTATAAATATATTAAAAAAAAACTACCTCTCCATATTAGTCTGTGTGTATGTGTGTGTGTGTGTGTGTGTGTGTGTGTTACCTGTTCTTCAAAATGCATAAGGGACGTGAGATTGCTGTGTGGTAAGATTCTAGACGTCAGACAGACCTGGGTTGGAATCTAGATCTCTCTCTTTTCTTCCTGAGTCACTTTGAGCAAGTGGCTAGGTCATCTATCAAATCAGAATTATAAAACCTACTTCACCATGCTGTTAGAAGATTCTAGGTCATTCTCTATCGGATGTAACACAAGGTCTAGCACAGAGTAATTACCTGATACTTGCTACAGATGGGCATGAAAAACTATAGAAGAGTAAAAGAAGTATTTCTCAGTCTCACAACCTGTCTCAGTTTGGTGCTTGTGCTGGAGTTCCCTGTTCACCTGGGCATTTGGGGTGAAAAAGGTACACCTGCATTTAGAATGCCTTCCTGAACAATCTCACCTTCCTGATCACCAAGCTGTCGCCTCTACAGAAGTCACAGTGAAGCCCAGAACCAACACGCGGGTCTCCTTATCAATACTGCCTCTAAGGAAAATTTCAACCAAACGGTAGATGCCCGCATACTTGAAAACAAAAGTTGTTTTAGGAAACAAGTGTCTAGTATAGGAGAAACTGACTCCACCTCTAGTATTTCAATTGCGTGAGAAATAATTTTTTCACTCACATTTTACAGTATAGTGCATTTAATCCAGGAGCCCAAATAAATAGCAAATTTTCAATTAAACTGACGGTCCCCAAATCAAATACTCCTTGTCACAGTGCTACAACTTAAAAATAAGACACCTAGTGCTGCTAACTTTATGGGCCCCGATCTATAACAGCTTCCCTTTGGAGAATTGATTTCCCTAAGTAAGTAGCAATTGTTTTCATTCAAATTTTCCTACCTAGGTGTCTTAAGTGTAAATACCTCCATTTACCCTGCAAATCCAAACACTCCTTCCCGACACTTTTGTCACCCACAGAAAATGCAAAAGCATTTCTCAGAGTAACAGAACTTCATAGCTTTGCAAACTTCCTGTTTCATAGCACTGAGGTGGGGGGGGAGTACACTGAGTTCCTCTGAAGCCCCCTCCTGACATTTCCAGACTTATTAGCCAGTTTTCACACTGACTTCAATCAACCTCTTTAATCCTCCAAGGAAAGAGCAGTTTTAATTCACCGATTGGCTGATAAGCTTGAAGCCAAAAAATGATTTACACGTAGATGAATTGTGCTTACAAGATGGAACTCAGAGCATTAGAAGCAGATCTGAATTTCCTATCTGTCATTTTATTTGCCACATTCATTTTTTCTCTGCCATTACCCTTGCTGATTGTGATCTTTCAGCGCTATTGGGCCCCTGCTTCCACAGTTTTTAATCTGCCTTTAATCCCATAGATTTTAAATATTCCCAGCACCGAGAGACTGGAGGCAATTAACTGCCCTTCTGATGCTCTCCTTATCAGTTTCCTCCTTGTATCTCCCAGAAGCAGCCTCAAGACACTTCGAGGCTGACAAATACTACCAGCATTTCAGATGAAGCATCGCCTGCACATGGGGTTGTGGAGTCCAGCTGTGCCCGGTGACGCTGAGCAATCACAGTCGTTTTTGGAGGAAGAAACGGGAAAGAAAGGTTGGGGGCCGCCAAACGCCCGTGCCCGTGCTCTGAAACAATGCCCTCGTAATGTGTTTTTGGACTTGAAAAATACACGGATCCTCTAATCTGTTTAATCTGATTGCTGTGTTTAACTAGAAAACCATTTCCAGCTCTCTGGCTTTAATGAGGGATTCAGATGAGATGTCAAAAGGAGACATTAGATCGAACATCTCCTTGAATCTAGCTCTCATCTCTTCTCTGGGTCTTGTTTAATTTTGTTCCCATTTTTCATGTGTTACAGTAAAAATCTGCCCACTGGATTTCCCAACCACTAGTTAATAAATTTCCAACACATTTAACTGATGTCCGTTCATACTTGAACAAATTCAGATTTCCTAACAGAACTTTAGATGTCACCCTGCTCCATCAAAGCCTCATGAGCACGGAGTACACCTGAGGAGTCGAATCAAGGCGACAGAACTCAGCTGCCGTGAAAAAAGAGAAGATATTTTTCATTCATTAAAACCCGTGTGCTCATCCACTTACATACGTGCATTGAAACACACTCTAAAAAAATTACCTTTCTAGTGAAAGCCCACTCGTGTCCTCATGAGAGCACTCCAGAGGAGCTATTCTTTTAACATCTCGTTGATGATGAACCAGCTTGACGCTATCATTGATCCCTGATGAAAAGTTTGAGCCTTTCACTTTTATTGTAGTTTAGCGTTCTAATGAAACACCTCTGAATTCAGAGTATAGCTCAAAAGATGGAGGAAGCTACTTCTCCATTCCATACAACACCTCCACATCCGAGGACACTGAGCAATTCTCTTCCTCAGACCCGCAGTCTCCTAAACACACGTAATATTCGACAGCAATTTGGCTTACAAATGACCAAGCTATTTGGACTTTTCATAAGAAAGGTGTGTCTATTGTGTTGTCCGTGCCCATAGACTCATACAAAATCCTTGTAAATATTCACAGTTAGGTCAGATTGTCTTCAGTTCACATAAAGTCGATGGCCTTTGTTGGTAAATTTTCCACCATATAACCAATCACATGACTGTAGTTTATGCTGACGTCCCCTAGTGGATATGCCATGGGTTTTTCTGCAAAGGAGAGAGTGTAACCCTCCCGTAGTGGGGAAAAATGATATAAATTTCTGACTTTGCTCAATCCAAGGATTGGTTCCCCCATCAAACAATATTCTCTTGAGGTGAAAAACAGGCATTAAATAAACAGGCCATTGTGCAACCAGCAAGGGTTCTATATCTTTTGGAAGCTGCTCTATTTTTTAAAGGACAGAAATTACAGAGGGTGATGTCAAACAGGGAGAAAGGATATGGTATGGGAGACAAACAATGCATTAAGTGCATGTGGTTAATTGATTGGCTCCACTTTCTGTCCTAAAAGAAAAACCCAAGCTCTTTCAGTCAACCTCCATGGCAAGCCCAGAACATGGTAAATGGACGGATTTGACAGCGAAGAAATGCTCTGCCCAGAGGTTGTTTATAAACAACGCCCAGCAACATAAACAAGGGAAGCATCAAGAAAAGCCATTGAAGAGGAAGAGGCCAAAACTTCATTATATAACAGGAGAAACACCGGGGAACAGCTCTTCCTGTGTTGTTTTGCTGTGACTTGCAGCTTTGCTTAAGCATTTTAAAGATTCTTGCAGGTCTTTTTCAAGCTGCCAGCTCTAGCCTACGAATTATGGTAATGTGCCACTTCTGAGCCCTCGGCAGGATTTGCAACAGAGAAATCACATCAGCCTATGCTGATTAACAATTCCATTCCATCCAGAGATTTATATAAAAAAACTATCTTACATTTTGCTTTTTAATAAGAATGATCGCTATCTCAAATTGAGTCCCAGCAAATTTTAATAAAGGCCCAAGGTTGAGTGGCATTTTGCATGCTGATTTAGCTGTGATTGCTTGCTTTTGATGAGCATTAGGCTGGCATGTATAGCTCTCCTCAGAGCAGGTTTAAAGACCAGGAGTGAGGAAAAGGATAAAAATAAAAACTTCCAACTAAAATTCAAGGTCTTTTCTTTCTATGATTGATTACTGAATAAATACCTACACGTATCTTTGGATTCAGCCTAAGAATGAAATTCCCTACAGCTAAACAGCTGTTTGTTAATGGCTTTTAATATACTAACCTGTCAAAATATGTTAACTTTGATGATGGTAATTATTATTTTAAAAGATATTATCAATCTATTTATCTATCTTCTGCCCTGATAGTTCTTTTCCAATCAAATGGAGAGTCACAAACAAGTAGCATTTTTGTTTCCCGACACATAAATTGTTAATTAATAAATATCTCTTGAGGGAAACGTTCTTTGTTAAAATAGAAAGCACATTAATTATTTTGAACAATAAAACTAGAGGTAAGCTAAGACTTTTCAGCCTGTGCCAGTGGTTGATGAAAGACATCTCCAAGAGGGTACAGATTTTAGGTGCATAGCACATATGGATGTTTGGCGGGGGCGGAGTAGTTAATATATCTTTAAAAAACTGACAAATCAGTGGTTATAGTTTTATGGGATGGTATTAATGATTGTTGTTAGATGTTGTTTATCCCCATTGCCATTGATTTCATCATTATGTGGATCTGTGTGTATAATTCCATGCCACCATGAAAGCTACCTCAAACAGTTGAGGGGACATTGTATTCAAATTCGCCTGCCTCCCAAAGAAAGCAGAATTGACCCACCTAAAGCAGAATTCAAAAAAAGTTAAAACATGCAAATGTGACCCAGTTCACTGGCTAAAGATCACCAAATTTCACCAACTAGATAGGCCGTGAGTTTCCAAAACAGAGAGCCTGACCTAGAAAATGCCGCCGCTAAATTCCAGAAATAACTAAATCTCAAAATGTCCAAAACAGTTTTCAACAGAATTTTAGGAGTAAGAAGGTATCTTTCCAATACCCAAGCACTTATTGGATATAACATTTTGCCCCACAGAAATCTTTGTTTGATTTCCTTGTTTTTTAGGGGACAATGAAGGAATGAGGCAATGTAACATTCATTACAAGACAGTAATCACACGATTTATTGTATTATAACTTATTGTGTTCATTATTATAATCTATTGCATTTACTGTATTATAACATGATTTATTGCATTATAACTTAGCTAGCCAATACTGTCAAAGAATTTTCCAGAAACTTGAATTATATCCCTTTATATTATTTTAACCACTTGCATGAGAAACATTATTTATAAGTATTTTTTATTTGTACGCTTTTTAAAAAATTCTGCACAATTTAATTAGTTTTGTTTTAGTTGCTCAAAATGAACAATTTTGTGGTGTACTAAATATTATATTTATAAATAATAAATCATGATAATATAAATATGTAAATATCATAATTATTATATATTATCATATACTTTTTTTTTTTTTTCTTTGCGGTATGCGGGCCTCTCACTGCTGTGGCCTCTCCCGTTGCGGAGCACAGGCTCCGGACGCGCAGGCTCAGCGGCCATGGCTCACGGGCCCAGCCGCTCCGCGGCATGTAGAATCCTCCTGGACCGGGGTACGAACCCGTGTCTCCTACATCGGCAGGCAGACTCCCAACCACTGTGCCACCAGGGAAGCCCTATAGTTTACTTTTTAAGTGAGTATGTACTGAGCTTCTGTGATGATCCAAACATATTGCCAAGTCCTGAGGATACAATGATAAATATGATATAAATCCTCTCCTCAGGTAGCTTACTGTCTACCACAGAAACCAAGATGAGATAGATGTTTATAACGTAAGGTGATCAATGCAATGACAAGGCAGTATATTGATTGCTATGGAAACACACTGACTGATAAGAAGGGAATCAGGAAAAAATTCGTTGTGATACAACCTAAAAGTTGAGTCCTAAAGGATCAATAACAGCTAAGTTGAATGAGAGCAGAGATCCTGAGGAAGCAGAAATAGAAACAAATCATAATAGCTGGAAGTAGCAGGGAATGTGCAGGGTTTTCAAAACATAATATTTATGGGCATCTACTGTGTGCCAGCCACCCTTCTACATGCTGGTGTGGAGTTAACCAACAAGAGAGCTGGTCCCGGCTCTATGAACTTCACATTGCAGACAAGAGAGCCCCTAATTGTATCAATGTTTGTAAAAACATGAACCAGTCAACAACAGCATGTAAGGCGGAGTAAATATTACAAAGAAAATTAACTAAGGAGACGAGATTGAGTGATTAGATGGCTATCTTAGATGGGATGACCAGGAAAGACCTAAGGGTAACTGGTAACAACCAGAAAATTAAAAAAAATGATCGGGTTTCCATTTTAGAAATTCACCACAGCTGCTCTGAGAAGAATGACTTGGAAAAGAACAAGACAGAGGCTGGGAGATCCCACAGGAAACTGTTGCCTTAATCTGGGTGAGAGGAAAGTAATCTGCATTAAGGAAATGCTCCTCGACTGAGGTAGGGTCACCTGGAGAAAACTAGACACTTTCAGGAGCTATTGAGGAAGTGGGATTGACAGGAACTTATAAGGCACTAATGTGGGCTGGGCTATAATGCAATCATAATCAGGGATAGCACCGGGGCTTGGGGCTTAGGCAATAGCTGGAGAGCATTGTTATTGATGTAGGAAATATAGGGGGAGTGGGCTTGGGGGATCTCAGTTTTCATCACGTTGAGTGTGAGAATGAGTGTAAGGCTGAATATGAGTATGAGTGTTGATATAAGCATGATGTGGGACATCCAAGTGGATATAACAGATACATAGTTGGATATATAGAACAGAAGCTCCCTAGAAAGATCTAGAGATATCTTCCCCTGTGCTAAGGTTGTGAATCTCTTTCTTTTCTATTTACCTCTCCTTCCTTGATATCAGCCATTACCTATAAATAATTTAGCTTATTTTTATTAATTTCCTACATAGTGCAACATGTTGCCTTATATTTATGCTTTTTCTTCCGAAGAACTGTTCTTTCTTCATTTCACCCTACTCACCTATCAAAATTCCAACCGTCAATTAAAGAGTTAAATTTAAGAAACAAAAATATAAAACAATGAGAATAAAATACAGTTTGGGGGCTTCCCTGGTGGTGCAGTGGTTGAGAGTCCGCCTGCCGATGCAGGGGACACGGGTTCGTGCCCTGGTCCGGGAAGATCCCACGTGCCGCGGAGCGGCTGGGCCCATGAGCCATGGCTGCTGGGCCTATTCGTCCGGAGCCTGTGCTCCGCAATGGGAGAGGCCACAATGGTGAGACGCCCGCGTACCGCAAAAACAACAACAACAACAACAAAAAAATACAGGTTTTGTAGGGTTTTTCTGAAGGGAGAGGAAGAGAAAACCTACCAATCATGAAAGCAAAGGAAAAAGCTGAGGATATGAATAGAGAATTTAGAAAAAAAAATTTTTAAGTGGTCAATGAATGTATGAAAGAATGATTAACCTCATTAAAAATGAAAGAAAAGCCAAAGAAAACAATGATGAGAAACTATTTCACCCATTAGATTCCCCCAAAAGTAAAGGAATAATTTTTTTAAAAACCCCTATATTGGCAAACCCCTATATTGGCAAATATGAAGAAAAGCAGGTATCTGCATATACTGCTAGTAGGGATTAAAATTTATAGCATTTCTGGAAGGGAATTTGGCAAATGTACTTAGTCAGCCTTAAAAGATTTATACGTTTTTTCCTAGTAAAATCATTCTGAGAGCTTGTCCTAAGGAAAGAATCAGTAATGAACATAAATAAAGATGTATACAGATATTCATTGCAACTTTATTTATATTGGGAAAAACAGACTAAATATTCCATTAAGGGCCAATTAATTAAATAAATTATGATAAATATACAAGATGGAATGACAAAATGCATAGTAACATCACTTAAAGAATATTTAATAACCCAAGGAATGCTTGTGACTTAAAGAATATTTAATAACCCAAGGAATGCTTGTGACATATGTTTATCTTTAACACAATAATACTAGTTAATTATGTAAAAAATGAAAAGAGAAAAAATCATCCAAAAAACATATCGCATAGATAACCATTTCTATATAATATTTTGTATCCTGCTTTTTTTTCACATAATGTTCTGCTGTGAGTAGATGCCAGAAAGGCGTTTGGTTAAAATTAATATCTATTTCTGATTTTATGTGATAGAAGAAAATGTATTGAACATACTTAATAGTGAAATACTGGAGGAAATGTCATTGAATGGGCTGTTCTTAATATTTTTCTGAAAGTTTCAGAGAAGTAAATGGGACAAGAAAAAACAAAGAGATATAGACATATTGAGGAAAAGATAAAAGTATTATTTAGAGATGAATGTTTCTCTACCCAGAATTAACTTGAAAACTAATAGACAAAATGAAAACACTTAGTAAGTGGTTAAAAGTATGTACCACAAAGTAAAATTTGGGAGACAACGAAAAGATCCGTGGTTGCCAGGGGGCGAAGGGATGAATAGTCAGAGCACAGAGGATTTCTAGGGCAGTGGAAATACTCTTTATGATATAATGATGAATATATGTCATGGTACATTTGTCCAAACCCGCAGAATGTACACACCATGAGTAAACCCTAAGTTACCTATGGATTTCGAGTGACGATGAAATGTTAATGAAGGTTCATTCCTGGTAAAAAATATACCCATCTGGTGAGTGATGTTGATAATGGGGTGGTAATACGTGCCTGGGGGCAGAGGGTGCACAGGAAATCTCTGTCCTTCCTCTCAATTTGTTGTAAACCTAAAACTGCTCCAAAAAAAAAAAAAAAAAAAGCCTTAAAAAGTAATCTACAGCTTCCACGTAGGCCATATATACCCGTTAGAAAACATAAGGGAAAGAATTTTCCCTTCACAACAGCAACCTCAGATACAAAACAGTCATAAATCAACAAATGAAAGACTAATATTCCAGTGGTAAAGTGGGCAGAAAGCATGAGCAAGCAATTTACAGAAGAAGAAGAAACGTAAAAGCCTGACACATATATAAAGAATTTCAAATAGCACTAATAAAGGTGTTAAAAATAAAACCAAAATTAGATACAAATAGTATTCTTCTATCCAACTAAAATGCCATTGAAAATCATAAAAATGGGATAGTTGTCATTGTTGAAAGAATAGGAGGAAATTATCACATAGGTGATAGGGGCATAAAGTTACATAACCAGTTTAGAAAGTACTTTTGACATTATGTTTTAAGCATACATTCTTTACAATAAATAGGCGTTAAAATTTTAAAACAGAAATCAACAAATACTACGTAGTTCACCTGTCTTTTAGTGATATTTCCAAAAGAATGGGTTTTCTCCAATTCTTAAACTCCCAAGTCTTTTTTTTTTCTTTCAAATATATACTTAGTCCAGTTTCACAGTGTTTTGCATCTCATCTTTCTGCTAGAACAGTGTTTTACTCACCTTTCTATGTTTAGCATCTAGAAAGTAATTTGCACCTTTTAGGCACATATTAAATGTTCCTAAAATTGAATTTCAAATTATAGAAAATTTATATTTAGGGGTTATCTGATATTTACAATCAAGAAACCAAAGTACATTGTAATTGACCTAAGATTTTGATAAAGATCACATTTATCAACTATATACTCAAGATTAATTACTCTTTCTAATATTTATGTTTAATAGAATTTAGCAACTTTAAAAAATATGTAATGTGACCCAAACTTACCACACACAAAAAAATTGTTGTTATAAAATATATGTGGATATATGTATCCATATATATCCACATTGGAACTATAATTATGGTTAAGTGTCACAGACGACGTTATGTGGAAATGATATATTTTTCAAGTGATAACCTAGCAGATAATAAACAGTCTTGGTCAATTAAAAATATTCACCCATTCATTGCAATTGTTGCATCAGATGATGTTGGACGGGCTTTCAAAAGATTACATTGCTTAACTTTTTCCCTTTAGGCAAATAAAGTATTGTTGGGCTCATTTCATAGATAATAAAGCTGAAATACAGAGAAGACATGACTTCCCCAAGGTTACCCAATTAATACTTAAGAGATTTGGGACCGAAATCAAGTTTTCCTAGCTCCAAACCAAATGTTCTTCCTACTAAATCATGAAGAATTTGATGTACTTACTTGCCAAGAACAGAAAATAAAAATACACTTCCTGCTGGTTTCCTTTTCCAAGTTCTGTCTTTCAATAAAATACGGATATGTCTTTATATGTACGTGTGAGCAAGAAATGCCAGAGATACTGATAAGGAAAAAGAGAGCATCAGAAGCTAGAATTCGATCCTGTGCAGAATTAATTTTAACTGGGCTTTGAGAGCAGCCAGGTGGTCATCTGATGTTTATTCCCTAATACTTATCAGGCTAAAAGTTTCCTTTGTGCGTACTATTTCCTCTCTCTCTCTTAGATTAATAGTTAAACTTCTGGTTTCTTCCATTTGTTTCCATGCTCTCTTCACCACTTCTTTTCTTGGAAGTCAATTTTTTGATTTTTAAAATGTATAATACATGTTTAAAAATCAGAAAATACTGGAAGTACTATAAAGAGAACACAGATTGCCTATCATTTCATAATCGTATTCTCTCTTGAACCCTTGCAACTTTGGGTTTCATCACTTATCACTCTATTCATCACTGATTTTCAAAGTCAATATTGACTTTTTTCAAAGAATAGAGAGAAGCTTCCATTTTGTGCACATCTGAGTGTCTTTCTTTTGACTGTGTATATTGGTAAGAAGCATGGACTAGAAATAGACTAGAAAAGTTTAATGCTGCACAGGATCGAATCTATGCTTTTCCATGGTTTAACTCCAGGCCAACTAATCCATCAGGTAGAGTACATACTGAGCCTACTGCCTCTAATACTTTTAAGGGGTCCAGGAAAATGTTTTAATTTCTTTTAAGATCAGAGGGGGGAATAATGAACTTTCAGCGTGGAAGATTATCTTTATCTTTATACCAAAGCAGTCATAAAATATGCTTTAATGTTTTTTAATGAAGGAAGGGACCCACACTGGCAAAAGTGTCTAGGGTCATGAAAGTTATGAGGATATGTGCTGTCAGGGCAGCAAATGACAAAGTCAATGATGGACGTCATCAGAGGATAAAGACAGTGTGCAAAAAAAAAAAAAAGGAGGAGTCTAGAATTTTATTGAGGGTGTTACATAAGTGGCTGGTGCCACAGATTTGGGGACTTTTTTTGGCCCCGCTGCAGGACATGTGCGATCTTAGTTCCCCAACCAGGGATCAAACCAGTGCCCCCTGCATTGGTAGCACGGAATCTTAAGACTGGACCACCAGGGAAGTCCCATAGATTTTTGGATTCTACTCAGGGGAGAAGAATGGAAGGGGGACAAGCTTGAGAAGCAAAAAAGAAAGTGAGTGGGCACAGAGGATAGAAGAGGTGTCAAGTAAAGAGGGAGTGTTTGCAGATGGGGTTTATCAAATGTGAGATCTTGGAGGAGTGCAAAATTAGGTCCTGCATAGTAATGGGAAGAGTACTGAACGAGGATGAATGAGATGACTTGGTTCCAGGTTCACTTTACCACTAATCAGGTGTAAGTTGGACAGGTAAACTCTCTGATCTGTGTCACATCTAGAAATGGTTCTATTAATACTACATCTCCCTGAAAGCAGTAGGCTGGCCTTTTTTGGTCTCTTGATGTATCTCCAAGCTCTAATTTCTGTTATGCCATAGTTCTATAATGATTGTATCATAGGAGTTGTTTGCATTGTAGTTATGAGTTCAAAGGGTTAAGAGGTAGACAAAGCTTATAAATGGATATAAACACACAGGTACAAGAGGAATTGATATTTCTTCTATTGTTCAAGAGGAGAAACCTTTTTGTTATCATTACATCACTTCTCCCTTTTCAGTAATAAGCCATGAAAGAATATGCCTCCACTTTTCCATTTCTTGCCCTTTGAAGTTAATTTCCAATCCTAACTGTAAATCAGAACTGGTGCAATCTTTTGATAAGTTACAGACAAATGAAAATTTAATTTATATAATATCTTCCCTTTTTTAAGTGCCTTGTTCAGTCGAAGCAGAAGCAGCTGTGAATGATGGCTAAGTTAAAGATAAAAAGTAACATCAAAGTAATGCCTGTCATTATGATTTCAAACAGCATGTGCCACTTGAAAAGGTTTGGGTAAAATATAAAATAAAAATGGATGTGGTCGACTAACTAAAATAGAATATAGGCATATAGAAAGTGAGATATCCTGTATATTTCTGAATTAGTGTGTTCATATAAAATCTAAAAGACAATTGAAAATGAACAAGTGCATTAGACATTAAATTTTTGCACAACTATATGTATGTGTGTGGGTTATACTGGGGCATCACTGTCCAATTACAAATGCCTTATATGGGTTCTCAGCTTCAAAAATAGGTGTGCTTTTTCATAATTACTGGAAGCACCAAGCTCAGGAAGGATTCTTGCCTCCATGACCTCCATGGTGGTACAATGGTATTTAAGGTGGGAGTGGGGGTCAGCTGCTGAGAAAGAAAAGAAGACAAGGTATAGCTAGGAAGGAGGATATCACCCTTCATAGACCATGTCTTCATTCTCGGCAAAGCGTCTTGAACCAAAATTAACCCACTGACGGTAGATCTTTAAATTCCTAAACTTGATGTTAATTTGGAGAACAATGCAAGTCAGTTGATGGAAGCAAGATTTCTATGGGAATAGTAGGCTTTTATTGGAAGTGAAACTGAGCTATTTGGACAACAGCCGTCAATGCCAATAAGCTCTAAGTGTGCATATTAATAGACTTCCGTGGAGAAGAGGGGTCTCATTTGCTGCCAACGGAGTAATTTAATGTCGAAGCCTCCTAGACTGCATACAATGAGATTCCTAACAACACTGGCTTAAGTGGTGAGCTGAGCCCAGGCCTATTTTGTTTCAGTGAACCCTGAACGCCTCAGAAGAAGAAAGGACAACCACCCTCATCTCAGAGAGGAAGGAGGGAAGTCAGACCCATCGGCAAACACAGTCTGGTGTCTGTGACACCCAAAGACCCTTTGTCCAATTAAACAGCAGGAGAACCAGCCCCAGCTCCTGGGTGTTCCTTGACACTGCTGCTCAGAGCCTGGATAAGATGCTATCAGCAGGCCCCTCTAAGTATTTTAAACACTTTAAGTAGATCACTGGGACAATTACCATAAAGAGTGAAAGATATGGGCCTTCATTGATGGGAGATTAATATTGACCACAAGGCTATTGATTTTTCTGTGCCTCTTATTTCTGATGGTAAACTTGTTTTACAGCCACCTGAGGCTGATTGGTTGTATTAGAGAATGAGTGAGAAATACTTAGATCCAGTTATTTCGATATAGAATCCTGCTTTTAAATGTGTGTGTGGTTTTGTGTGTTTGCTTTTCTCATTGAGGTGCTAGGAAATCATGTGAGCACAAACAGTTATAGTTGAAGATTCTTACATTGCGTACAATAATGACCACTTATTAAGTGCCTAGTTGATTCCAGACACTGTATTAGCCATTACACATATCGTATAATTTAACTCTTGCAAAATTATGTACAGGACACGTATGCTATCCTCACACTCCAGATAAGGAAACTGATGTTCAGGGAGACTGAGAAACCTGTCCAGGCTCACTCAGAGAGTAAGCAGTGAAGAGGGGATTGGAACCTGGTAGATATTAGCATAGTTCTATATAATTCTAAAAATAAGTTTATGCCTATTCCATTAATTATTTTATAATTTATAATTCCATATATTATTTTATAATTGCAAAGATATTGGAGAAGTAGAATTCGGGGTATTCAGAGGTTAACTGTACATAAATACTGTTAGAAAATAAATAAATAAAAAGGTCAGAATGGTGACTCTGAGTATCTAGCCTGGACCAGTAAGAGGATGATAACGGCTTTAATTGAGAGTCAAGGAAAGAAAAAAAAGGTGGGGTGGGGGTAATGGCAGGAGGTATGAAATGACAAGTTCAGTTTGGGACAGATCGTTTTGGTTTTGAATTTTAAAAATACTTTTTTAGGTTGTTAAAGTAATATAATACCAGAAAGGAAAATGGGAGGAAGAGAGGAGGAAAAATAAATCATTCGTAATGTCACCTTTCCAAACACAATGATCCTCGACAATTTTTCTTATGATATTTTTATGTACATCTTCTTGCTTTTAATTGCAGTGGAAGTGTCCATCACAAGATGCTCTTTTTCTTTTCATGACGTGATATTTCAAAGACATTGCTACATAATCTTCATACTTATCATTTTTCATGGATATCTTCCATCTCATCCAGTGGATATATTAGAGCTGACTTCACAGTTTCTTTTATCGCTGGGCATTTTGCTTACTTATGACTTTTTGGTATTTTAAATCACCTTGTGTTGAATAGACTTATGTGCTCTTCTTGGGGTAGACGCTCTGAAATATGATTCTAGGTGGGTCCATTTCTGTTTGTTGTTGATGCTGGTGAATTTAAGTAAAATATTTATGAGACGTGTGAATTGTGGGCCTAGTGTTCAGGAGAAAAGTCCAGGCTAGAGATAACTTGATCTCTGGGAGGATGGGTACAGCTGTGGGCACTGTGGGAGTTTTTAAACACCATTCTTAATTCTTTGACACTTTTTCCAATGAGAGGTGAGATCTATGGCCCCTAGTCAAGAGTCTGGAAAGACTTACGACTGCTCTGAAGGAAAGACTTTAATGGCTGGAGGGGAGAGGGGTGTACCAAGCTGCAGAGAGCAGAAGACGTATCAATAATATCCAGAGCTAAGTCATAAATGTGATGCAACTTCCGCCTGCTTCTCTTGGCATCCTAACTCGTTGGATGTTCCCAGATGCCATGATGTAAGAAACCTTAGTCACGTGGAGAGGATGTATCTAGATGCTTGGGTTGAGATTTGGATGAAATCAACCTTCAAGTCATCCTAGTCCAAGACCCAGACAAGCGAGTGAAGAAGCTTTCAGATGATCCCAAGCTCCCGTTGTTGGAATCATATCCCAGCCATCAACAGGTTCCTGATAAGGTAACATGGAACAGGGGTAAGCTGTCCTCACCATAATCCACTCTAATTCCTGACCCAGACAATACATGAGCACGGTAAAATGGTTGAAGCTTCACAACTCCCAGCTTAGGGTGGTTACAGCAATAACTGGAACTGCATTTGGTACCTAGAAGTGGGTTCTGCTATAACAAAATCTAAAAGTTACGGCATTGGTTTTAGAACCCAATGGCAGACAAAAGCCTCGTGGGCCTCATGGAAGCCATCAGAGACAGCTTGAAAGAAAGAGAATACATACTAAATTCAATGATCAAGGTAAGAGGAATTTTAGGAAGAGTGTTAAAGCTGTCCCCTCACTTTTAACACCCTAAAATAAAATGAAAGAGTAAAAGACATAAGCTAGAGAATTAATTGCTTTGTTTTTGACTATAATTTGAAGGAAACATAGACGTTGGAGGAAATGTAACAACTAGCAAATTTGGAGAGATTGTAACAGCTAGTAAAGTGTCCTCAAAGTAAGAAATAGCCTCAGAGCAAAGATCAAATCCTAGGTGCTGTCAGGAAAATGTGGTCTCAGGGCGAAGACAAGTCCTCACCTACAGAATCCATGAGAATAATAAAAAGGTGGTTATGTTATGCCACTAAGTTTGGGGTGATTTGTTATGTAGCAAAAGATACCCAAAATACGCACAAATGAGATTTTCAGGACAGAAGCAGGAATAATTTGAGGCCTGAGAGGAGAGGGGGAAGAAAAAGATGTTTCATAAGCAGAATAAGAGGAGATATTCCTTAAAGGAAGAGGTTACTCATTAGCCCTAAATGGAATATAACTTCTTTTACTCAGCCTCATTATCTTGAGATTCAGCTATATTATTTCTTGTATTCCATTTTATGGGTGTACCA
Organism: Monodon monoceros; assembly: GCF_005190385.1. Classification (NCBI taxonomy): domain Eukaryota; kingdom Metazoa; phylum Chordata; class Mammalia; order Artiodactyla; family Monodontidae; genus Monodon; species Monodon monoceros. The sequence goes on from NW_021703778.1 coordinate 23,152,247, forward strand.
TAATTTGGTTATCCATTCAGCCTTTGACAAGCATTTGAGTGGTTTCCAGATTTTGGTGATTATGAATAATGCTGCTATAAACATGTACAGATTTTAGTATGAATCTAAGTTTTCATTTCTCTAACATAAATTCCTGGAAGTGGGGTTGTGGAGTCACATGGGATGTCTCAGCCTGTTTTCCAGAGTAACTGTAGCATTCTGCGTTCCAGGTGCTCCACATTCGCTATCAATTTGTATCATCAGTAATTTTTATGTATTGGTTCTAATAGGTGTATAATGGTATCACAGTGTGGTTTTAATTTATATGGCCTTAATGACTAATGATCTTTTCATTTGCTGCTTTGCCTGCCCTTTATCTTCTTGGTGAAGTCTTTGTTCTAAGCTTTTGCCCCTTTTTTAACTGGGTTGTTTATTCAATTCCTGTTGAGTTTCAAGAGTTCTTTTTTCTGGATATACGATCTTGGTTGATACATGATTTACAAATGTTTTCTCTCAATCTTGCCTTTTCAACCTCTTAACTGTGTTCTTTGAAGAGCAAATTTTTAAATTTTTGATGAAATTCAATTTATCAATTTTTCATTTATTAATAGTGTTTGCCAAAATCACGGGGCGGGGGGCTTATCTAAAAAGGGTCAGAAAAAAGGGAATAATTTGGGGGGGTTGGATCTATTCTGTATCTTGTTTGCAGTGGGGGGTTACAAGAATCTATGCACATGTTAAAACACACAGTACTATACCCACTCAAAAATGTAAATGTAAATTCTTGAAAAATCTCTTTCACATCTAACATATCTGAAGGAAAATGAATGTAAATGACATGAATCAGAGCTTTTCAATGCATACAATCTTATTTGTATTAAAGAAGGTATAAAACAGAATTAAAAAGCAGCCGTTAAGCCTGACATCTATCTAAAACATGAAAGTGGTATAAGTTTATATTCTGACACTCCTCCACTGTTTAACATAATTTAAATGCTAATTCTATGCTTGTTTCAACAGTTGACCGGCAGCAAAAGAATCAGTTCTTTCAGGAATGTTGCCCAGTAGAAAAGATGCTTAAGTATTACAGAAGCCTATGTTTCATTTATATCTAAGCCTGATGGTACACAGGAAAAATGACTTGGGGAAACTGGTCCCATTACAGGTTGTCTAACCACAAAGGAGCCGTGGCAGGGGTCTAAGAGACCCAAGACATTCAGGACCTTTCAAAACTATTAAGATTATTGACTCCATCTGCAGACAAATAGGATCAAACTGCTGGGTCTTTTTCTCTGCCTTTAGAACTAATCAAAGCCTAAATGTCTCAAAAAGACCTTCTAAGGGCTTCCCTGGTGGCGCAGTGGTTGAGAGTCCGCCTGCCGATGCAGGGGACACGGGTTCGTGCCCCAGTCCGGGAAGATCCCATATGCCGCGGAGCGGCTGGGCCCATGAGCCATGGCCGCTGAGCCTGCGCATCCGCAACGAGAGAGGCCACAACAGTAAGAGGCCCGTGTACTGCAAAAAAAACAAACAAAAAAAACCACCTTCTAAATGGTTTCCTTGTTTTGTTTATTATGCTTATCACAGAGCAGTTAACATTTGCATTTCTAACGGACCATCGGAACAGTTCAGTTGGTTTTCAATGACCCTTAACGGTTTTCTTTGTTTCAGCAAAAACCAGGGAGTCTATTCTTTGGGAGCAACTTCTACTTATGAGAGAGCTGCCTTTTTATCCTTGTGACCTAGGAAGGGATAAATATTGAAGGATAGGCTCATTAGAAGATGTACTAGAAGCTGAGAAGGTCTGTATTCATTCTCCTCCCGCCATTGGTGACACGGAAGTGACACAGGAGCTGACCAGAGTAGACTACTTGCTTTTTCCCGTTTATGCCCTGTATTTTCTCACTTCTCTAGCTTTTCTTCCATGAATCCCTCCTCTGAAACACCCCCTCCCACCAGTTTCCATGCCCCCATGAAGCCATCCTTAATTTCCCAAGCTGGAACAAAGCCCCCTCCCCACCTCAAATACTGCTGTATTGTTGATGTACTCCCGTGATTTTAGCATTAGTCACATCCTTCTTCATATATAGTTTATTACATATTGATCTCTGGCTGCCCTTCACTACCGTTTCTTGTAGAAAAAAGATCATGCCTTATTCAATTTCCTCTCATTCAAAGTGCCATGAACATTTGTCTGATGGGTGATTTGCAAGTGTTTTCTCCCAGTCCGTGGCTTGGCTTTTCACTCTTTGCTGTTTCCTTCAAGGAGTAAGCTTTTTAACTCAGATGAAGTCCAATTTATTCATTGTTTTCCCCCTTATGGATAGTGTTCCTGGTGTCAGATATATCAAAGAGCTCTCTACCAAATCCAGAGATTAAAGGTGGAGTTGGGCGAGGGGAGCATCTACCCACAGAGGGTCACAGTGATGGAGTATTTGGGCTGCGTTGGAATTATTCTGTATTCTGGTGGTAGTTACAAGAATCCATGCACATGTTAAAACTCATGGAACTGTACACCAAAATATTTACTTAGCACTTTCTAACGTGCTAAGAGGATATTTGCTTAATTCAATCGTGTTGCTAGGAGAGTCGTTTTTTCTTCCTTATCTTGAGAACTTACCTTCCTGAACCATAAGTCATATTCTCACGCTCCCAGCAAGCTAAAAAAGCAGAGAGAAAAATAACTGTCCTTCAATCAGCTAGTTAGATTAACTTTATGCTTTTCTCCCGTCTCTTTCCGATGACCTCAAATGGCAACTGGGCATATCCCCCAGTGACCTATGAACCCAATGGATTAGAGTAAAAATATTGTCCAGCTTGGAGATTTTTTTTGCCCTACTTCAGAATGATGGGAAAAGTGCCCCATCTATATTGTCTCTTTACATAATTGGAAGTAAAAGAATGATGTGGACGCAGGAAAAGTAGCCCAAAAGAAGAGAAGTAACTTCTCAAATATCCCCCTGCTCCCTTCTCAAAGCCTGCCTAGGAAAGAAGCCGGGATACGTCTTCTCCAAGGTGACAAGGGAGCAGCAGCCTCCTCTGAGCCATCTGCCATGGGCCCTGCCAGCTTGGGACTTGCTCTGGCCCACCGTGCAGAGACCTGATTATCTCCTGGCTTCCTGTACAGCTTTGCTGGATTCCATCTGCAATGTCTCACTGGAGATGAACGTTGACATCCCCAGAGCAGGAAGTGCTGAAGGGCTCCCAGACCTCACACATGAAAAGGAACTTTATTGCTCCCAAACCCCAAACTTGACAGTTTTCCACAAGAAAGCCCTGGCTCCATACCCGTGGCTGTGTGCCAACAAAGAAGTAGGACAAAATTTATGAATGTTGCCCCAAACTTGCCACAGCACGGTTAAAACAATTTTTGAAACAGTTGAAAAACAGAAGAAATGATCTTGGGTATGCACAGATGCGCCCTGTGATTCAATCACCTTTCTTTTAAGTCAAGGGATCTTTCCTGGGAGGGAATAAAGGTGACACAGTCACTTTATTTTGAGATGATGGCCAGGGGTACTGCCATCATAGGGAGACAGGCGGCTCCAAAAGATCGAATTGACTTATGTGCATCACTGATTTATGACACATACAGTAGTTTCCGGTCTTTGGGCTCCTGCACAAAATTTAAACTTACAACAATTAAGCTAAATCCATTAATTAGTAAGATGAATTAGAGCTTCAATCCTCAAGTAATCTAGGAGAGAATTGAGAGGTCTACGTAGTTGGCACTCAGACCTTACCCTAATAAATTACACACAGTTCTTTGTGTGCTCCACCCTTTCCTAAGTGGCCTCCAGTTGTGATAATATAGAGCCAATTAGCCAGCGGAATTCCAACTACAAACTCCTTATAGCTTAGCAAACACTCCCTGAAAACCTGTAGGAACTCAGGACAGATTACCGTCTCTGCTCAGCAACCAGTTAATATCACAGAGACCATCAAACCAATTTCCTTCTCTTCCTCTATCATGATTTTACATGTCTGAGAACTGGCAGGGAAAAAAAAGTGCCATTAGCTGCCAAATTGTTTCTAAGAACTGATAGCTTCCATGGAAAATAAAATTAAAAATAAATAAGATCTGTCCCTCTTAGGATAACACTACATTATAAGGAGTCTTAAAAGACAAAAACAAAAACTAGAATAAGTTACTTCCTTTTACAGAAAAATTATCATGTTTGCTGTTTTTGTTTACTTAAGAGCATCTGAAATCATAAAGTTACTTAATATCATTTACTTTACCAATCTATACAAAAAGAACACCCAATCACAATCTAACTGAGATATATAACCTTTTCAGAGCTTCTATCACTTAAAACAAAATTGAGACATTCAGAGCAAACAATTGAACTCAGTTACTCAATTGAGGCACCAGCAGGAATATGTCATTTATTCCATCTTAAAAGATCCATTGTATGAAGAAATATCCAGTATAAGGAGAAAGTATTTACAAAGTCAGATAACATGAAAGGCAGAAAATCTACATTGTATCTAAGTATTCCCTTGTTCTATAACTATATAGGAAGTGGTTTTGTTTTGTTTTGTTTTTTATATATGCAGGACATTTTCAAAGCATTGAGATACAATCATGAATGAATGTAAAAGTTCCTGCTCTCCTGGAACTTAACATGCTCATGAGTGAGACAATGAACAGATAAGTGTACCAAGAAGTCAAGTATAATGTCAAGTAATGAAAAGTGTGATGTAGAAGAAAACAGAGCAAAGAGATAAAAAGCTTGATTGGGGGAATTATGATAGAATGTACCTCTCAGAAAGGAGGCTTCTGAGCAGAATGAAGCTAGAAGGGAGTTACACCAATACAAAAAATTTACAAAGAGATTATTCAACAAAATCACTATGGAAAGAAAGCCTTAATTACCAGGGAGAAAATAGATCTTTATATTACATTTTAAAGCAAAGTTTATTCCAGAGAGCTTAAATTAGTTAAATGTAAAATAGACAATTTGTTTAAAAAACAAAGAAACATAGATAAATATTTATGTAATATTAGATTAGGAAAGGGTGAACTAAACATGTAAGCAAAACAAAAGCTCTAAAGAAAAAAGCTAAATTATACAAAAATGTAAAATTCTGGCATGCTTGAATTTTATGATATATACAAAAGAAGTAGAGAAATGACCAAATGATAAAATACTTGAATATGTCTATTTTAAATGTCAATATATAAAGAATTTTCAAATTAAAAAATACTTTCAGGTAGTATCTGAATAATAATTAAGAAGCAATTCACAAAAAAAAAGAAATAAGAACTACCAATGAAGACAAAAAAGAAAAAGTTCAGCCTAACCTGTGTCAAAGAAATGAAAATTGCTTTTTACATTATGCTATGATATTTCTCTTATCAACCTGAGAAAGCATGTATACACATGATAGAAATATTTCAAGTAAGAGGGATTTTTAAAATTTTATAATACAAGAAAAATATGTTATAATAGCTTCGATTATTTATGTCTCCAAACAAAATAGTGAACTTGATTAGAATCATATTCTTCATTTTACTCACCAGAATGAAAAGCAAAGGCAAATTACTCCATTAATACAGGAGCAAAAGAACTGAAAACAGGCTACATTCTTAAATCTTCTAAATTATATGCATTCTTTTAATCAAGAGTCTCTGCCATCTAGACTTTTTGTGAAGAAAAAACCATTTTTTTTATTTTATTGAACACTTGGATGATAATATTAACTGGGTTTTTTTTTTTTTTAATTCCTGGATGGACAGAAGGAAATGTTCGAATAGTAAATCCCAGAATGGTGTGGACCCAGGATTGCTGCCAATTATGTTAGCTTTCCCATTGGGAATCTTAGCAAACTGAAAAGTAATCCATTAGGAAATGAAATCTGGAAGTATTGTGTCCGGTGAGTCCCTTCTGGGCCACCACCTGTGGTGCACTGGGCTCAAGATGAAATCTACATCATCACAGGATACAGGCTGTACTGGGAAAAGAAACCCTAGGAGGCTGGATCTGCAAGAGAAGAGAAAGCATGAGTCCTCTGACTGCCATCATCCCACAGAGAGGTACACAGCGCCCAGAGGTTCTGCTCCTGTCTTATGGGTCTGTGTTCTTCTAGAGGGCTATTACTTCCTGTCACTTAAGCCTTTTATAGGGCAAAAATGAGAAAGCAGCCTTATCAGTGGGGCAATACACAGGCTACTTGGAGATGGGGTACCAGCTGTTCACTGGTCTCGTTTGATAATGCCAGCTGTCCAGCACCTGAAGTCCAGATGGCAAATAGGATTTGTAGTACCCTGACTTTGGGAGGTACCTCAGGTCTGGTGGGAAGCTGAGCTTGGGAGCAGTCCCTCCCACTAGGAGAGGGAACATCTCCTAGTCTCTGGCAACTATCTAGTTAATCCAGAACCAACACCCAGAGTCACTTTCAGGCAATTTTATTCACTGCATCACAGATAGAAAGGGGGTTTGAAGTTCCTGGCCTGAAGATGTACCAGGTCAGGTTCAAAGATTTTTTTCCAAGTAAATTTCAAGAGACACAGACGTAGAGAACAAATGCATGGACACCTAGTGTGGGGAGGGGCATGTGGGATGGATTGAGAGATTGGGATTGATGTACATACATTACTATGTATAAAGGAGATGGCTGGTGAGGGCCTACTATATAGCACAGGGGGGAAAAAAAGTACAATCTGTTTGCAGGATATATATTAAGTTAATCTTAAAAATGCATTCCAATATACATTAGGTGCAAACGAATACTGTTTGATTCCACTCATACGAGGTACCTAGAATAGTCAAATTCATAGAGTCAGAAAGTACATGGTAGATGCCAGGGGCTGGGAGCTGGGTGGGTGGGGAGGGGGAATGGGGAGTTAGTGTTTAATGGGGACAGAGTTTCAGTTTAGGAAGATGAAAAATTCGGGAGACGGATGATGGTGAGAGTTGCACAGCAATGTGAATGTACTTAGTGCCACTGAACTGTACAGTTAAATAGGTTTAAAATAGTATGTTTTACATTATATGACTTTTACCACAATAAAAAACATTTTTAAAGAGAGAGAGATGAAGTAAATTTCAATCTAAAGGGAATCCCTAATTTTTTTTAGAAAACTAGCTAGACTTTATTAACACTACAGTGTTTCAAACAATACATTAAGTGCTTTACAGCTATTATTTTATTTGATCATCCTAATAGCAGCATGACAGGGAGGTTATATTTTCCACTTAACAGACAAGTCAAGCACAGGGAGGTAAAATAAATTTTCCAGTTCCACAGATCTTATATGTAGCAAAGTGGAGACTTGAATTTAGACTAGAATGAGCATTAAACCAGTTTTCTTAACTATTACTCTGCTCTATCCGTCTTAAACTATGGATTACTCTTGTGAAAGTGTTTATAAACTGAAGTCACTATGCGATTTTTTTTCATATTGGGTACATATCCTGGTACCAAGTCTTTAAATATATATTTATTGAGTGAATAAATAATTGACAAAAGGCTAAATGAAGAAAAAGCAGGATATTTCAAACTTACTGAATATACTCTGTGCCTAAATGTCTCGGCTTTGATTTCAGTACATGTTGAAAAATTGCTTTACAGGTTGGACTTAAAAATAATTCAGAGAAAACAGAGTTTGTGTCTGGTCAGCTGTTATAAAGTAAATTTTACCCAGTGAGAACAACCTCAGTGCACTAATGCAGTGGATCAAATGTTTCTCTATATATTTACTACAACATATAAGGGCATAAGTAAAGACAGGAGGAATGGAGATGAGTATTTTAAGTCCTCTAAATTATACCTAATTAGTTAGAGGAGAATATGTATTTGAAACACAAAGTAATCTGGAATAAACTTGTCTTATGATCATGAATTTGGGCAAAATATCAAGAAATTTGGAAAGTGATCCAATTCCTTTTACCTTCAAGAAAGAGAAGTAGGTGGTCTATTCCTTTCATAAATCTAGGAGAACATATGCAAAAACCAGCTGAAGACACTTGTAATGTGTTGGATTATCCATGCAAACAACAAAAAGGAAAGTCATTCCTCCTAGGGTGTTCCGTTTCTCTTGGTAAGAATTGACCAAGTGTGAACTAAGAATAGTGGCTCTACAGATATCTAGGGCAGATAGAAACAGAGAGTACAAACGTAATGAGGTGCTTGAGAATTTCCTCACAAACACTATTCCAATCTTTCTGATCAGACAAAATTTCTCCTGAGTCACCTAAGGAAGTAGAACAGTTGATGTTGGAGAGTCATGGCCTGGAGTCTCAACTGCTTTCTTGGTGAATCCTATGAGTCATCATAAGGGTAATGCCCCTTTTCTACTTCACAAAGATGTTTTGCAGATTAACTAATTAAATGATTATGAAGTGTTACATCTTATTAGGTTTATTATGATCATTAAGTTCTCATGATGAAGAAATAGATTTTGAAATTTGAATTTCAGTAGGTAGTATTCTTCCCTCTGGATCTGTCATGAATCCCAGCTATGTTCTAGGGACCGTCTCCGACACCTTTTCACTCTCAATCGTTAAAACAACACTAACCACTAGCACTTTCTCGAGGCACAAGGAAGAGTTAAGGAAGATGTGGGTCTATTTGATGAATGTCATCTGCACAAGCTTTGACACTAGTTCCCTAAATAGTATAGTATGTCATCAATATATATTTTCTAGTACACTTTAAAAATACAATATAAATACTATATTAATATATACATGAAACAAATATATAAAATAAATGTATATTTATTGTATAAAATAAAATATGTAAACAAAATATATTTCTATAAACATATAAATATAACAAATGTAAGAATAGCCAACATTCACAGAGCATTCAGTTAGGTACTGTTTAATTGCATAAATTATTTCACCAAATCTATTCAACAATCCTCCTTTTTTTTTACTGATAGAAATTCATTTAGTACTTTTTTCCTATCTGGTAGCATCAGGTGGGTTGAGTTCACCTATCCTTTTACCTACTTTGGACCAGTAGGAACTCAAAACTGTGCTACCAGATCCCATAAATAATTTGTTCATTACACCTTTCACTTCATCAGAATCACCTGAATGGATCTGCTGAAATCATTTGTCTAAAGTTGCACCTCCCTCAACTTCTCATCCCTCTTCATTGAATTTGCCAATCAATTTACCCTAATTTCTTGTATTAGGATACTAGATATTGGTTCTTTGCTTCTGCAATGAATTGTTTTAGCTTAGGCACATCTTTAACTGAAGGACTTCTTAAAATTTTATTTTACACATGAGAAACTGAGGAACAGAGATATTAAGTAATTTGCCTCAGGTCACACAACACATAAACTGTGGAGCCATATATATGAACCCAGGTAGTCTGAATCCAAACTCCCACCTCAACTGCTAAGTCTTCCTCCTTCCTGACTGTCTTCACATACCTCGTCACCACCAGAAAATGCTTTTGATCATTTTATTTTGCACACAGAAATACAATTTACATTTCTTCTATAAAAAAATGGAAAAATTTGATTGAATATAGGCCAAAATTTGTTATGGTGGTGATATTTTGGAATTACTTTCTTTAAAAAAAAAAAACTCCAGGGCTTCCCTGGTGGCGCAGAGGTTGAGAGTCCGCCTGCCGATGCAGGGGATGCGGGTTCGTGCCCCGGTCTGGGAAGATCCCACATGCCGCGGAGCGGCTGGGCCCGTGAGCCATGGCTGCTGAGCCTGCGCGTCCAGAGCCTGTGCTCCGCAACGGGAGAGGCCCCAGCAGTGAGAGGCCTGCGTACGGCAATTATTGTTTGCATAATAAGCTTTTTGTTTGTTTACACACAAAAGTATATCTTCTGCTATTGCTAAACTTCTGAATGATATTATTGTCTTCTTTCCTTATTAATTCAGGGAGTGTCTGTGTGTGAACACTTTGGGATGGAGGGAAGAGTAGTGAGGGATGGATTATTGGCTTTAGAACCTCTGGATGATGTTTCCTGGAGATATTGACAACACCAAAATTTTGGCCTCAGGACATTGTTTAGGTGACGGAACTTACTGGGACATTGTTTAGGTGATGGAACTTACTGGCAAATGAACAGAGGAAAATGAGCGAAGATGATTTCAGAATGCTGAACACCTCCGCTGTACTATTTAAAGGATTTTTAATCCTTGATATCACTAGTGATCTCTTTAATATACCATGACCGTCATGTGTGTGTGTGTGTATATATATGTATATATGAATTATTCTGTCACCTCCTCTGAAAAGACTAGAGCACAAATATTGGTTTAGATTTTGGGGTTTTCTTCCAATGCAGAATATGATCAGTAACTAAGAAAAATAATCCAAAATATATGGATCTGACCTGTCATTAAAAAATATTGGAATCACCATAAACTGTTTTTTGTTTTTTTGCGGTACGCAGGCCTCTCACTGTTGTGGCCTCTCCCGTTGTGGAGCACAGGCTCCGGACACACAGGCTCAGCGGCCATGGCTCATGGGCCCAGCCGCTCCACGGCATGTGGGATCTTCCCAGACCGGGGCACGAACCCGCGTCCCCTGCATCGGCAGGTGGACTCTCAACCACTGCGCCACCAGGGAAGCCCTAAACTGTTTTTTTTAAGATAATTTTTTAGCTAGAAGGCAGGCAGAAAAAAAAGTCCACATAGAAAACAAACTAATGGTTACCAAAGGGGATAGCAGGTTGGACGGAGATAAATTAGGAGCTTAGGATCTTGGGATTAACATATAGATATTACTATACATAAAATAGGTAAACATAATAAGGACCAACTGTATAGCACAGGGACCTCTGCTCAATGTTATGTGGCAGCCTGGATGGGAGGGGAGTTTGGGGAAGAATGGATACACACTTATGTATGGCTGAGTCACTTTGCTGTGCACCTGAAACTATCATGACATTGTTAATTGGCTATACTCTAATATAAAATAAAAAGTTTAAAAGAAAATAGGTAAACAAGGGCCCACTGTATAACACAGGAAACTATACTCAATATCTTGTACTAACCTAAAAGGGAAAAGAATCTGAAAAAAATATAGATATATGTATATAACTGAATCACTTTGCTGTATACCTGAAACTAACACAATATTATAAATTAACTATACCTCAATTTTTTAAAAGTATGTTTTATTAAAAAACAAAGTCCATAAAAGTGCTAGACTTCATAAAACATGAAGGAAAAAAATGCTTCTAGAACTTGAATAAAATTCAATGCAGACTCCACTTAAGAAAACTGGAAGAGTAGCACCTATTTTTTTTTTTTTAAGATTTTTTTGATGTGGACCATTTTAAAGTCTTTGTTGAATTTGTTACAACATTGCTTCTGCTTTATGTTTTGTTTTTTTTGGCCACGAGGCCTGTGGGATCTTAGCTCCTCAGCCAGGGATCAAACCCACACCCCCTGTATTGAAAAGCGAAGTCTTAACCACTGGACCACCAGGGAAGTCCCCTAGAGTAGCACCTATTTTAAAGAAAGCAGGGAGAGTTTCTTGCTGTGACATTTGGTTCTGCTGCTGTCATTTCTGTGATGATGAATGGAATGTTCGCCTTCTGAAACTGAAGAGTCCAGAGGAAATCTGCCTAAAGTCAAGCATGTTCAGCAGCTCCGAGGTGAACCTCAAGCCCAGTATCTTTCTGTCTCTCTTTGCCTTTTGCTGGCTGACTGCACAGCCCCGATATGCTGCTACGTACCTCCTTATTTACCCCAGCCGGAAAGGGGTTCGCTTTTACTCGAGAAATAAAAATAAATAGGACTCTAGGCCAAAGAGGTGAAAGATGGGGAAGAAAAGAAAGATATAACTGAAATGCATAAAAATCACAAATTATATAGATAAGCAAAATGTGTTGCTTTTCATAATATAGCCCCAAATACCCTAAGGTCCACAGTTACAGATAACAGGGCTGTAATGAATGACTCAGGAAAAATCAGAGATGTTAGGAGTAGTTGCTGAGTCTGTGGGAGTTGATTTTGCAAACACAATGTCTCAGGTAAGACCCCTTTGGTGGCTGTAATCCAGCACGGGGATCCTTACCATACCTATGACTGGTGTCATGGTCTCTGGATGTGTTCCTTGTGGGGAGGGGAAAAAAATGTGGCTGGCCTTTTAAAATAATAGACCTAACACTATTTTTGAAAGTGCAGAGTAAATGAACTGTGACAATTAATACTACAGGTGACACAGGTAAAATAAATCATAACATTATATACCTTTCAACGTTGTTTTTCCAAATGAGCTATATGTCATACCACTATAGGTTTATAAATAAATTTTCTCCAACTTATGTCAGATTTACCATCTTCACATATGAGCTTGATAAAGCATCCTTAAAAGATTGCAAAGGGACAAACTTTCAGCAGCCAAAGTAACTCTTAAAAGGTCTTTTTGCATTGAAATTATAGAGTCTCAAGACAAAAACTTAAACAGTTTCACCTATATTTGTCACATATACAAATCACTTGTCTCTAAACCACTGACATAAAAACATTTATTCTGGGCTTCCCTGGTGGCGCAGTGGTTGAGAGTCCGCCTGCCGATGCAGGGGAAACGGGTTCGTGCCCCGGTCTGGGAGGATCCCACATGCCGCGGAGCGGCTGGGCCCGTGAGCCATGGCCGCTGAGCCTGCGCGTCCAGAGCCTGTGCTCCTCAACTAGGGGAGGCCACAGCAGTGAGAGGCCCACGTACCGAAAAAAAAAAACCAAAAACCAAAAAACATTTATTCTTGGATTGACTTGGGAGAAACATCATGAAATCTCAGTTATCTTGTCTATAAAGTGGCGATAATAGGAGCTCTACCAAAGTCATCAGGATTAAGAGAGTTTAGTTGGAAATTCACACAGAAAAGAAAAGTCTGTTCAAACAGTCTTGATCCAAATTCGTCTCTTTCGAATTTGATGAGACTGTCATCCTCAAGACACGGTTGCTGGAGGATTACACCTGGTATTGGGGGAGAAGGAATTGAAATGCCTAGAATAGGGCAAGGTCAGGCAGATACGTTCTGGCCATTAACACGAGACAGACAGTGAAGTCAGCTTGCTCTCACATGCACCTGCCTCCTACAGCTATCCCTTTGAAAAGTGTCAAAGTATCACACACATGCAAAACATTGGGGAAAAACATCCCCATTCTCAAAAGGCAAAGTTTAACTCATAGAACTGGGAATGTTTTATGTACCACCCATGGCAGATGGTCCTTCCCCTCTCCAAGAGCTAGGAAATAGTCTGATATTCTCTCATTGATCCCTAAGCCTCTAGTTTAATGGGCCAAGTGCATTCCTACCTCAGGACATTTGCACTTGCTGTCCCCTCATCTCAATGGCTGTTCCCCAGGTCTTTGCACAGCTCACACCTTCACTTCCTTCTGGTCCCTTCTCAGATGAAATTACCATGAAAACCTACCTTAACTACTCATTTCAAGGTCCAGACTCCACTTTCTCATCCCTGCCCAACACTGCTTGCCCACCTTCCCTGCCCTGTGGAGACAGAAAAACCCAACTCCCTCAGTTGCTGTCAGTTTATTTAACAGTTAGTCATCACTCATCCAATGCTCCCAGAGTGCCAGATTTGCTAAGCAATTTATGTACATTACATCTCTAAATCCTCACCAGGGCTCTCCAAGATCTGTATCATCACCTCCATGTTACAGATGAGGAAAATAATCCTAGAGAGGTTAGGCAATCTGCTCCAGATCACAGGGCAAAACCAGGTAATCTATCACCAACCAACACTAATCAACTGAGCATCTCCGATGCGGGAGGGCATTTTGCTGGCTGAGGATATATAAATTGATCATACCTCACCTCTGCTCTCAAGGAACTTCCAATCCAGAAGAAAAGCCAGAACAAGGTTGTTTACAACATAGGACAAGTGAAAGAAACAGACAAAAACTGTAAGGACTCAAAGGAGGAAGGAGTCACTGTAAAACAGAAGCAGGAAGATTTCACAAATGTTACGGACTGAATGTGCATGTCCCCAAATTCGTGTGTTGAAGCTCTAAGCCCCTGTGTGATAGAATGAGGAGGTGGGAACTTTGGGAAGTAATTAGGTTTAGATGAGGTCATGAAGGTGGGGTCTTCAGAATGGAATTAGTGCCCTTATAAGAAGAGACCAGAGGGCTTGCTCTCTCTCCCCCTCTGTCCATCAAGTGAGGACACTGAGAAGGTGACTGCCTACAAGCCAAGAAGAGACCCCTTACCAGGAACTGAATCAGCCAGCACCTTGATTGTGGACTCCACAGTCTCCAGAGCGGCGAGAAATAAATAAATGTCTGCTACTGAAGCAGCCCAGTCCAGGGTATTCTGTCATAGCAGCCTGAGCTAATACAACACAAGAGCAGTGATTTGAGCAAACCATAAGGAGAAGTAAGTAGCGTTTTACTCAATGAAGATGCATTCAAAGCAGGGGGAGAATTTCCTTTCAGCAACACAGTGATTTATTGATTGATATCATATTAAACAAGCTCCAGGTAAAGCTAGATTTAAGAAAAAACAACTTAAGAAAAACAAATATCTGTGTTGCTCTTTAAAGGTATTCAGAATAAATCTAGAACAAATATACATTCAGGGAGGTGGAAATAATATATCTGCGTAAACTAGAAAAATGAATGGGTGAGATGTAGCCCACTGGAAAAGAATATTGGCTATGTAATATTGGAGGAGAATCTTTGTTAAATTCCACATTTTCCTGTGGTAAACTGGAGTCCCTGACTATGATTTAGAGATGTATACTTTTCATTTTGTCACAGAGTTTTAGAAAGAGGTTTTTTTTCCCCCCAGAGAAGCACCCGTCAGTGACATTTATTGTCTCTGTGATTTTAGTTCAAAATCAGTTCAAGTTATGACATGAACTTTCCAACTGCCAACAGTGCAAAGTCAACTTGGGATCTGAAAACCTGAGTGCGGTTTTTCTGCCTCTTACATCATCATTACCAGCAAGAAAGCCTGGGATCAAAAGTTAGCTGACAATTGAGTTCATTATGCCTACGGCAAAAATATAAAGTGCGTTCTCCCGCAGCTGTACCAGTTCTGCCCTCCTGGACGGGTGTAAAAACTCGCTTCAGAAAGTGAAGTTGGAAAGTGTGCCTTAAGACAACCACGGACTGGCTCAGTGCTTCTGAGTTTTGGCTGTCCCGTATCACCTGGGATCACGTGGGAACCTTTTAAAACTTCTGATGCTCAGATCACTGGGAGTACGATGCAAACATCTACATATTTTTTAAAGCTCCCAAGGTGATGCCGATGTACACTTAAGGTTCAGAATCACTGCTTCCATTCGTCTGGTTAGTTTCAGCCCTGCATGAACATTAGAATTACTTGGGGAGCTTTTACAAAACAACGACGTCCAGACACCACCCTCAGAGACACTGATTCCGTGGGTCTGGGATCAGCAATACTTAAACACTCCCCAGAGGCTTCTAATACGTACCCAGGGTTGAGCACTGTTGTTGGTACTGATCCCACATCTGTCACTATATCATGCAGCTCTTTGTCAGGAAAATGTTGATTGAAAAATTATAGGCAGGTCCCTCTGTAAGACAAAACCCCAAAACAAGAGGGTTGAAGTTCCCCCCAGGACTGCAAAGGAGAAGAGGAGTTTGTCCATGGCTCTGAGTCAAATGTGTTCTTAGACCAATTATACAAATTTTACTGCACCAACTAAGACTGAGCAGAGATCAGATATTGATGGAGAAAATTTGATAAGGGTAAGTTCTTTGTTACACGGAATTTTCGGGTTCAGAAATACCAAACCTTCAAAAAGTTTTTCCTTAGAACCTTCTTCAGGTTAGAGGGAAAACAGGATATTTTAATCCTCTTTATACGTTCTGCTTCCTTCTTCTTCTCTGTGTAGATGGCTTTGGATTATTGAACAGCCTGCTAATGCTGACATTCTGAGGGTCCATCAAGCCCTAACCTTCAGCATGTCCAAAGTTGAATTGTCCTCTGCTCACAATAAATCCCTTCAACCTTCCAATGCCACCATCCCCAGGAGTGGCTCCACGATTTCTTTCTCTGCCCAAACTCAAAGCTTGGGGTCCCTCTAGGTCACTTTCCTTCTTTCCTGGATCAAGTGAGAAATCACATGACATGAATTTTCCCCTCACAAGTCTCCTGTCGCCCTTTTCTCTCCATCTGTACTAGACTCTTGTTCTCTTCCAAACCTGAATTATTGAATATTATCACCCTTTTCTCCCTCACTTCCCTTTTCAGTATCTTTTATTCGTCACCAACACATGACCTTGCTTGAGCACACTTTCATCTTGTTACTTTCTTGTTCATGAGCGCTCCATGGCTCCCTATTTTCTACCATTCCTAAACTAAACCTTTTTTTAAGACACGTCGTCCATCAATTTTACACTACTTTTCAAATCTTAGATTCCCAACTACTCCCAAAAGCATTTCTTCCTTTATTTCTTCATTGATGTCTTAAATTGCTCCACTGCCCCCTCTACTTACCCAAATCCTACAGATGCTTAAATGCCCAATAAAGTAAATATAAAAGCCACTGTCACAAAGAGCCCTTGTCTTAAAGTTCAGTACAAGAATTGAAACAGGCTGAACTTAATGTTTAGATGACTCATCGTGTCAAGGGAATTATACACTGCGTTTCATGCTCCAGACAGAATGAAGAACACCCATTGGAGGTGAAGGAGAGTTGACACCCATTTCCACTGGAACCACCTTTGCATACCCAGTTCTGCTGGTCCAGCTGTGGTGACTCTTGTTAACTTCAAAGGCTGCTCATGCCAAGGAAGTCCAGGAGAGCAGGGAACAGGAAAGAGCGATGCCCCAGAAGAATTGAGCCCTGGAAGGGTGATGCCTCCTGAAAATATGGTTTTTAAAAAAAGACAAAAATTGTAATTTTGGGGGTTCAAATAATTAACCAAAGTGCTCTCCCACTCAGGGAGTGGAAGTCCATCTCAGGGAAAGACAGTCGAGACCCATGAAACATAATATCATGAAGCACACCACTTGAGCACTTTGTGATTTGAAGATTTATAGGGAAAACAGAAACTATGAGCTGTTGGGAATTCATTTCACAGATCACTACCGTCACACAGAATCCTTCTGGACTGCTCCTCCTAGGATGAAGAAGTTTCCAGAATGGCAGTTTCCACTGAGTTTCTGCAGAAAGAAGAAGACTCCAGTGGGGATGGTACACCGCATGGCCTGCGATGCCTAGCAATCTGAAATTACACCACGGCCCGGCGCCTTAGGAAAAGGACACAGATGGTTCCCCAGGGTGTGTGTCTGTGTTTTCATTTTCAGTTTGGGGCCTGTCAGGGTGTGCAGTGCAGGTAAGTGATTATCTCCTAGTGATGTCAGATCTTTGTAGAAAGTTTGTTTCCTTTGGATATTAAATCACCCAGGGTTGTATATGGCTGTTTCTATTAATAAAATATGTTCTGCTGAGTTTGGGGATATATTTCTTTTCCTTATTTTCAAAGGAAACATTGAATTGCTTTTCTGGAGCAAGGTTTTCAATCCCTTCTGCATTTTTCTTGCGTCTACGCTATTGTCATTGAGGTTACGGAGCTGGGGAGAAAAAAGTAATTTCAAGAATAGGAGTGAGAGTCATGTTATGAATAAAATTTATGTGGTGAGTCTTTTTTTACCTCCAGAAATCAACTTTCCTGTCGCTTCCCACATTTTAGAGCCTTCCCTCTCAGCTGCTTTTATACCGTGCCTAGTCCAATTGTAGCATCTGAAACGCTGCGTTGTTATTTTTGTCCATACCTTGCTTCTCTCCCATCAGACACGCATCTCCTTTAGGACAGGGACTGTGTCCCTCATCTCTGTATTTTCATTGCCTAAGACAGTGCTCAATAAATATGTGGAATGAGCCAGAGATAACAGTTATGTGCTTTTAGACATACAGGAATTGGAAGACATATTTATATGAAGACTAAAGAAAAAAATGAAACTATGTTAAAATGGAAAGAAGATGCTGGAAATAGTTATAGGAAATTTTGAGACTTTTTTTTAACATCTCAGAAGCATGGAAGGGCCCATGCAAGAAAAACTGACATAACAGGGCTCTTCTGTGGGACAGGGTCTGATCAGGGGCTGATGGATCTCTACACATGCTTAATGCCCTAACTCTGGTGACACTTTAGGGACACAAGTAAAGAGACCTGCACTTCTCCAGTCATGGGAGGACATTGCTATAAGGAGCGAGCCAGTAAAAATAATTTAAAAAGTTAAACGCGGAAGGGTTACGATTTTTATTGGAATATAATGTATGTGTTAAAGTTTGTCTATGGGCAAATTTGGGCTTTTACTGAGATGAAATAAAGTAGACTAAATCTAATGAACTTTTTGTCACCACATATGAATGCTGTGGAAGCATTTGAAAATAGGTATGGCTGGACCTACCCAAATGGGAACAGAGAAGCTCTTTGCAAGGGCTACCTTGGAATACTCCCTAAGAATACTGGATTGGAAGTATCCAGGAATTAGTTTTACATTGTTTTTGAGGGGCACAAACTCTGGAGTCACACAACTTACATTCAAATCCCAGATCTGCTGCTTACTGGCTGTGTAATTTGGCAAATGTTTCTTAAGTTCTCCTTAAGTTAATTCAAATGATATACCTGGTCCTATCTCATTTATGAGATTTTGGTGAGGATTCAACAAGATGACACATAGTAAGCAGTCAATAGATATTGGTTCTTATCATAACAACCTTCCTAGTCAGTGTTGTTGCAGTTTATGTTCTGCAGAAGACTATGAGATACTATTTGATAGAGCCATAACGAAAATCTTGAGGAAAATCTGGTCCTCTGTGGCCCTTTAAGACTGACACGGGGGTAGGAGGGTCAGATCGTCCCAAAGATGTCTTTGGTTGTTCAAAAGCTGAGAAGGGGGCTTCCCTGGTGGCGCAGTGGTTGAGAGTCCACCTGCCGATGCAGGGGACACGGGTTCGTGCCCCGGTCCGGGAAGATCCCACATGCCGTGGAGCGGCTGGGCCCGTGAGCCATGGCCGCTGAGCCTACGCGCTCGGAGCCTGTTTCCCGTAGCGGGAGAGACCACAACAGTGAAAGGGCTGCATACCGCAAAAAAAAAAAAAAAAAAAAAAAAAAGGTAATAAGCCAAATTAACTAATATTATCTCTGGGTGAAGAAATGATATGTGATTTTTGCTTTCTTCTTTATGCTTTTTCTATATTCGTCATTTTTTGTCAAAATGAGATCCTGACAAGGAAATGAATTAACTTCAGACTATCTAGCTTATCTCAGTAGAAGTTGGATTATTTTTCTTCATTGACTATGTTTTTTCCATTACTTACTAGATTTGAAGACCATTATCTTTATAGGAACAAATCCTTATACTTTCTGTGTCAGACATCAAAAATTCCCCAACAATAAAACTGCCAACTTGATAACCAAGACCTACTTAGAATATACCCAGGGAACGTCCCCGAAAGCGTTCACTTATTCACCTGGAAAAATCATTGAGTTTCTCTACAACCTCGGAGCAGGTTGTGATATTCTTTGTGGTATCCGGACGTGATCACATCTATGCGTAGCTGATGCTTTGCAGGAAGAAACCCATCTGAGACAGGCAATTAGAAAGATAGAAATTCAGATTGCATATCTGAGACTCAAAAACGTCCCTGAGAACTTTTAAAGACCTGGTAAAACCTATTAAGTCTTTTTATAAAGCTCTGTGTCAGGTAAGGAACACTTGTTGGCCACATAATCTTAGGTTCCCATGATTTGGATAGTGAAAACCACTTTGATAGCTCTGTTACCCAAGGAATCTGATCTGTAAAAGTGACAGTTCTCCTGTTATATGCCCTTGACAGTCCTCCAGTGTTCCTTGGTTTTGTCTCTTACATGATTCATGTTTATCAAATGTGTCTGTATCATTTTACTGATGTGAATCAATAACATACCTTTACACAATGAAAATTTGGGCATATTTCATTTCTAACTTAACACCATTTGTTCTATTAATTCAAGGAATATGTCCCCCCATGGAAAGTATGAATGCATATATGTGAGTCCAAGATGAACTACGGGCAGAAAAGGAAAATGCATGAGGGCAACTGATATACATAGAAACCCAACTTGAAGAGATCATCGTTCTGTGATGGTGTGGCTCTAAAGACTAATCAAAAAGGAACTTTTGTGTTTGAACTAACAGGTTCTCTCCATGAAGGATGGCAATTACCAGCACCGGAAGCAGCCAATACCCAGAATTGAACACAATACCTGGGGTGGGGCAGCCACTGGGGAAGCAGAGACAGAATCAGGTGCTGGAAGAAAGTCTGGTCCAACAGGCAGAACATGATGTGTGGAGAGAACGGGAAATAACCACAGATGGGAATCTAGACTGTCATTCTTGGGGGTATAGAAGTAGGGAAAGAGGTGGCATATTAAGAGGGAGGGTGGGGAGAAAAGGATTAACACACAGGAAGGGGGAAAACGGACATGTAAATAGAGAGCAGCAGCAAGGGAAAGATGAGAGATGATATTTGAGATGATATTAAGAGGCACCAGTTGAAAAGCTATTGGAGTCAGGAGCAAGCAGCAAAAGCCATTAGTTTCACGGCTACAATGTGTTATCTAAGAGTAACAAAAACAGCAAACATTTCTTGCAGTGCGTATCAGGCATAAGTGCATCCCTTGTATTAGTTCACTGTACCCTTTGCAATAATGTTATTGAGTAGCTACTATTATCACCATTTTGCAGTTTAAAAAACCAGAGGTTCAGGGAGATTAGGTGACATGCCTCAGGTTAGCAGCAGGGCCAGGCTTCAAACTCAGCATTCTGGTTTCAGAGTCACGTTCTTGGCCATTACGCTGCATTAGCTGGCTGGGGCTTGAGTACTGCCTATTTACGGAATATTTTCAAGAGAAGTATTTTCCTGAGAGCTGATGCCTCTTCTGCAGCCCTGCTCTGGTCTCAGCAGGAAACAATCAAGTAGGTTTTCCCTTTTTAAGCTGTATTGAAAGGCACATCACAGTTCCGGAATTGCATTTTGTTTCCAATATTTCAGGCATATAGAAGATAGAAGCACAAGAAAAGGAAGGGATGGGGAGAAACATCAACTTGCTTCCAGTATTTCCTCTATGAATAAGATATTTTGTCTAATTAAAAAAGAAAAAAAAACTGAAAGAAGGCAATGAAAACAACCATATGTGGTGTGAAAATGCCAGTTTTGCTAAGCAAAGCTAAAATGAAAACGAAGAAGCCAAGTTAATCCAAGGAGAGAAGAGGCAGGGATGAGCCCTAAGAACAGAGCCACCCACCCAAGTAACCAACAGCTTCAACCTCTGAAGAGACTTCCCTTTTGCTAGTAGGGAAAAAGAAAACTGCCAAACCCAGAAGTGAGAGAGATGGGGGGGGGAAACAAAAGCAAAAACAACTCCTGGCTTAAACAAAAAAAGAAAGGGAGGGAGGGAAAAGTGAAGAGCAGTCTTTGAGTAGGTCAGGTTAAAGTAAAAGACACTGCTTCACTGACTCCAAAGAAAATTGGGACAAGAGAAAGATGCTGAACTGGCTACATGTATGTCCAAGCCACCACAACACCAGTCATCACTTTGGCATAGGAAAACCACAGGTTAGGTTCAAATGTGCAATATGAATTTCAGTTTTAACAGGTTGGGAAAAAAATAAGCATCTTCTTTAAAACACGCATATTTGCTTTTTTCTTTTTCCTGTTTTTTCTTTCCTTTTTTTTTTTTTTAACTGGTGAAAGTGTTACTTCCTATGTAGAATTTGGGATTGAAATCTGTGGAATAACTTTCTAATTTTCCCAGCTAACCTATTTTACTGTTTATAAAATTTATTTTTCTTGGTAGAAATGTACCAAGAGCTCAAATATATTTATTATTATCATATATAACATATTTTATATATATTTTATTGTGTATATATATATATATATATAATCTAGAGGTTTGAAACTATAACTGAATTTTTGAAAACGATCAGGACCGTGTCTCAGTTGCACTAGCAATTTTAGCCATTTTAGGAATCCATATAGATCCCCACAGATCAATTCTACAATGGTAATCAGTATCAAGACAAGTGACCGTATCAGTTGTGCAGCAATCTGCTATGGAAATAAAATATGTTGACAGGGTATTGACCAAAGAACTGTATATTGGCTCAGTTATAATTTAGCAAAATATGGAGCATGGCGATAAACTTAGAGTTCACAAGAATATACAAAGCACCAAGATCAGCATTTGCCCGCGTTCTAAGCCATGCTGGGGGATGCGCTACCGGTACCAAACTCCACCGGTAACTAGCTGCATGCTCCTCCATATATTCCCGCCCCTCCCATCTGGGGGCTCCATAAATCAGGCTGACACGCATCTCCAAGTTATGGCAGCAGTGTTGTATAGCATCGGACCTCTCAGCACACTGAGCACGGAGACTCGTACTCAGTCGTGCTAAATACATATTTGGCTAATAAATGAGTGAGGGATGCTTTTCAGGATCTCTTATGGATTCTTGTATAATAGGAGACTCGAGTTCCCAACGTTTTCCCCAGCCTAGTCGGGAAAATAGCCAGTTCTTATTTTTCATAATAGCAATAGATTTTTTTTTTCATTTTGAGATCAGCAAGTGCACCAAGACAAGCTTCAAACGAAGAACCGTTTCCCACAGCCTATGGTCATGCCCCAGCTCAGTTTGCAGAAAGACAGCCTGAGGCACATAAAGGTCATACAAACCCAAAGGTCACAAATCTGAGCTCCCGTTTAAAGCTGTTCAAATATAATCTATGATATACTTGGCCATCAATTTTCATTTGAAAAAAGAATAAAAAAATCAGTATATAAAATACAAAATTGTTATAATTGGACCTTCCTAAAGAGAGAAATGACACTTTCCCCCAACACTGCTATACATATAGTATATTTACTTGTTTATACTCTGCCTCATTCCACAAAGCCTTTGTGAAAGCTTATAGTTTGATATTTTCCACAGATGTAACAAAAAAAGAAAAGAAAAGAAAAAAAGAAAGAAATAGTAAACACTTGCAAGTCCTGGAAATCCTCCCTAGGGTCCTGATGCCATGTACATTTGTCCAGTTTGCCCTATTCATCCCATATAACCCTGTTTACAATGATCAAAATTGCCCTTTTTACCTTTTCTCTGCAGAAGTAAAGTTTCCATCTTTATTCTCCCCAAACAGGTGAAGAAAGAGGGTTGGGGGAATTGCCACAGAAATAGCAAGAGACATAATCAGAGCCAGAAGCCAAACGTTCTGAATCAAGTGGGCTCATATGCCATAAAAATGAGTGATTTCTTTATTATAGGCCTCTAATTAACAAAATATGGTTTTAACATACAGCCAACAGAGCATATTTCACTGTGTCCCCGTAAAACACTGCTGGCAAATCGGAAGTAACATAATAGCTAAATCACTGCAATTTTCACCACATGAAGAAGACCCAACTTGAATTTTACATGACATCTACCTGATATCAACCATAAAAGGAGAAAAGTCCAATATTTAGTCAATATTTAGTGCCTAATTCAGCGAATGAAACTTTCGAGTCTATACTGTAGGCAAAACTAACATACATAAAATCACTGCAAATAAAAGCTGGATTCTATCTACAGCCCAAATTTCAGACATGCTTTTAAATCTTAAGGACTTTGTTTAAAATTTTGTCAAATGATCATTTTGTAAATTAATTTACTAAAATGACTGTTTGGGGGCAGAGGATAGACAGGATCACCTGGGACGTATTGTTCCTCCATTGTCCCTTTAGGGAGTCGGTCTAATTCTAACAAAACGAAGCAGTTGAAATGTGGCTTCGGTGCTCATCATCCCTTTCTTAACACTGTTGTCATTGTATTACTGTTTAAGGATGGTGATAATGGCTATGACGAGCATCATAAATGGTAAAGTCCTTCATCTTCCAAGGTTCATTGATAATTGATTGAGGCGCAACCGAGCTATTTAGTTTTTTCACAATTGGCAAGTGTATTTTCATAAAACCCAGGTCTAAAGAGAGGAAGACCTTAACTGGCCACTGAGGTCCACAGCCTCTCTACGCAGCATTAGAAGGATAGCCCTGGGACCTGGCAATGTTATCTCCTTCTCTGTTTCTTAGGAGGGTAGCAGCTGCACCACCTACAAGCATAGTGGTAAAGAGCCGCCTGCGTCTGCCAACCAAGCTAAACTATGCTAAGGGAGAACGAAAGGTCATTGCCGTTCAGCGCAATGACTGCTGTGCAGAGGGCTGGCTCTCAGCATTAGAAATGCCTGCAGCCTGAGGAGAAATAAGGCTGAAGAACGGGTCAAATAAAATCGTGTTTCTGGTCTCACACTTGGTTTCGAACCAAGAAGCTGTCCTGATTATATCCAGTTAACCACATGCAGGGCTGCTACGTTTTCTCTGCAATGAAAATGCAGGTGTTACCACACCAGGAAGTTGGTTGCATGAGGAGGTTGCTCTCAAAGCCCTGCCTCTAGGACCAAGGTCCTGCTTATTTGCAGTCCTGTGCCCCCAGCATCCCCTCCCATTGTCTCTCAAGCCCCTTGTGGCATATGGAGTTTAATAAACAAGGCTTGATTCGGAGAAGACCAAGTCCTCCTTACACACATTCATGCCTGGAGAACAATGAGCATTTTTCCTGAGGTGGACACTGAGAATGCCCTTTAAAAATCCATCATGCCTGCAGAGCACAGCCTCTAGAAGGAGCTTCCTGGTGCTAAAGGCAACAAGGGTATGATTTCTCTTAATCTGCTAAAATGCAGTCATTCATTTGGAGCAGTGGATGGATAAAAAACTCATCAGGGTATGCTAATGCCCCAATCCTATTCATTTAGGTACTTTCCTGTAGGTTCCAACCAACAACAGGATATGAACACTAAGTATCAATCACTCAAATTATAAGTACCAACTGATCGATACTTATTAAGTATCTATTCTGCACCCAGAATATTACTTGGTGCTAGAAAGGGATGAAAGATAAATATGAGACATTTCCCCTACCCTTTCTATAGTTAAAGAATACATAATTCACTTCGTAAAAACTCTTGAGTATATACCGTAGGCAAAACTAAGACACGCGCAATCATTGGAAACAAAAGCTGGACTCTATCTATAGACCAAATTTCAGACATACTTTTAAATCATCCTTTAAATCTCCAAATAAATGTAATTTTTTTTTCCCATATGAAACACATTCAAATATATATATATATATATATATATATTTGTGTGTGTGTGTGTGTGTGGTACGCGGGCCTCTCACTGTTGTGGCCTCTCCCGTTGCGGAGCACAGGCTCCGGATGCGCAGGCTCAGCGGCCATGGCTCACGGGCCCAGCCGCTCCGCGGCATGTGGGATCTTCCTCGA
>NW_021703778.1:23177623-23343219 GCF_005190385.1 Monodon monoceros
GTGTGTGTGTGGTACGCGGGCCTCTCACTGTTGTGGCCTCTCCCGTTGCGGAGCACAGGCTCCGGATGCGCAGGCTCAGCGGCCATGGCTCACGGGCCCAGCCGCTCCGCGGCATGTGGGATCTTCCCGAACCGGGGCACGAAACCATGTCCCCTGCATCAGCAGGCGGACTCTCAACCACTGCGCCACCAGGGAAGCCCAAAACATATTCAAATATTTAAGGATAATATGTGTATGTCTTATTTTTCCAGGCTAAAATTTCTTGAACCCCTTCTCACAGGACAAGATTTTAAAATTATTCCCCATCTTAATTGCATCTTTCTAAACAGATGCTTGTTAAGCATCTCTCTTAATACGCTGTGGTTCTGCGCACGCACTCTATCAAATTCCGTCTTCCTAGCTGCAAAATGGCAGAGCTGGGCTAGAATAATATGATTGTATCCTCCCACCATTAAAGGAGCTGATTTGAACTTGCACACCCATAGCTCTGTTCATCTAGGGGACTTCCAGGGAATATCCACAGAAAGCACTGTCATCAGATCAAACATGTTGAAAAGGGACCGGGGGTGTGTGGTAACCGCTGTAAAGGATGTGGTTTCCAGGGATTTGTCAGGAACCGAGGTCTCAGGTTATAGAGTGTGACAGGTGGGCTGGCTCACTTACGAGGCCACCAAGTATATGATCTGCGGAGCCTCTTAGAGCTCGGTCTCTTCACGGAGTAGAAAATAGAGACCAGGGGCCAAGGAACGTGCTGAGGAGCTACTCTGAGCAGCAGATTGCATTTTCCAAAAACGTTAGCAGAGCATTTCTGACCCCAGCTGCTCGTTCAGGACCTTGTCACGTCTCCAGCAAGAAGTGGGGCTTATTTCCTATCCCCTAGTGACAGCTTCGAGGCCAAGAATGCTCGAATGCTTTTGTATGTTTCTCTCTCTGTGTGTGTCTCTCACTGTCTCAGTCTCTAGCCATCTATTTATTTATCTGACTGTCTGTCTATCTATCCATCTATCCATCACATCTATCTATCTATCTATCTATCTATCTATCTATCTATCTATCTACCTACCTATCTACCTATCTATCTACGTATCTAGCCAGCCATCCATCCAGCCATCCATCCAGCCAGCCAGCCATCACATCTATCTATCTGTCTCTCATCTATCTCTATCTATCTATCTGTCTCTCATCTATCTCTATCTATCTATCTATCTATCTATCTATCTATCCATCCATCCATCCATCACATCGATCTATCAATCTATCTGTCTGTCTGTCCCCCATCTATTCATCCATCCATCACATCTATATCTATCTATCTACCTATCTATCTACCTATCTATCTATCATCTATCTAGCCATCATCCATCCATCACATCTATTTATCTATCTATCTACCTATCTATCTATCTACCTATCTATCTATCCATCTATCCATCCATCACATCTATCTATCAATCTATCTATCTGTCTGTCTGTCCATCTATCTATTCATCTATCCATCACATCTATATCTAACTATCTATCAATCTATCTATCTATCTCTATCTCTACCTCTATCTCTCTGCACATCTTTGGAGCTCTGAACCACCACGTAGTAATTCTGGTTTTCCCAAAGCCAACAACCTGGAGAGACCACAAAGAGTCATCTGAGATGCCCTGCTGTTCAGCCCCCAGCTGTCTGTGTCGTCCCAGCTCAAACACGTAAGTGACAGAGCTTCCCTGTGAGACTCCCTGAGGGAGAGCCACCTCGCTGAGCCCAGAACCATCAGAGATAATAACATGTAGTTGTTTTACACCATCAAGTTTGGAGCTGGTTTGTCACCCAGTGACAGATAACTGGGACTCTTCGTTCTTCAAGGGGGCAGGGAGACCCTTTCTTCCAAGTCCCTCCATCCTATAGAACCCCATTTGCTTTCCCTAGAGTTGCCTCCATGTGTGATGATAACAGAACTTGGTCAGGCTGAGACTCCAAAGGAGAAATTCACTTCGGGAAGTGATGAGATCAAGTCCAAAATCCAGGTCCTTCATCACATGTGGCTTCCCCTTCCCTGACTATGTTTACACAGAGTTCTGCTTCAGTGGACCTTAGGAATAAGTGCCCCACACCGTAAACAAAGGTACACATAATCGGGCCAAACAGGGTCCTTCATGGTGAATGTGGGGATGACCCCTGAGAACAGTGGACTCTTGAACCCAGCACAGAGATTTAGGTATCTGGTGAACCTGGGGTCCACCGGGGGCTCTCCTTCTAGATGGATGGGCTTGGGCAACTGTGCAAACCTTTCAGAGTCTCAGTCTTTTCACCTCTCAGCATGGCTATAAAAATGAGTGTGAATAATAGACGTAAAAACCTGCCACCACATAGAGGCTCAACAAACGTACTTGTCAATGTTGTTGCTGTAGCCTATCTGTGTTATTGTGATACTTTAATTCATTTCCAATAATAAAATAAGAGTATTACAAAAAATGGAATAGGACATAATCCCCACACATTGAACATTGAACTCATAATTTCAGTAAGAGGGGCGGGTAGAGTAATCATGAAGTGTTTATACCAAAATAAAAGGGGGGGGGATACTCTGAAGAAATTATCTTCTGTAGTACTTCATGGTGAAATTAAGTCTGGGGTTTCTGGGGAAACATATTCAAGACTGCAGAGCTAGAAATTTTACAGATTTGATGAAATAACCTTGCCTTCCTATTGTTTATGCAAACCTAGATGAAATCAAGCAAAATATCTGAAGGAACTTGAGCAAAAATTAGGCTCTGGGAGTTTTGTTTTCTTTCGTTTTTCTTAGATTTTCTGGGAATTTTTGCTAGTGGGGAAATTGAGACACCAGCATTGATTACAGATGGAATATTCTCAGCAGCCCAAGTGGGTGTTGATAGCTGTACACAGTCATCTGAGAGCAGAGGAAAAGGGTCGAAAATGAGAACGTAGTCTCCAGAGAAAATTATTATGGTCCTAACAGTCCTCAGTGGATAAATGCCTGGGAAAAAGGGTAAAAAAATAATTCTGGGAAAATAGGAGCCTAACAATGGAGCTTATTAAAAGTTAATTTTTAACTGATTGCCAATAAATTCTATGCTGAAAAATTGTGGGAGATAATTTCTATTTAATAAGATGAAAAGATCTCCTTGCCCCCTAAAATCTGGCGCTAAGAAGATAATATTCTGGTGAGTAGTGGTGCTTCCAGGACTAGAAAAGAGAGTCCTTCAAAAGCATCCCCGGGCTTTAGGCACCAGGCAGCATGGTCCCTCTGTTGAAAGATGACTTGCAGTTTTTATATCTCTTCAAAGGGAAATGAGCTGCAGGGACTTACCAGGGGACTTATTCCCAGGCTACCAGACATACCAGTCTTCTGTTTCTCATTGAGAAAAAGACTGAGGCTATGGAAAAAAAAAAAGTCAGGAAACCTAGTTCTAGTCTGTGCCCTGACAAAACCAGCTGTGTGACCCTGGGCTAGTTTCTCTGAATTCTTCATCTGAAAATATCCTCATGGGCTCAAAGACTCTCCAGTCATGTCCAGCTCCTTCCATGACACACATTCAAGATGTCTTTCCTTATTCTTTCAGCACCAGTTTTCCTGAAATGTGAAATTTGCTTAGGAGCCCCCAAATCTCAAGGGAATATCCCTTTTAAATCTAAAAGGAGTGCTTGCTGGTTACTGCTCTTTGGCAGCTCAGGGTCCCTTCCCCACACACGATCTGCAAGCACCCTGGGCAGCCTCCCAGCACGGCCCCTGACGCTGAAAGATGCCACAGCCTTGGCCAAGTGGGCTGCCCTGTGTGCACTTGAGCCCCTCAGCGACCCAGCCAGCCTCGTCTTCACCCCACGGCAGGCAGAGCAGAATGGCAGGTGAGAGTCTGATATGGGATTGGGATTCACTCCAGGGCTGGGGAGTTAACCAGCTCAGGAAGGGGTGACTCTCCCCAAGAGGAGGCCACACCCAAGTCCCAGAGTTGTCACAACACCACCAAGCTCCAGGACAGAGGAGGAGTGCTTGAGGCTGAAGAGAGAGAAGCAGGGGCTGTCGCAGTGAGGATTATGAAAGTATTTTTATTTTTATTTTTATTTTTTCTTTGCAGTACGCGGGCCCCTCACTGCTGTGGCCTCTCCCGTTGCGGAGCACAGGCTCCGGACGCGCAGGCTCAGCGGCCATGGCTCATGGGCCCAGCCGCTCCGCGGCATGTGGGATCTTCCCGGACCGGGGCACGAACCCGTGTCCCCTACATCGGCAGGCGGACTCCCAACCACTGCGCCACCAGGGAAGCCCTGAGAGTATTTTTAGATGCAAAGAAGATTTGAGTGTGGTGCGGGGTGGATGGGAAGGAAGCCATCGGAAAAGGCAAAGTCAGAGAGTGAGAATGAGGTAGAAAATTCAGAGGTTAAAGACTTGACCCTGATCGAGGAAGTGAAGCTCAAATAGGAAAGGGAAGAATGGATCTGATGGAGAGAGAAAGAGAGGGGAGGAACAGCAGAGGGAAAGAAAAACAGAGACAGAGAAAGAGACAGATACAGTCTATAGTAACATGAAGAATGAATATGATGGAGAGGGGAAGAGAGGAGGGAAAGAGAGACGGAGACAGAGAGAGGCAGATACAGTCTAGACTGGTGTTTGGCCAAACAGCTGGGCTCTATAGCTAGTCAAGCTGAGGCATAAAATTAACCATCAAATGTACTGTATGCGAAGATGTCTCACAGAGCGGGGACCCCACAGAGCGCTCGCCCCCCCTACCTCCTCATTCACGTTCTCTCTCTCAATGTAATTAACATTTATATCAGTAGATTTTCAGTAAAGCTGATTATCCTCCCAAATGTGGGTGAGCCAATCAGTCAAAAGCCTTAAGAGCAAAGACTGAGTTTGCCCTGGCAAGAAGGAATTCTGCCTCCAGAGGGCAAGATGGAAAACCTGCCCGAGGTTCCATTTCCAGCCTCCAGTCCTACCAGCTTCAGATTTGCCAGCCTCTGCTATCACATGAGCCAATATCTTAAAATAAATCTCTCTCTATGTGCATATACCACCTATTGGTTCTGTTTCTCTGGAGAATCCTGACTATAATCTGGTACCCAAAGTACTGTTCACACCTGACCATTAAGAAAGGTATCTTGGACCCATCTGACAGATAAGAAAGCTTCAGAGACTCTACCTTCCCCCAAGACCCCCCTGGCGACTACCTACCTCGATAACTACCCCAAGGACTTTCATGTGGAAAGGAATGGACACTTATTCAAATCTAGGTCATCTTTACCTCCAGACCCACTGTGTCCTAAGCCTGGCAGAGGCTCTTAGAAGCCATTTTGACCCCTTAGAAGCATTTGAAGCTTTTTAGGAATGCCATTTGGCAACGTCTGACCAGAGGGGCCAACAGAATTCCTTTCCACAATTCTGTGGCTCTGGCAACTACGTGGTCCTGTTTCTAAAGTGGCCTGGCCCGTGGGGTGCAGAAAGGAGCATTGGACACACAGGATCTTAATCACAAATGCCAAGACCTAGAAAAAAAATAGCATTTCTAACGATGGCTTACCCACACTCAGGCTGTGCTGTAGCTAAAAGCCCATTTTCTCCTCATTATTTCCTACTCCCACTGGTATGAATTCCTTCCTTTGGTCCGCCTTCAGCATCTCATATTCAGGGGCAAGGCTTATTCATCTGTGTAGTTGAATTCTAAATTATATAAGAAGAATGCAAAACCGTCTCACTGTGAATTTTGTTCTATTCTCAACTCACTCGTTTATCCCAGACTCTACGCACCATGCACAGTATTAATGAACTTGAACACGTTTGCAGCCCATAGTATCAGTCAGGTGTCTCACAGGAACCAGGAGAAGGGCAGGGGGTTAACCACCAACGGAAGCTCAAGTTCAGCCTTTATTAACCCCACAAGTGAGTCTAACCACTGCCTTCAGGATACAGCAAGGGACCCGGTTTCCCTCACCGCCTGGGTACCGCAGAGCTGATGTTTAGGAAGGAGAAACTGTTAGGACACCTGTAGATGTCTCATGTGGCTTTTGCTACCTACCAATGTAATCAAAGTAATCACTTTTTCTCTTGATTTTTTTTTTCTGCCAGAGGTAAGTGATTTCTCCTGCCCAGAGCTTTTTCTTAGGCTTTCAGGAGTCAATACTGAATCTTTTAACTATCAAATTATCAACCAGCCGTTTCCTTAGACCTTGAGGATGAGAATTATAGAAATTTGATGAGGTAAACCAGCCTGGTACCCCGAAATGATGGTGCGCGCGGGAAACAGAAGATGCAGTGTAATAAGTCAATCATTTAACCTCTTTAAGTTCCATCCAGTGTAGTTGATATTTACCAACTCTTCTGCATGCACTGGGCATTGTGTTGAGTGCCACAGACATAAGGACAAATAAACTACTGCCTTGCCTACAAGGGAACCTAAGGCTCAAGCGAGAGCCGGCCAGGTACAAAAACCACTGCAATCCTGGGTGAGCCATACCTCAGCAGAGGGGCCGACAGCACAGTAGAAAATGCTAGGTGGAATGATTCATCCATTCAGGATGAGTTTTAGGGAATGATTCTCAAGGAAGGGGACACCTCAGCAGAACCTCACGTGAGGAACGAAACGGCTGAAGTAAAATATTTCCATGTCTCCTCCAGCCTTCCTGCAGCTCTGAAATTCAGTAATTGTATGGATAAATCCAAGAAATCCTGAAAACCAGGAACATCCAGGAGCAGGAGGTTTCTGAGGGGACTGGGGGTTCATGGGACTGGGGAGATGCACAAGCCAATGCCTGCTGACAGCAAAGCTGCAGGGCAGAGCCCCCAAGGCAGGGAGCTGCCTCCCACCCCCCTCTCTCCCTAGACACAGGAGTCCAGGTCCACCTCTGACCAGGGTACAGAGCCACTCCAAGAGGCTTCCCTGCAGACTCCAGGCAGGAGGAGGAAGCAGCATAATTGGTCCATGCCTCTGATGAGCCCAGAGCAAAGGAGGGGATGCGGAAGCTCTGACTACAAGCCCAGACGGAAAAGAGGGGCAGAGAGAGGGGCAAACACGGGACTATTAAAAGGAGGGAAATGTTTGCTTCCAGAAGAATCAAAAAAAAGTCTTCATGACATACAAACTTCCAACTTAAAAGACTATCAAAGGGCAGAGAGAGGAAGAACATTCTACACAGAACATACCATATAAGCAAAGGTGGGAAATAAAGGCATTTTAGGAAGTCATAAGCCAAATCAGCTTGCAGCAATGGAATACAATAATACTTGTTATTAATATTATTGTAAATATTACTTGCTGAGTGCCAGTGTGCCGAGAATTCAAACATCCTAGCCCACCGTTTACTGCCAAATGGGATATGAGTAGCATTCCCATTTTTCAGGTGAGAAAACTGAGGCTTAGCTGGCCAAGCTGGGATTTTTAACACAGGTGTTTCAGATTCCAGAGTCCACGTTCTTAACAACTATATTTGTTTAGCATGTGGTATTTGACACCCTATTTGGAAACAGGTGCTTAATCTAAGAGGCAATAGAAATGGTGTCACTGTTAAGGAGAGGACTAATAGAATACAGCAGATAAGTCTGGCAGCCATATGGAAAATGATCTGGAAGCAGGGAGAGACTGGAAAGAAGGAGATCTTTGACCTGAATGCCATTGTAATGATATTTATGCAAGAGTCATAAAGGGTTCTGGAGTGAAGCAGTAGCCGTCAAAAAAAGAAAAACATAATGGAGATAGAGTCACCAGGACCTGGCTAGTGGTTAGATAGATACAGTAAGAGAGAGGAGAATACGGAGCTTGGAGAAAGTCCACTCCAAGGACAGAGTCCGTCCAGCCTCCCAGATCCATAAGAAAGGGAGAGTGAGTTTTCTTAGTATACCAACAGCAATCAGTTACTCTTTCAGTAAGGTCCAAGACATTCTGTGTAAGAAAGTTTATCATCTGGAATGTGGATAGGCAAAATTTTCCTTTATAGAAAGTCTGCCCCAATCACCTATTTCTGGAGAACACTGCATATAATAGGTGTTTAATTAATATGCTTTAAATAAATAAGTAAATAAACCAGAAGGACTTTCAACTTTTTTCCTTGTGAGGATTTTCCTCATACTTTTCTTTCAAATCAGAGCTCCTGAATCAGGAGTTAAGAAAAGCAATAAAGGACCCGAGGACACAGGAAGGGAGAAATGCACGATGTGGGCTCAGAGACCTCGGAAGAGGGGTCCTAGCTGGGTCTGTCTTCTGATATTTGCAGTGGCTCCTGACACACGGTAAGACTTCAGTCATCCTTTGTTGAATGAGTAAATGAATGAATGAATCAGATCATCTAAACTGGAAGATCTTTGTAGCACATATTTGAATGGGAGAGTTTGTGCAGCCACCAGTCCCATTAACCTTACATACCGATGTGATTTATGTTGCCTTTTCCAAAAGTCTTGGCCTGAAAAACCCAATACTGAACACCTGAAGAAAAAAAAAAAAAGCCCATTGGCAAAGCTTTCTTTTCACAGTGGGAGACTCCCAGCAACGTTGCCAATATCCCGGAGGCTCAATACCTTTCTGACTTTGCAATAACTCCCAAGTCAAACAAATTGCCAAAGAGTTATAAGCTTCTTATTAGTTGGATGGATTCCTCCAATTGCTCTGTAGGCTTCACTTTCCCCGCACACATGTTGGTGAGTTGCGCCGATCATTCGTGTGCCTGCAAGTTTGCTCTGTGACAGAGGAGCACTGTCATTTCTGGGTTAGCATCTGCTCTGTGATCTATGATCTACGATCTCCACTCCCTCCTGCCTTCACTTTGAACTGAAGTGCTGTGTGAAGCAACCCCGCTACCCACCACCGAACAAGCCGAGACCTGAGTCTTGATGAGTGTTACAACGCTTGCATTGTATCCCAGGCTAACCAGTAGCACCAGTATTCAAACTGCAGCGTGATGATAACCACAACGAACTGAATGAAATGATCATGGTGGCCAGAGTCGGGCTGGGCCCTGGAGATTGCCAGAACTCGGGTCACAGAGGCTTTGAACGGGAGAGGCCCTGGGGAACCCCACAAAAATCTAAAATAGAGAATTAGCATTCTCATGTGGCCCTGAACTTACACAGCAGAGACTAAAATGGAGAACTGGTAGAGAAACAGTACTTGTCACCCAAGTAAAGATCAATTTGATCCTTTAGGGTAAAAATCCACTTTAGGAATGAAATTGTTCATTTCAGTTAACAGCCTTAAATTCATAAGTTGATGTCAAATCTTCTGTCTCATTTTGAGTTGAGAAAAATTTTGCTACCATACCAATTTTTGTTCCTGCATGGATTTCTGTAGGATGTGTGATGATTTCATTATACGACGTGAAATGAGAATGTTCTGTCAAAATTTATTCTTCACTGAAAGCTCCTTGAAAGGAATGATAAGCTAAGTTTTCTGTTTTGTTTTTCTTTGAACAGCGCACATTCTACAGTACATTGGTTCCACTCTTCCCCTTGGGTGAGACAAAGTTTATGACAGGGACCACAAGGTGGATTTCTACACACTATTTCTATTGATTTAAGCCTCCTACCTGGGATTAGAAGAAACAATCCTTTTATTAACTACAGTCAAGGAGTTATGGAGAAAATCTGAGTCCACTGGATATCCATAATTCCATCTTTCCTCCTTAGTGGCGTGCTCTTATTTCACGTAGAGTTTTTCCTAGACGTACAAACAAGATTTCAGGAGGTTGGCTGAGGAGTGGAAAGACAGAAGAGGAGGAGAGAAAGAGGAAGGGCAGCATACCTGCACAAGGTGTGAATAAGCCAGCAAATTCCACACAAAGGTCTCTGATACTCAGGACCTGAATCTGAAACAGAGAATGACCTCAAATTGAAATGGAACACGGTCATGACCCAAATGCTTCCTGAGAACCTCCCTCTCCTTGTCCTAAAAAGCACTATCACGTGGTGGAAGAGGACATTTCCTTGATAACTGCCTTCTCTCATCCGTGCCCTTATTTCAGCAGCTCCAAGAAGACAAAGAGACACACATGACCTTCTTGGAGTCTAGTCATAGCAGAGAGGCCTTTCCCAGTTCAGTCTTTCCTAATTCCTTGTAATCACTTTATTTTGTTAGTAGAATAAATCTGCCACCCAGAGTTTTCTAGAGGCTTCATTATTTATACTTCCACAACCAGAAATAGATCTTGATAAAGCAATATTATTTATAACTACTGTGACATTCGCCAAAGCTTTACCCATTTTATAGAAAGGATCGCTATTAATTCCAACCATATTAGTCTTAGTGGTGCATATATGAAGTAAAGAAAGCTACCAGATGACCAAGTAAATAGGAAGAATAAAATATGTAGATTTTCATTTTCTATACTGTAGTAAAATCCATCAGATTTACCCCTTTGTCATAAGTGTTTGAGAATAATAATAATAGAAGAAAATAATTTTAAAAAGAAAGCTACCAGAAATAATCCGCTGGGGTCACACTGAAGAAAATCGCTATGATTTTTCGGAATGTAGAGATGGCCCATTCCATCAATATTACTCCTAAAAGCAGGAGAAGCAAATGAGGAATGGTCTAATTCCTGCTCACATTTCTTTAAGAAAAGCATCTAACTCTTATACATGAGTTTTCCCACGTGAGAATAAACTTGAGTACAGAGTTTTACTCTTAAAATGATAAAAAGAGCAAACTCCGGCTGGAGATAGTTAAACAATTGCTGAAATACTAAGCATCTTATTTATTCTCAGGATTACTGGGATCAGAAAGCAATTATGTGGTTTCCCTTGGAGTAGAAAGGAAAATAAGCTCTGAAAATGGGATGGGGGTTCCAAAGTAATGTAAGATTTATAATGGGGGGAATTGGGTGCGGGGCAGAACAGATCCCTGCATTATCTGTTCAACTTCCCTCTAAATCTAAAATACTTTCACAGTAATAATGTATTGAAAAGAAATGGGGTGGGACTGAGATGAAAAGACTAAACCCGGAGCTGCAGATGCATCAAAGAGCTGGTGCATAAATTCTGGTCTTAAATTGCAGATAATAACCAGAGGAAGCCCCACCTGAGATGCACAGAGCACCCACCCCTTTGGTAACATAGATCACCCATCTCTAGATTGTTCTGATCTCTAGAGAACAGTCCTCAACACCTCTGCTGGACGAAGAAGACCTCAATCATTTTGCAACTATAGCAGCCATGTCTCCAACCTCTGCAATTTGTTCTCTCTGTGCATCATTTTATTCAGGTGTTTTCCCGAGCTCTTTCTCTCCATATATACACAATGCTTTGACAAACCATTTCTTCCCTCAGCAAACACAGCTTGTGTGTGGAATCAAGTCCCAGGAGTTACAGTGAACACATACATGGTATCTGTGAATCTCTTCTGTGTATGTGTGTGTATTTTAATCTGTTATTTAAATTGTAAGGCTTACTGGGGAGATGAAAAAAGAGTATAGAAGAGGGAAAAGCAATGGTATCAGTTCTATGCAAACAAAGTAAATGTGGTTGGTGCATGCCAAGATTAAATGTAATGAAGTGCTTCTGTACAAGGGGAAAATATCCCAGACTGAAAAATAGAAAACTGCCTCAGTCCTTCCTTTGCCAACTTCTTAAAATAACTACCATCGTGTTGGATTAAAAGGCATTTGCTGAAGATTTTGTGAAGAATTAAGCGTATTTGTTATTCTTTTCAAACAGAAACAAGAATAAAAGGAAAGCCGTTAGCCAACATTCTCTTAGAAGATAGAGCTTTCAAGATAGCAGAGTATCTGGGTCAGTGGAGAGCCTGTGCGAATGTTCTCTTGATTGGCAGCTCTTCAGAGTTTCAGCTGCAAACTTAACACTTCCTTCCCCACCCCCAGTTCAGAAGCTCATCAGACTTGATCACTGAGAAGTGGTCTGTTCCAGTGTCCTGTGGATGGGTGGTGTCAACCCGGCCCAAGGGTTAAACCCTTATCTTGCCAGTATAGAACTTGGGGACCAGGGAGAAAAAGAGAATAGTCAAATTTGACAGACAGAGAGAAAGGAATTCCAGAATATCATAAGTGCTCTTAATTGCTTTGCAGCTGTGTCTGATGGTTCTTCCTCCATACCTCCGTGACAAAAGAAAACAAAATCACTCCAGGATGCTTTCCCATAGATGAGCCCCTGACAAGAAGCCCAATGTCAGGTGTGGAGAAAGCAGCCTCTTCTGGAACAAGCCAGAGCTTCTGCAGCCAGGGAAGCCCTGGGAAAGCAGCTTTTACAACGTACAGGTCGTGTTGGCTCAGCACGTAGCCCTCGACAGCGCCCCCTTGAGACCGACAGCAGGGAGTAGAGACAGCAACACTTCTACGGGGTGTTCATTCTGCCCTATGGTTGGGATTCATGTAGGGTTGGAGGGCTTTCCTCAAATACCAGAAAGACTTAATCTGACACCAAGTATCTCTGTGCTTTCAACTGGCCCTTTATAGCAAAATGATTCCAGCATGGACATCACTCTTGAACAGTGGTTCTCAAGTGAAGTGATTTTGCCCCCCAGGGACATGTGGCAAGGTCTGCAAACATTTCTCGTTGGCACATCTGCTATTGGCATCTAGTGGATGAACTCCTACGATACACAGACCACTCTCCACAACCAGGAATGATCTGGACTGAAGGGCAATTTTGCCGAGGTTGAGACACTCTGCCCTAGAGGATGGAATGAAGATTAGTTTCTACTTTTTTTTCCCGCAAAAGAATGTTGTGTAAGTTTTTAAAACTCCACAAGAGAACGTCCCAGTGTTTAAACTCCTCTGTTTCTGTTATCCTATCATGTACACCTAGACCTTCACAACCTGCTCAAACAAAATGACTAACAAATAATCACTGGTGGCAGGAAAAAGATTCTGAATATATACCACAACTTGTTTCTCTAGATACACTCATCAATGAACCCAACACACACATTGGATGCCTACCACATTCAGGCCATTGCTGGTTACAATAGGTATAATAGAATGTAAAGAGATATCAAAAGAGATAAAACAGAAATCAAAAGAGAATCAAAACAGAAGGAGGAACACACTTGTGGAAAATTAAAATACAATATAGAAAGCATTAATAAGAAAATGTAATAAAGCATGCATTTACCTAAATATTAAAATTAGCAAGTTAGTACTGATGTTTTATCTAACCATTTCAAGGAAATTAAAACTTGAATGACAAGTAACAAGTTTAATACCTGCTGATTAATTTGCTTTGGGGGGCAGATTATTAAACCAGTGAATGTCTATCAACATTATTTTTAATTTTCCAATTCAATAAATGGGATTCTTTCTTCAAAACCACTAGAAGGCCACCGAGAGATTGAATTGGCCCAGGATTCCTTAAAAATAAAGTGACTATTCCAGGGGAAGACTCAGAAAAAGAACTGATCAAGCTTGGGTTAAATCGACATAAATCATTCTTCATGAAATCAAAGATTTGTAATTATACTAGATAGCAGTATAGAATTAGGTGACAAAAGGGAAGTCTTTCAAAGTAGACACACAAAACCCTCTTTTTAGCTTAATTTTGCTCGAAAATGAAAAAAGAAACTTTGGATCACTTGAATTTAAAATAGTGAGAGAAGTCAAAAATAAAAATTAGATTAACAGGAGAAAATCCATTTGAGTGAAAAAGAATTTTCCATGGCCTAACAAACGTACCGAACATACTCAACTAGAACAACACTTAGCAATTTGCACTTGACTCTTTTCCTCCTGGCGTTATTACATCTAGATCATATAATGGCTCTACGTGGTCAGAGGCAAGAATTTTACAGCAGATGGAGCCTCCAGTGAGGTGGAATGGAGCTGTTCCCCTTCCCCTGGGAAAGTCTCTGAGCCAGCAGAGCCAAGTCAGGCTGCCCCACAGAAGCCCTCAGATGTGACATAGCAGGACTGGATGGGGGCACTGGTTTGTCGCTCCCGCTTTTTCCCAACACTCGGCAGTTGAGTGAAAAATTATGTGCCACATCTAAGAAGTTCTAGGAGCCACACAACAATGTAGGACTAATGAAAGGGTTTTTTTGGTGCATCACTCATGTTTCCCCATCCATCAGGCAGAAGAGGAATAAAAACTTGACAGCTCTGTGGGGAGTAAGCCCTGTGTCTGAAGCTGGAAGCCATCCTTTTGCTTCTCTAAGTGTCTGCAGCTGGTTCAAGATGGGAGGGTCTTCATATTCCATTTCTACCAAAGTGGCATCTCACAGGTGCACGCCAGCATCTCAGTGCTGCCTGGCACAAAGTTCCTTCTTGTTTGCATGCTTATACTTTACTTGAAATCTAGAATGATACCTGGCATGACAACAAACACTTTGAATAGCCTCACTCAGCAATTAGCATCTCTGTTCTAGATGTGAAAAACAAAGAGCCACGGAAGATGGACATCTGGTATACCGTGCGTCTGTCTAGGTCTGCCCCAGACAACACCAGTCTTATAAGGAAGACAGATGTCACAAGAGATTAGAACCTCAGAACTTGTCCTAATGGTCACTATATGGTCAACTTTGACCACCGTGTCTCATAGGAGTGAGCAAACTCAAATAAAATTAGTAGAGTCCTGGTTTTTAAACTTACAAGATACAGAGGGATAAAGCCATTGACTTTGATTTTAAAACAAAACAAAATGCCTATATATATTTATTTATGCATATATAATCCTTTTTACAATTTGACAGTTGCCAAAATAACTGCAAAAAATTACGTTTGATTTTTTAAGGTAATTACAACCAGGTGACTTCTCAGAGTAGCAATAAAATAAATAAACATTTCATGACCAAATGGGTACCCTAGACCATCTGGAAGTCAGAGAAGATTCCAACTTCGTGCAGGCATGGCTTAGGAACAGTTCAAGGAAAAAGCTGAACTTGAGCTAACTTTGAAAAATCGATAGCCGCAAAGTACGCTTTTCGTTGCTTTTTATTGATTGTGGTGATCTCAAAAGCCACCAACATTTCTGTCCTTCAACGGAGAGTTTTGGCAAAGTGTCTGGCCTCAGATTTCCCAAGCGTCTCATGTCACCCTTAATATACCACCTCCTACCCCTGCGCCACTCCCACCAGCCTATTGCCTGATTTGTTTGTTGTTTGTTTTGGCTGTAAGGCTGCATTTGCACTGTTGATACTCCTATCTTGTCAATTTTGATACCCACAGCTGCATGCTTTCCACAAAATCACTCATCAGTTGGAAGGGACACAGGTCGTGCCCTTAATAAAAATGTCTTTAACTACTATAATGTTCCACTTACCAAAATTTTATATCGTGTAAATCAGTAAATCGGCACAGAGAAGAGGAAAATGCTTTGACCCCCATAGAGAATCAGATATGTAAACCCTGATCTCCTGAACTTGAAACTCTAGCCCTCAAAGCCAACCAGCTAAAAACTCCAGACAACTATTACCCCTTAGTTAAGGTGGATGCACATCATAATATTCCTTGTAGCATGTCGAAATGTGCTGACTAGAAGGTACACTGCATTTTTGCCCTTGAAGGACGCTGAGTGGTCCTAAGGTCAATACTGTGATATGACCACAGAGGCAAACTAAGACACTGCAAGCTACTTAGGAACCCTAAGCCTTAGAAAGGGAGCCACTTATGAGGCTGTTGAATATCGGCCTCCATGGATATGTTGTAAATTCCCATCATAACACCGCAAAGTAGTGGCCTGAGGGTTTGCTAGAATACCTGCAAATGATGGGGACCTCACAATCTCACACTGTCACCTAATCTGTATGTGGACACAGCTAATATTTACAAAGTTATTTCTATGATCAAGCTAAAATAGGCCTCCCCAATAGTTCTTCCTATTAGTCATAGTTTTAGCCTCTGAATACACTTGGGGTGCTAGCTTCAGGCGAAAGTTCTGGCGATCATCTCCACATGTTGCTACCCCTGCTATCAAGACATAGGCACTGGGAACAAGGAATTTCTCTGGATCCCAGCCCTACCAGGAGCAAACGCTTGTTGAAACCTGTAAAGACTTACCCTTCAAAGCAAATCAGAGTCCTTAACAACTTATAAGCAATAGTTTGTTAGCGATAAGAACAAAACTGAATGGTGAGCCACGGCATTTTTAAAAGAGCAAGAAAAAAAATAGACTGATTACATATAATCACATATGTTGAACTATTTCTAGCCTAGATATAATCTGAATATAATGAATATTGTTTCAAGAGATAAAGATAACAAAAATGACAATAATTTTATTTATAAACCATTTTCTAGCCAATGTGCTTCGGGCATTGCATGATCATTTACAATGATTAAAACGCTATTAAAAACATCAGATGAATGAAACACAAGCTCTTCTTCAGATATAAAGTGAAATAATGCTAAAAGAATAAGAGTGTAATACTAGAAGTACAGAAGAATGACACCAGGTAATAGGAAACATCACAGAAGGAACTTTTCTTTGTGTTTTTCCACTCTAGTTACTCTGAAAAAAAAAATCTTTTAAATCCTCTTCACTATGTCTTCTAATGTGTTTATTTCCTAAGTACTTCCTTCCTCTTTAGTTCCGGTTCTTTATATTAAATTTTTTCTCTTTCCTTAGGTCAAGATCTAATGTCTAGGGCCAGTCAACCAAATTTACATAACAAATGGGTTTATTTTAAAAAACAAAACCAAAGATATTAGAGTGATTTAGCCATTGTTTTTAATAGTGGGATTTTTTTGTATTCATGATGTATTTTGGCTATATAACCAATGACATTTAAAAATAAAACATGGTCAGTAACTGAGAGTAAAGTCCATACAACTGTAATTTCCAACCTTTTAGCCATCACGACATTCTTTCACTCTGAGTTTTGCAATAACCACTAACTCCCTCCTCCCTTCAAAAAAGATGAGGATGGTGTGTAAAGCACTGTTGGTTACCTACACCACAACCGTTTCCTCCCTCTCCCCGCCTTCTTCCTTGCCAACAGAACACTATTTTTGTCCAAGTATCAGGGGGTCATATACTCATAGAAAGTGGGTGCCTCCCCACCCCCAGGAAGAAAATGTTGACTCTAAGGGTTCAGTGCCAACTTCAGCCCCCCTTTGCCAGCAGCGCACTCAGTCCCAGCTACTCCATGCAACTCTGGCCGAAAAGATATAACAGAAAGCCTGATAGGAGTTTCCCAGGAGACATCTTCCTCCCTATGTGCCTCAGACTCATAGGTGTGATCTTTGGAACCAGAGCAGCTACTGTGGGACCACAGGATGCAGAACCAAAGGACCAAGCTAGCACACTGGCTTCAGTGGAGGGAAAAGATGGAAAGAAACTGGGTCCCCGAGAAATTTATGAAGCCAAACTGAGGAATTTATGAAGCCAAACATTGCATTCCTTCTTATATAAGATAATTTTTCCTCCTTGTTTAAATCCATTTATTTGAGCATTCCCCTACTCGCAGCTAAACATCCTTACCAACTCAAAAGGTGTGTCTTTTTATATAATTGAAGTGAATCACATACGTTGGGGATTCATATTTTTAGGAAACACTCTCATACAACTGAAAGCACCTGGAATCTTTTAAACCAATTTGAATACTACTCAGGTAACATTTGCATGCCATTAGGTAGATATTAACCTACAGAGCATATTCACATACATCATATTGTTTAATTCCTATAATTCCATGTAATATAGGTATCATTCCTTTTTATAGATAAGAAGAACCAGAGAGGTCAAGGAATTTGCTGAAGATCACACAGTTTGGAAGTGTTAGAGCCAGGATTTGAAGTCAGATTTTCTGAGTCAAAGTCCAGATCTCTTTCTATGACATTTGTTGCTACATTGAGCTGATTCTTATTCCTGGCTATGTTCCTAGACTGAATATTGACAACGATCTTAATCAACTTTAGGTTACTGTTGACTGACCATGGAGTTATATTAGAACTTTGGTTGAAATACTTTACTTACATAAAGTTTTTTTTACTTAGTAGGGTCTCAAAAAAAAATTTCTTGTTCAATATAATCAATATCACGTTTGATGAACTTAACGGTCCTATAAGAATTTGGGTTCAACTGTTAATGACAAAAGCTAAAAATATATTGCCCACAATGGATAGAGTTTTCGTTAACAAATAAACTTTAAAAGACAACTAAAAAAGATGCTGAGGGTCAACAAGACATTTAGATCCATGCTCTCATGAAAATTTTACGATTCTAAGGTGAGCGGGCAATGAACAAGTAAGTAGGTAAATAAATAATTGTTTCAGATAGGAATGACATGATTAAGAACAAAACCAAGAGAAACAACATTGTAAATCAACTATACTTCAATGAAAGAAGGAAAGAAAGAAAAAGATAGGAAGGAAGGAAGGAAGGAAGACAGAACAGGAGAAAGAAGGACCAACCTTAGATAGGGTCATTGGGAAAGACCCCTTACTTCAAAAAGCTGACATTTGAACCGTTATATTCATGAAGGAGGTGTCTGTGAAGATATGGAAGAAAAACGTTTGGCTCAGAGTGAACAAAAGGGCAAAAGGTCCGAAGCAGCAATAAGGTGCGCATCTTCTAGGATGAGTGTTGACGTCATTAGTCCTGGACTCCAGCCTGCTGCATCCAGCTGCCCCTCAGCATCTCCACTAGATGTCTAAGGTATTTCAAACCTGAACTCCTCCCCTCAACACCTGACCCTGAAATCTGCTCCCCTGTGGTCACCTCTCCCCCAGGTCATGGCAACCCCATTCTTGCTTGGGCCAAAGCCCTGAAAGTCATCCTTGATTCCTCTCCTTCTCTCACTCACCTCTTGCGATCAGGCAGGAGCCTGTGACTCTGCTCTCCCAGTAAGTCCAGATCCCTTCTCACCACCTCCAGGACTGCCACCCCAGTGCAAACAACTGTTATCTGTAACCCAGATTATTACAAAGGGCTAAGAGGAAGATGAGGCCAATTCTGCCCG
This sequence comes from Monodon monoceros, assembly GCF_005190385.1. Lineage (NCBI taxonomy): Eukaryota > Metazoa > Chordata > Mammalia > Artiodactyla > Monodontidae > Monodon > Monodon monoceros. The sequence goes on from NW_021703778.1 coordinate 23,196,458, forward strand.
CAGGGTACAAAATTTAAGGAAGTACTTAGTCCCAGGGTCATTTTCCTGTTAAGGGACTGGATAAGAGAGAAAAGTAGGTGTTGAAGAGATTGGTTCCTTAGTCCAGGTAATGTGTGATATACTTGGATCAGGGCGATAGCAGGAAAAATTGGGAGAGATGGATGGCTATTTTAAAAGTCAAGCCAACAGAATTGCTGGTGAATTATAGATAGAAATTACCTTAAAGAGAGCAAGGCTGATACGGTGGAAAATGGTATAAGGTTTGTGGGAGGCTGAGGTAGACAAGTTTTCAAGGAAGATGGAAGAAAAAGATCTATTTTTTTAAATGTTAAGATGCCTATTAGATATCCAAGTGGAAATAGAAGAAAGTGATTGAAGAAGCATGGTATACAGGAAAGAGAAGAGATCAAGCTGGAGGTAAAAAGTCATGAGTCCTCAGCACATGGAAGCCATGAGCCTAGGTGAGATCACCTGAGAAAGTTACACATGGGTAAGAGAAACACAGAGAGCCCAGCAGTAAAGGTATAAAATGTAAATGACAACATCTGGGAGACTTCCGTCATGGAGAAGGTTTCCCTCTCCTTGAAATCTTTGGATTTCACCTATTTCCAGAAATCTGCATTTCTCTGGCCTCTTTCTGTATATTTGCATTCACTTTTAATTTCCTTCCTTGTCAATTATTTCCTTTGGTGCATTCCCTAACCCTCAGACTTGGCTTTCTAGACCTAAAACCATTCTCAAAAGTCTTTAAACTCAGACAATTTGTCAGTTAATTCATTATGATATATACATGAAAACAATTACATAAATTAAAATAGGATTTATTTCCTAAACTAAAAATTATTTTTTATCTCCTTTTCTTTCTGACTGAAGACAATGGTATCTGGGCCAGTGAGAGACAAGGAAAATCATCACTAGTTTACACTTTTCAAAAATATTCTGGGTGCTTGATATCTCACTGGCACACCCAGTCTGCTGTATCTTTTTTTAATTGAAGTAGAGTTGATGTACAATATTGTGTTAGTTTCAGGTATACAACAAAGTGATTCAGTTATATATGTGTGTGTATATATATATATATATATATATATATATTCTTTTTTCAGATTCTTTTCCATTATAGATTATTACAAAGTATTTAACATAGTCCCCTGTGCTATACAGTAGGTCCTTGTTTGTCTATTTTATACGTCGTAGTATGTATCTGCTAATCCCAAACTCCTAATTTATCTCTCCTCTCCCTTTCCCTTTGGTAACCGTGAGAATATTTTCTAGGTCTGTGAGTCTGTTTCCATTTTGTAAATAGGTTCATTTGTACCATTTTTTGAGATTCCACAAATAAGTGATATCATATGATATTTGTCTTTCTCTGCACAGTCTGTATTCTAACCTCACATTCACGGAGGTAGCCCAAAATCCTATTCCTAGAACAACCAAGCAGTGTTTTGATGACCTTCTAGTAGTTTGTTTCTACAAAACAGAAACAGACTCACAGACATAGAGAACAGACTTGTGGTTGCCAAGGGGGAGAGCGGGTCAGGGAGGGAAGGATTGGGAGTTTGGGATTAGCAGAGCCAAACTATTATATATAGGATGGATAAAAAACAAGGTCCTACTGTACAGCAGAGGGAATAATATTCACTATCCCATGATAAACTGTAATGGAAAGGAATATGAAAAAGAATGTATATATATATATATATATATATATATATATAACAATCACTTTGCTGTACAGCAGAAATTAACACAGCATTGTAAATCAACTATATTTCAGTAAAATAAAGTAAAAAGAAAAAGAAAACGGAGGAGGAGAGGAAGGTGAGTGACTCCAAGAGGAAGGTGGACTTGTTAACTGAGGAATCCCTGGAGGCTCTTTCTAATGACTTGATCTGCTATCCAGTTGAGGTCCCTGATGCTAGACAGAATACAGAATTTATGGTTTGAATCTGAATCGCAGGCTAAGAAATTATGTTTCACTTTATTTATCGATTAACGATATCACGCACGACCTGTGTGTGGCCAGAGGAAGCTAGAACTCTGCTCCAAAATTCTAAACCCCTGAGTCCAAATGCCATCACCTCCCTAATCAGTGACAAGCCCTCGGTGGGCATCCCCAGACCCCTCTCCGGTAGTATGGCTCCTCCAGCCAACAGCAGGTCATCTGTTCCTAAAGGGTCTTTCCACTGTTTGTTTTCTCTTGCCCTTATCACAGAGGTGGATGGTATTAGATATGTTTCTTTTTAGCAAGTATGAGGTAAGCAGAGGTCAACCCAGTGTCAAACAGAGATGTAGAAAAGCAGATATCGTTACAGTGCAAACCCGCCAGCTTGAAGTACAAACAAAAGAATTCTTTCAGCGACTCTTCAAAACCAATTGAAACCATAGTGAGGCTCTGGGGGCCACTTTCTAGATAGAAGTCAAGCCAAATCTTCAGGCTCAAGGGCTCTTCTGTCCTGAGCTGACAGAGAGAAACAGGCTTCTCAGGCAACCCTTCATTTTCTCTCCAGCTCAGACCCAGCTATGGGGGTCACTCTAGGGCCTGTTTCAGAAGGCAGTTCAATGTGACAGAGATTAGAAACAAAACCTAGAAAACCATATGGTGTCCAGCCTGTCATCCTCTAGTGCTGAGTCTGTGCCAACCCCTAAGGTGGGAGAAAGGCAGCCCACTTCCTCAGAGCTGCCTTTGACTCAAGCCAAGAGAGGAACGCAAGAACGCAGGATGCTACTCTGCATTTATCACCTCAGCTCTGAGCTCCAAGGTGGCAATTACCTTACCTCTCTTTTCATCATCATTCAAACTTTCAGGGTTTTGCACAGAGTAAGAACTCAATAGATCCTTCGGGAACACATTCCCTGTCTTTTAAATCTTAGTATCTAATATCCTTATATTTTCAAATTACAGTTAAGGAGGCCCCTAGACCCCAAAGAAACTCTCATTTTATTCTCATTCTACTTTCCATGCTATTTAATTTGGTTAAACCTAATCTCACTAGTTCTTTTCCTTTTCTTATTTTTTTTTCTATTTTTTTCACAAGCCCTGAGTCCTTTTAATTATCCTTTTCCTCTGGCTCAGCATGCTCTTTTCTTCCTCCTGTGCACCCGCCATCTTTTTCCCTGGTGATTCCTCCTCTTCTGTTATATATTTTATTTTGCTATCACCCCCACTGGCTGTTGTCAGGCTCCTGCTCTTTGCCTCAGCAAGGTGACCTGTGAAGAAATCAAATTGTCCATCAGCCTTTGAGTCATAACATGATAAAAGGTGCTATATTAGCTACTCAAAGAAACAATATAATCCAACCACTGCTCAGGGGCTGTTTCCAGCTTGTCGCAAGTTTTTACTGGTCTACAACACTTTACCACTAAAACCACTCATGCTCTGTCCTCTAAGAAGTTAATAAACTCAGTGCCGGCAGATTGAATTACAGCCTCACTCAGTGCAAACAGTATGATTTGTTCTTTTTATATATATATAAATTTATTTATTTATTTATTTTTGGCTGCGTTGGGTCTTCGTCGCTGCGCACAGGCTTTTCTCTAGTTGCGACGAGTGGGGACTACTATTTGTTGCGGTGCACAGGCTTCTCGTTGCAGTGGCTTCTCTTGTTACAGAGCACAGGCTCTAGGCACGCAGGCTCAGTAGTTGTGGCTCACAGGCTCTAGAGCACAGGCTCAGTAGTTGTGGCGCTTAGTTGCTCTGCGGCAAGTGTGATCTTCGCGGACCAGGGCTCAAACCCGTGTGCCCTGAATTAGCAGGCGGATTCTTAACCACTGACCCACCGGGAAAGTCCCACGATTTGTTCTTTACTTCACTTTTACAATAAGTGGATGAAAATATATAAAGAAAAATGATTATTAGCTGAATTATTTCATAAATACCCTTTATAAATGCGCTTTAGAAATTTTAGGTACCTTACTGTCAGAGTTGAGTGGTACTGGTTCAATGGATAGAGCATTAACTAGCTATGCAACTTTGGGCACATCATTTAATGTCCTGGGTCTCAGGTAGTAGATGCAAAAAAAAAAAAAAAATAGTCATGATAACAATACTTTTACCTGAGACTCCTATGTGTCTTTCTAATTTGGTCTTAAGTGAAATCACTTCCAAGTCAAAAGCATGAATCTGATAAGATGCCTGCAAACCCAGCCCACTGCCTGGCCCATAAATGTCAACTAGATAAATGAATCCCAACATCTCATTATTTTTGTGAAGATGCAATGCAGTAAGAAATGTAAAAACACTTTGAAAACTATAAAACAATATGTAAATGTAATGGATTATTATTACAGAATACAAAGTACTCCTTCGATGTGCTGACTGATTACATAAAGAATTAAGTAAGATTCAAACAAAAAGTGCTATAGGGGCTTCCTTGGGGGCGCAGTGGTTGAGAGTCCGCCTGCCGATGCAGGGGACACGGGTTCGTGCCCCGGTCCGGGAGGATCCCACATGCCGCGGAACGGCTGGGCCCGTGAGCCATGGCCGCTGAGCCTGTGCGTCCGGAGCCTGCGCTCCGCAACGGGAGAGGCCACAACAGTGAGAGGCCCGCGTACCGCAAAAAATAAAAAATTTTAAAAAAAGTGCTATAGAAGTTTAGCAGAGGCAAACATGGATCAAAATTGAGACTAGAATGTGGATTCGTTCATGTAAAGATCTAATCTGCCATAACAAATTTTTCCAGACTATAACATCTGTTACACCACACCAGATTCAATGACATATATATTTGATTTTTGTTACAGCCTTCCACTTCAAGTACCAATTTTTATATAGACAGAATGAAAGTCTTAGCTACTCTGGAAGAAAATCAATAATGCAGCGGTTTGAGTAACAGAGAGGTTGATGTTTCTCTCACGTTATAACCCAAAGCAGGTAGGAGAACTGTTCTATTGAACATGGTCATTCATAGACCCAACTTTCTTCTAGATTGTGTCTTTGCCATCTTGGAGGGGAATGTCTTCATCTCTATGATCAAAGTTGGTCATCAGCTTATCAATGCTCTAGTTCAAAGGAAAAAGAGCACGAAAAGCATGTGTGCACTATTTTCAGGCTTAAGCCTGAGGTGGTACACATCACATGTAATTATAGTCCACCAGCCAGAGCTTAGTCCTATGACCTTCAATAGCTCCTGGAAAATGCAGTTCCCTATAAGGCAGCCACATTCCCAGACACAACTCTATGCTCAACAGATTTTGGTGGAATATCAGCCATCAGACTAGAAGACTTGGTGAAGAGTACAGGACTTAAGATAAGCATTGAAAGATCTCTAAGATAATAGCAGAAAGTCTAGAAAGAGCTATAATTATAAACTGCAAATTTCTGGGTCCCTTCTTTGCTGCTACTCAAGATCCTATTTCTTACCTTAATCCATGAATTCTTTTTAAACAAATTCTGGAGAAAGAATAATAGCACACTGTTCCAAAACAAAAAAATAAAAAATGTTTAGACCTTTGAAATAATGTTTAAGATCTTTAAAATAATGTTTAAAACAATAATGTGCACAGCACAACAATTTCCCCTCAGAATAATCAGGCATATAAGAACGTGCCTATGAGCAAAATATGCCAATATTTCAAGTGTTTATAGAGATAAACATTAATTTATGGGAAAAAAATAGCAATGGTTTTTCACTGTAAAATTCTGAACAAGGCTCTCTAAATAGTACATACAATTTGGGTTACAAAATCGACACCAATAAAAAGAAATCAACAAAGTGAATTTTAAAAATTACAACCAGGCCTGGAAGGGATACAGCAATATCTCTAAATATTCTGTGATTAGAGCAGGTATCATAGAGGATGTAACGAGCTAGCTCTGAAGGATTGCTTGGAGCTTTCCAGATGGATAAGAGGAGAAAGGTCTTCTAAAGAAGAAGGAAATATCTGTTCTGGGAGGGCACTGTATGAATCTCTTTACAGGCATCTATGCAATTTAACCTCCACACAACCCATGAGTGTTTTTGCTCTTCTAAAACTGAGTTCCTTTCGAGTTACTCATGTCGGTAATTTGTCCAGGCATCCACCAAGAAGCAGTCGCAGAACCTGGCTTCCAGCTCAGTTCCTCAGACCTTCCCTCCGATTCTCTATTTCACGGCCACCAATCATGCCGCCATGTTTGTTCGTAGCTCACAGGAGAAGCGTGGGAGGAAGTATTTTGTCACAGCCTCCTCTGTGGTCTTCCTTCCCCTATTCTTGTTCATTTCCAGTTCGTCCTCTACACTGCAGCCAAGGAATATTTTAAAAATTATTTCCCAATGAATTAGATGGGGTTGATCACCAATGCAAACCCTCCACAATGTCCCATTTCACCTGGCCCTCAGGCCCCTCCTGGACACCCCACTTTGCTCCTCCAGCCTCATTTTACACCTCTCACCCTCACCACTCCTTGTGTCCTGTGATCCAGCCACACTGGCTCTCTTTCAGCCCCAAGTGCCCCAAACTCTGCCCTGTCTCGGTTCTTCTGACACATTCTTCCTGGTGCCGGGACTACCCTTTCTCCTCTCCTTCCTTTGCCCTCCCTCATTCTTAAGGCTTCAACTGAAATGTCACTTCTTCAAGGGCTTCCCCTGAATCTCCAAACCTGAAGTGTGTCCCTGCTGCCCCGATACCCTATTATTTTCTCTTATAGCATGTTCTCCTGTTCTTTGCCTTCATAGAACTCCTCACAATTTTTAATTATATTTTCAGATACAGTGTAACGCCAGTTCCCACCACTACACTGTAGCAATATGAAGGGCAGGGGACTTGTCTATTTTGCTCTCCACTGTGCACCCATCACACACCACAGAACGCAGCGTCGTACATGCTCCAAAAATGTTGGAGTGAGGTTAAATTGATTTAAAACAAGAAATAAATTTTTAATAAAAATATTTCAATGTTTGAAGACGAAGGAGTCTCAATAGGCTGTTACAAGCCCAAAGAAAGGAATTATCTAAAATTTTATTATCAATTCATTTATACAAACAGTGTTAAATGAGCACCCATTATAGGGTCTAATTCCTGCCCTCTACTTTTTGGATCAAACCCTCTTTCAAGACGTGTATATCTTGGGAATTCCCTGGTGGTCCAGTGGTTAGGACTCCATACTTCCACTGCAGGGGGCACAGGCTCAATCCCTGGTCAGAGAACTAAGATTCCACATGGTGTGGAGTGGCCAAAAAAAAAATGTTCTTATCAATCCATGTAACCATCTTGAGCACACAATCCCATTTAAGAGATGTTTACTTTCTTTCCCAGTGGCTTTCATACTGTAGGACTCACGTGAGTCATTTCCTAAATCAAATGAGAATTTCAGGACAGATATGGAATTCAATTCTACCCCTCCACTGAAATTCTACTTCTCCACTAGTGATTAGTTGAACCCCCCTACTTGGAGAAGGATTAGAATCAGAGTAATATAATCTTGGACTGTAGAAGAAACCTTTTGAGTACAATCATGATAAAAACTTACTGTACTACATGACCTGGGATAAAAGAAAACCAAGACCAGGACCTGGGAAAGTGATGCTGGAAAACCTGAAAGAGATAGAACATGCCCCGCTTGTGTCTATTCCGTTCCATTCTGGTTTGTGTTTTACAAGATTATTTTGAAAATGGGGGATGCAAGTAAGCAATACTTGACTGTCCTGGGCTGGTCAGAGGCTAAAGTACCATAATCCACAGTGCAAATATAGCAGAAATTGGTCAAATGCTACAATGAAGAGATTAAGGAAAAGATCAACACTTCAAGATTTGTGGTTCTGGACCACCATTTGTAACACCGATCTCATCTCATTCCATATATATTCATTCGTCAACTCCTTTGTTCATTAATTCCTTTATTCATGTATTCATTTAACAATTATTTTATTCCATACCCAAACTTTTCTGAAGGATATGACAAAAATTAATGTATTTGACTTTTCCAATGGGAATAACTTTCTTAAAATCTTGGAAAGTGTGGCTTAAAAAATGGTGGCTCTGATGGGTATTAACTAGACTTATTGTGGTGATCTTTTTGCAGTATATGCAAATATCGAATCTTTATGTCGTACACCTAAATCTAATGCAATATTATATGTCAATTATATCTCAATTTTATTTTTAAGTTGGGTAAATCCTCAAGCAAATGTCCATTCGCAACTGGCTCAGCTCTGAGTCTCATTCCCTTTAGAACAATCTCCTACAGGAGACCTGTTGTACCCAGGTTTTCAACCCAAGAAAGTAGAATATGTAACTCAATTATTGCTGTTATAGCAGAGATGAGAAATCCCCCTTCTTCCATTAAGATACAAATACCTGCAGGCATTCACCTCTTAGGGGCCAGGGTGCTCTTCAGATGGAATTCACGGGCAGCCAACCACAATGCCTCCAGAGTGCCTGCTTTGTCTTAAGGCTTCTGTTTGTAAACTCGGCCTCCCTTGAAGGAGCAAACAGCCTTCATTTACATGAGCCTTTGCCTGGCATTTATTTTCAGGGCTGCAGGACAAACAAAACATCACACAGCGAAAGAGGGGAAAAAAATAGAGCTCCTTATAGTATCTCCCAAGACTTGGCCCTATTTTGACAAAAGATGGCATCCTTGTTTCCCACAGCAAGATGCAAACACATGCTCTGTTCTAACACCAGGATTGGGGGTAGATCTTGGGTTTAGATGGAAGATGGAAACTGATAGCATTTGGCTGTGTCTGCCTTTAGGGCAGTTTAGAAAAAGTACCTGGTAGGTTGTTTAACTTGTTGACATTTTCACTACTAACTGTGCTATTGACTAAACAAGGAGTAATTACTCCAGCTACTTGGAGCGGTTGTTAAAAATCACCCAGCTTGGTGGCAGCTATCACGGTTAGGGGATGGGGCTTTGAGTTCCAAATGAACACATGCCATTCAGGAAATTAAAAATCACCGCAGAGAAAATAGTGAGCACTTCACACACAGTAACGATTCATGACGGTAGAGTAATAATCTAACGCTTTGTCTCAAGTCATTCAGCGCCAAAATCTTTGTTCTAGAACATTGAAATGTTCTATTCCAAGCCCCCATGTTATAAAGAAGCAAAACTGTAGCTCAGAGAAGAAGCAAGTGTCAGAGAAATAAAACACACCTTGGGAATGATAGGACTGATTTTCCTGATTCTTTCTTGGGGGGTGTAAGTGATCATGGCCTTAATTTAAGATCAAGATGTGATTCTAATACAGTCAAGAGTACACATAGAGCTGATGGAACACAATATTTGCAACTGGGGTTGTCCCAGAAATCCTATGGCACCAAAACTAGACTTTACACTTTGCTCCGCAATCACTCTGAACCAAGCCTGGGAGAGAAAGCCCTTTGGGAAGTTTCTCTCTGGGACACACGTGGTCATGTTCCACGCCCAGCCCCTCTTTTGGAAGCACCCCCCTACCCCCATGCTGATCTAGCCCCTTAGCCTCACACTCCTCCCAAATCTAATCTTGGTTCAGAGCTTGTTTTTCCCACACAGCCCTTGTCCTAAAACTTTCTGGATAAAGAAGTGTCCTAACTTGGAGGTCAAAGGCACTTCCATTGCTTCTGTGCTGGTTTTGTTCTTGAGCCCGCTGCCTCCAAGGAACTAGATTTTAGAAACTAGTAAACAGCAGGAAGGCACCACTGTGCTTCTGCACGTATACACATTAGTCACATCAGAACCCTTGACGCACAAAAAACAATGACTCCTTTATTATAATAACTATAACCCTTGGTAACATTTTCACCTGATCAGTGCACAGGGTTAATAAAGAGAGCCACGTAGTTAGTTAGCTTCATTGGTGATCTAAAGACCTCTGCCTGGCATTTCGGTGCTGCCAGCACAAGTACCGGTGGCGGGGATGCTATCAGCGTCTGCCTGGCCCCCTCCACGATGCCCAAGGCCGAGGAGGCCCGGAAGTTGGCAGGCTGCGCGGCTGTGGAGAACCACTTGAGGAATAACCAAGTGCTGGGAATTGGGAGTGGTTCTACAATTGTCCATGCTGTGCAGCAAATAGCTGAAAGAGTGAAACAAGAGAATCTGAATCTCGTCTGTATTCCCACTTCCTTCCACGCCCACCAGCTCATCCTGCAGTATGGCTAAACTCTCGGTGACCTGGACCGACGACCAGAGATTGACCTTGCCATCGATGGCGCTGATGAAGTAGATGCTGATCTCAATCTCGTCAAGGGTGGTGGAGGCTGCCTGACCCAGGAGAAAATTGTGGCTGGCAATGCCAGTCGCTTCATCGTGATTGCCAATTTCCGGAAAGATTCAAAGAACCTCGGGGATCAGTGGCACAAGGGAATCTCCATCAAGGTCATCCCGATGGCCTGTGAGCTGAGCTGTGACCCAGAAGTTTGGGGGTGTGATTGAACTTCGAATGGCTGTCTACAAGGCATGCCCTGTGGTGATGGATAATGGGAGTTTTATCCTGGACTGGAAGTTTGACCGGGTCCACAAATGGAATGAAGTGAACACAACTATCAAAACGATCCCCGGCGTGGTGGACACGGGCCTATTCATCAACATGGCAGAGAGAGTCTACTTCGGGATGCAGGATGGCTCGGTGAACATGACGGAGAAGCCTTTCTAAACTGGCCCTGCAGGAGCGGAATGTGCTCCTATTGCATCCCCAGCCCAGCGCCGAGGTGGACACGCCCCTCCAGGAGCCTTTGCCTTAATGTATCTGTGCCAGGTGGACAGCTTGGCAGGGTGGGGGGTTGAGGGTTATATCCAGTCTTCTGAAGTATTGTTATTAAATGTCTTTTTAAAAAGAGAATTATAAACATATATATTTTACTATTAAAAATACTTAGTTGTTTTTTTATAAAGTAGAACTTGATTTCATGTTTTATATGAAACATTTACCAAAAAAAAGGAGGACTGTCTTTTAAACTTTTAACTTGAGCCTGCTGGTTAAGCTTGTGAATATTGGGTTTCCTGAGAAATGTAAATCAAACTTTTCCTTAAACTGGTGAAATTAAGGGCCCAGCCAGCAGTGATTCCCTGATGTCTTACTGGAAACACTGAAGTTTGTTTACTTTTCTACCACCCTGTTTTATTTTTAGTTTTTGTTGTGTACAGACGCACAGTGTGTAGTTACTGTGTTGTAAGATGTGAATTACAAAAGTCCGGTGAAAGGAGGGGTGTGGTGTGTGTGACTCAGAATGTGTAAACCACCAGGGAGAAAATGTGGGGTCTCTTTTGCCGAGAACAGGGGGTTCATTCAGACCCCTCTTCTTGGAAGCCATTGGCTAGAAGTACTTGCCAAAGCACTGCCGTGAAGCACATTTAAATGATTGTCTTTTTGTCGTTAATATATTTTTTTGTTCCTTTATTGTTATTTGCATGGTTCAGCATCAGAAGTTGTTACCTCTTTATATTGTTTGAAGGTTGAAATAAAGCAGTATGGTGCCAAACAAAAAAAATAAATAAAAATAGAAAAGACCTCTGCCTCTTCCGTGAAGGGCGCCTTGTTTCTATAGTTTAATTTGAATTTCCATAGTACTTGACTTGGTAATAGGTCAGATCGATGTGCAAAAATTGGGTAGGAATTAGATATTCACTTTAGGCATATTTGGTCTATAATAAACTGATAATTTCACAAGGAGGAAGAGGAAAAAAAAGTGAAAACACATCACAGTACCAGATGGTCTTCAATGCATGGTCCCTTGTGTTTCTCAAGGTAAGAAAAGTTTTGGTGTAAATTGTGGGATTTATCTATTACACGCCTATGTAATCAACTCTGCAAACTTCGGTAATTATTGGGGGAGGTGGTTAAAAATCCCACTGGCTGAGGATTTTCCCAAGTGTGCCACAAGGAATACTAATAAAGAGAGGGTTTCCGTAGACAAGTAATTTGGGTAAATACTTGATCAAATAAAATAAATAGGTTTCTTAACCATTCTTCTCAGAGCCTTTATTATGTGAATGTCATTATCATGTGCACGCAGAGGTGGACCAACATCCACCATTTTCCCATCTTAGCTGACCGCAGCTTTCTTTTTCAGAGATCTCATGGGACCAATGCTCTTCAGATTAATAACAATAACAACATGGGTGACCACATTTGAGTTCTCACTCTGTACCAGGCATTGTGCTGAGCTCTTCACATTGCATCTCGTTTAACCTTTCCAGGGACCCTAGGTCATAGGTCCCATTAAATCACCATTTTACAGAAGAAAAAACAGGCTCAGAGAAGTCAAACAGCAAGTCTACAATCACACAGCTGGCAAGTTGCAGAACCAGAATTCAAGTCATTCTGACTCCAGAATTCATACTCTGAACTCTCTATTGTATATCTGTCCTCATGAATCAAATGAGGAAGATAACCCCTGCCCCTGCCGATTCTTGCTGAGCTAGGTTGAGAATAACTGCTTTGGGGGAGGAAGGGGAAAGAGAAAAGGAGAGAAGTCGGGGGAGAGGGGCATGATTTGGTTTAGATTAGAATAAAGTGATCAGATAGGTCATTGCTATTATTCTGAGTGTTTTGAGGGAATGGAAACCTGGACAGGACAGCCCATTCCTCATTGACAGGATGGGAAAAAGAACTGGTTTCTGGTTTTGACAGGTATGTACTAAATTCATCCTTTTCCAACAAGGTGCAAAGAAAAACAAGAGACTTGTTTTATTTTTTGCAAATATTTCACATTGCCAAGGTGACCGGAGTAACATCCCAGCCACAGAACTAGTGCAAACCACAGGTAGCCAAGGGAAACCAACGCAGCTCAAAAGGTAGATTCCAAAGTGAAACTAAAAATTTGAAAATTACACTAGATGGGGAGAAGGCTGCATCACAGATAAAAAAGAATGTCATTTTCTTTAAAAAGTGTCTAACTGCAAATGAAGCACAAGTTGTTGATAGGATCCATATTCCTATAGGGCCAGTCCTTCCACTACAAGCCCACAAATGAAACAGGTGAAAAAATGGGGGGAAAAAAAAGAAACGGCCTGGTACAATTTTTTTGTTTTAATAAATTTATTTATTTTTGGGTCTTTGTTTCTGTGCGAGGGCTTTCTCTAGTTGTGGCAAGCGAGGGCCACTCTTCATCTCAGGGCGTGGGCCTCTCACTATCGCGGCCTCTCTTGTTGAGGAGCACAGGCTCCAGACGCACAGGCTCAGTAGTTGTGGCTCACGGGCCTAGTTGTTCCGCGGCATGTGGGATCTTCCCAGATCAGGGCTCGAACCCGTGTCCCCTGCATTGGCAGGGAGATTCTCAACCACTGCGCCACCAGGGAAGCCCTGGCCTGGTACAATTTAATTGAGTTTCCTGGAGGGACAAGCTGAAACCAACCAACTTTTCCAGACTCTGGGAAGGAATTTGAATCTCACATGCCCAGTGGGGGGAAAATAAAAAGAGGGAGCAAGTCTTCTTCCACATTTTAAGATCCCTGGGGTTTGGGCTTCCCTGGTGGCACGTTGGTTAAGAATCCACCTGCCAATGCAGGGGACATGGGTTCAATCCCTGGTCCAGGAAGATCCCACATGCCGTGGAGCAACTAAGCCCGTGTGCCACAACTACTGAGCCTGCATGCTGCAACTACCGAAACCCACGTGCCTAGAGCCCATGCTCCGCAACAAGAGAAGACACCACAATGGGAAGCCCGCGCACTGCAACGAAGAGTAGCCCCCACTCGCCGCAACTAGAGAAAGGCCACGTGCAGCAATGAAGACCCAATGCAGCCAAACATAAAATAAATAAATTTATTTAAAAAAAAAAATCCCTGTGGTCTCTTGAAAGCTTTAGAAGTTTCTTCAGGATGCCAGGAGCATTCAGAAATTTAAAAATCGGGAATTTTATGGTTCATCAAAAGTTCAGAATCCCTGGCCCAGAAAATAAATTTAGTTAGGATGTCCTTTAAAGGACAGGGATAGACAAGGAAAGAGGAAACCACCCAAGGCCAAAGCCCCAAGGACTCCCTGAGGACCAGAACCTCTCCCCACCCTTCTACTTTCCACCTCCACCCACCCTTTATGGCCCTTTGACGGAGCACAGCTGCCCTTCTGGGCGGCCAGGAAAGGCCCAACTGCTCGAGGCCCCGGAGAGTCATTTGTGGCATGGCAAAGTTTCTCAAAGGGATTTTCTGCCTGCTGATTTTGTGGTCAAAAGCACATTTGACTCTCATCACTGCAGTCCCTGACTTAGTGAGACCAGAGAAAGGCCAAACTTCTTAGCCATTAACGGTCAGGAAAACCAAGAAAAGCTACCTCCAGAGTGACAGTTTCCCACAGACAAACTGTCAGCTAGCCATACCTGGCGAACGCAGGCTGGCCAACAGACTGAACTAGAAAGTCTGGTGTGGATCTTGGGGGGGAGGGAAGTTGGGGCTTCTAGAAAAACCTGGAATGCTGTATCTGAACTCACATCCATGACAGGACCAATTTGGTGGGGCCCAGGGTGCCTCAGTTCAAATGAGAAATTGAACTCATCTTGAAAGAGGCCTAAACATCCAACTTGTTAAAAACTTTAACTCTGAGTATAGCCCTCCAAAAGTTCACCCCAGCTGTACAAGTAGCATCAAGAGGGAAAGGCCCCGTTCTGGACCTATATCCCCAAACCTTTGCTGAGACAGAGTAAGAAAGGCTGAATTTAAATTACAATAACTGAGGGTCTCTTGCTGCTGTATTTCACCACGTTTACACACATAACCAGTCATATGTTCAGCTAACAGTCACTGAAGCCTATCTTGGGAAAGATGCTGCGCTGGGTACTAGGAGATAGAAAAGTAAAACCACCACCATTTCTGCCCCTCCCAGAGCTCCCGATACAGTCAAAGAGGTAGTAGGCGGAGGTGTTGGAAAGAAAGGGTCTTCAGTGGAAACACGGAACCTGGATGCACAAAATCACTAAAAGATTCGCTCATAAATATTGGGTTTTAGGATGCAATAGACCAGTTTTTAGAGGTTAGAGATTTTTCCATGCAAGTATTCCAGGATAAAGTAAGCCCAGCGCTGAAACCCTAAGAAGCTCATAATCTGTCAGAAATGTATCTCTTTCTTTCAGACATCAGATGTTTCAGACATCTGATCAAAAAGACGTGAGGAGATGAGAGAGGGTTCAGCGTGAACACTCTAGAAATGGACTCAAAAACCTTTGGTGACTTTCTTGAACAGCCCCAAATAATAATCACTTTCTGAGAAGTGACTTGGTCCCATTTCTGAATCCATAAAGTGATGACAAATGACCCCTGACACCACCTTCCTCTCTAGGATGTTGAAAGAATTAATGAGATAGTGTCTATAAAATGCTTTGAGCTCATTGGAAGATGTCAAGGAAGCAAAATAAGAAATACTGTTATCACTGAAGCTCTTCTAATCCAGCGAGCTTCAGTGGAGCTTAGAAATACCTCCATTCTCTCTTCAAATCTTTCTCTCCCTAACTTTTAAAGGTTGGTATGACTGATTCATCGAACATGACTGAAAGCAACCGACAAAGTGGAAAAGAAAAGCTTCATGCAAATCCCTCTGTGTTTCTGCACAGGGGGTTAAGCAGAGAAAAGAACACAACCTACTTCCTGTCCTCCCGATAGCTCAGGGCTCTGTCTGGTTATGTGGCTGTAACTTATCCTCACTCATACAAAAATTATTCATTTTCCACTCTGAGTCAGAACCTTCTGGTCTCCAAACCTACTGACAAAAATGCATCCACTCAAGTCATTTTATGTTTGGGATGTTTTTCCCTTAAGCATACATTTTATCTCCTTTGCTCCGTGTCCCTTCAGAAATTACACACTTCATTTTCATCTCATTGATTTGTATATATTTGTATATTGCTCCATTAGAAACATTAATTTTTTTTCCCCTTGTACTGATGAGGTATACTGGATCCTCAATTAATTTAAAGCTCCTTGGTACTTCCCCTTGATCCTGATTTTTGGTTTGTCATCTGCATTTGTCTATTTTATTGTACTCTTAGAATAGCTTCTGTGTCTAGGGAGATGGAGGAGGATGCTGAGACTTGCTGGGAGTGCTTTCTGGAGATGCTCCTGGTATCAATCTTAGGGTTATAGTGGGCACCTGGGAGAAGTGGGTTTGCCCTTTACATTATCTCTGTCCATGTTGCAAATTCACACATTTTATATGGGAGGTGAAGACTGCTCCAAGATGGTTTCACAGCTTAAAGATGTGGAAAATACCCACATCCCATCGCAAACTGACCAAATGAACTCTTCAACTGAGTCAACCGTTCAACAACAACAGTAAAAAAGACTAACAAGAAGCCAAACTGAAGGAAATATGCTTAAATATTTTAATAAAACACTTCAAAGGAATCAGCACGACATCCTTCAAGGCAAAGACATTGCCATTCTCACCTTCAGTGGAGCAGGGACTTCTAGTCTCTCTAGCAACGGTCGTGACCTCCATTAAACCATGCAGGTACTCTGCACCCTTCAGACCAGACCTAGAATCATACCAGCTCCATACAGTAAATAAGATGGCAACGGTAACTGATCTCATCCCACTGTAGACCTTCAACAAAAAGAGAAAAATAGTGATTGCAATTTGGCTGAGCCCAATGGCACTTACAATTCAGGGAGTTTCCTTTTTTCTTTTTTAATCCCCCTCTCCCCAGCACAAACCGTCTCAAGCTCAGACTGGTCCATTGTCAGTTTGCCCATCATTTCTCAGCCCCAGATAACATGCCTTTTAACCTTTTCGTCCTGCAAGAACTAGGTCAGGTACTCTGGAAAGCCTTGCCTGTCCAATCACCCCACAGGGATTGCTTCCTTTTGCTGGAGCATCTCTAGAAGGCATCCCTTATTGGGCACTGAGCATACACGGTTCTCCTACTATGTATGCCATTTCTTCAGTCAGTCACTCTATATTGAAATGCTTAGCAGACGCCAGGCATGGTGAGGTGCCGGGAACGCAAAGCTACGTACACACAGACGCTGTCTTTGAGTGGCCCACAGTCTGCTGGGGTAAACAGCTTGGTTCTTCAGAGTCTGAAAACTCCTGAGGGCAGAGGTCTCTGTGATTGTTTTTGTTTCCCTCCCAGCAGCTCGCATGCTCCCTGACTCAGGTAAGAAGCACTCAGTGAAGAAGGGTTGATTCAAATATGCAACCAAAAAATCCAGAAGAGACTTTCCCCAAAACTGATGCATGAAAATGCTTCATTTTCAACTCAAAGTTTCTAACAAATGCCAAGATGTAACCCTCAGAACAAGAGCAATACAGCTCCATTCCTTTAGGCGTTTTCTAATTACCATTTACCTGCTCTCTAATTTAGGAATTCTGGAGGGGATTGGAAGGGGCAGTGGGGTGGGGGGATGACAGGACATTTGCATAACAAAATATGTTTACAGTAAGAGATTCCAGTCCCTCAAAATTAAAAAGGAAACCCAAACAAATTTGCAAGGATGAGGGGACAGTTTTTCACCTTCCTCTTACCTCTAGCAAACAGCTCAGTCATTCTGAATGTCTTTAGAGGGTCCCTTTCTTCCACTGGAGGGTACATTAGCTAATCACATCATTTATCGCTAACTAAAGACCCAAAAATCACAGAAGAGGGAAGTTGATCCCTGCCCCCAAGACTGTGGAACAAAAGCCATACATTTTCCTGAGGAGACAGCATGGCTCTGCAGCTCTGTCATTCCTTCAGGGACACTGGAATTCACCTCCAGGACAGTCCCAGACAAAGCAGTGCCTGCCACAGCCAAGTGACCCACCCTGGATGCCTTTGTGTGCAAGCCCCGCCCTCTTCACCCATTCCTTCCCCTCCCAAGCCCTTCCTGTACCTGCCACACCTCCCACCCAGAACAGTGAGGCACGGGGACCCAAGGCCATATATTTTGTCCAGCGTTCCTTCCTTCCAAAGCAGATTTCCATCCGACAGTCTCATCTAGATAAAAAGAATCAGAAAATAAGAGGGGTTGGGGAAAAGGGAAGAGAGGGGATGGGTAGGATCATTTTAATTATGAACTGATAGCATAAAAGTCCTGTGGAGACTCAATATTTGTTAATCAGATTTGGTTCAGAGTAAAATTCAAAAAAAAATTTTTTTTTAATGCATGGTCTGTGTTTTCCTAGAGTTTATTGACAAAGTGAGTTGGCCTCAGCTGCATTCAGCTTCCTGATATGAAACCCAAGACTTATTCTGTGACAACACATCCTGCTGGTCATGGGTTTCACTGTCTATTTCCAGGTAAAAGGAAAGAAAAAGAAGGTGGGGGGAGGAGAAGAAGAAGAAGAAAATGGCATCCATAATGTAATTATTTTCAAGTGGGGTTTTTACAAGCAGTTTAATGTAAAAGCTCATACAAATTAGGAAAGCTTGTTTAGAGTCAGAAGGACCTGTATTTCAATCCAGCTCTGCAAATCACTAGCTGGATGACCAAGCAAACTTCTTCGGTATTCTAAACATTAAGATGTGAGGATTAAATACATGTGATCACTGTGATTAAATAGTGTATATACAATAGTGGAATGCATATAAGGGACTGAGGCAGAATGCCTGGCATTTAATTAGCCCTCAATATGTGGAAAGGAGAGAGAGTGAGAGAAGGAGAGGAGATGAAAAGACATATTAAGCTGTCTCTCTGTCTCCCCCCACTCCACCTCCATGTCTCTCTGTTTACAGCTCTCTCTTTACACACACACACACACACACACAGCCCTAGATCTGAACCTAGACGGACGTCCCACATAATGACAGTTGAATAGATCCGGGCATTCCTGAATCCTAGTCCTTGGTTGATCCTGGAGGAAGAGGGTTATATCAGGACAAAGTTGAGAAAGAGAATTCAGCCCGGAGTGGACTCCCGGAGAATCAGAAATAATTGGACCTTCAGTCCACCCAGAATAATATAGGATGACTTCACAAACCAAGTCATTCCCTTTAACTCTCCCCTAGCCAAGGCAGAACCCGGGACTGGATGTCAAAGTGCTTTTAAAGGGTTTTGCAGAAGAGAGCAGAGAGCCCTTCTCAAATTTCTAATCAATGCAAAAGAGGGAAAGGAGGGACAGACAGGAGCACCAAACTCAAGGCAAGAGAGTCAGGGAAGACTTTGCAGAGACAATGACTCCAGAGATGAATTTTAAAGAAAGAGTAGGAGTACTTTATGCCAAAGCTGGGACTGCAGGTGGGAGTCGTACTGAAAGTACAGAGTCAAGAGAAAGATCAGAATGAGAGCTCTAGAAAGATCAGAATGAGAGCCTGAGATGCTTCCCAGGGTGGGGGCGGAGAATTTGAATCTCAAAGATGACACCAAAGAGGTAAGCAAGACCAGGCCAGCTTATGAAGTACCAGTTAAGGAGTTTGGATTATTTCCTGAAAGCTATAAGCCTTTAAGCAATGGAATGATAGAATCAAATTTCAGTTTCAGAAACTACACTCTGATGACAGTGTGAAGAGATTGAAGGTGGGAAGTGGGAGGTGAGGGGTGAGATAAACTTGATCTGCAGGCATGAAAATGCCTCAGTTTTACTCAGAAACAGTCACATGTGCCACGGCTTCATCCCCTGAATGAGAATAATACAGGTCAATGCCTTTAGGTGTTTTCCAACTATTCTTTACCTGCTTCCTAATTTAGGGATTTTTAAGTGGATAGGGATTAGCAAAATTGTTAACTGAATTCACGTTTGAAATAATGGAGACATTAAGAAAGACTCCTGCTTGGAAAATGAGTGGGACATGGTGCCATTCACAAAGTAAGGATGAGAAGGAAAGAAGATCGGGGAGGAATGGAAGGGAGATGACTTGACCTTCTGAATTTGGGGTCCTGGGGTATCCGGAAGCACAGATACCCAGTGGGCAGTTATATATATTCATCTGGAACTCAGGAGAGGAATCTGAGCTAGAAACAGAGTCGGGACACATCCGTTCCTGAGGAAAGCTCACCTGGGAAGTGTGTGCAGTGAGAAGACCAAGGTCAGAACCGGACCAACACCAACACGTAACCATGGTCTGTGTTTCCACAGTAGGAGCAGCCAGAGATGAGAAAGGTAAATAGTGTCAAATGCAAGAGGAGAGTCAAGCAGGTAATGGAAAAAGCCCAGGGGATTTGGTAACTTAGATGACCTCAAGGAAGTTAGTTCAGGGACACAGTGCGGTTGGATAGCATTCTCCTTCTATTTCACTGTGGCATTTGACTCACTGCTACTTCAGCTTACAACTTTTCTGATGGTGTGAAAAGCAGATCAGGAGCTGCTTGGGCCCTATTGCAGAGTGTTTTGACTCAGCAGAGGTAAAAAGTCAACCACTGGCTGCTCAGAAGGTCAGCGGTGGTAACCAGGAGACACATGAGGAGGCATGGGCTAAAGAGCCTTCAGAAAAACTTTCTGATCATGGCCAGAAATACCCTTCTATTACCTTAGTATAGTTTAGCAAGGAAATAAAAATCTTCATTTTAGTTAGAATTCCTTAGAATTGCAAAGTTCCATCCAATGGTTGGGTTTGTTTGTGGTACGCGGGCCTCTCACTGCTGTGGCCTCTCCCGTTGCGGAGCACAGGCTCTGGACGCGCAGGCTCAGCGGCCATGGCTCACAGGCCCAGCTGCTCCGCGGCATGTGGGATCCTCCTGGACCGGGGCACGAACCCGTGTCCCCTGCATCGGCAGGCGGACTCTCAACCACTGCGCCACCAGGGAAGCCCCTAATAGTTGGGTTTTAATCGTCTTTCTATTTACTGGGCTCTGCACATCCAAAACCAAGTGAGGATGTGTATGCTTATTCTTTGCCCAGGTGGGGTCTTTCAGAAGAATTCGATGCTTCAGACCTGAAACCTCAGGGCATCGCTGTCCTGAACACACGCGGGTACGGTGCAGGCACCATGCCTGGGGCCACCTCGGGGGTCCCCACACTCTGAGCCCTAGTGGCAGGAGGATGGCCGCGGCGAGGTCGATGGCTTCACCGGGGGGTCCCGGGCAGCCCCATAGGTGCGGGCACGCAAGGTTGACGCAGCGCCACAAGGCAGTGCTCGGCACGGCCAAGGCCATCCGGGTGCAGGTGGATGGGATGCCCCGCCAGCTCGCAGCCTAACACGCTCTCAGCTTCCTTTGCAGCCCGGCCACCCTGCAGAGCGAAGCTGCCAGTGCCCAGGCAGCTGCAGGGTGATCCAGGCGAGCAGCCAGCACGCACAGCCACGAGGCCAGCTTTACAAGGTGTCGCTCAAGGAGGCCTCCGTGCCACTGGGCAAGGTGGTGGTCCCAGGTGACAGTGACCTAGAGCATCTGCCAGGCCCACATCAAGAGGCTCCAGCAGGAGCCCAGAGGGGCGGGAGTCACATCCCTGATGTGCCTGAACTGGCCCCCAGGTGGTGCTTCCTGGAGACCACCACTGTCAGCCACTTCTACACGATTGACCGAGGCCAGGAACCCCTCAACTATGTGACTGAGATCACATGCAGTGAAATTTATATGCTGGACCCAGAGCTGCTGGGGCCATCGCCCGGCCTGTCCTCCCACGCTCCCTCTCCCCATCTCACCTTGCTCCCGTGCCTCGGTCACTGCAAGGGACGCCGCACCTCTGCAGGGGAGCTGCATGAGGCTGCCGAGAGGAAGGACTTCTGTAAGATCCAGACGCTGCCCCAAGCTGTGGGGACCACCAGTTCCTGCACCCCATGGTCAGTACCGGCAGCAGGGAAAGGGTCTGCAACGTTCTGGACCACCGCTGCCCCCCGCACCCCACCTTGATGCTGTGGAGGAAGACGGGGAGACCTGTCTGCACCAGGTGGCGGCCCTGGACTATTGCACCACCTGCCACTACATCCTGGAGACGGGAACCTTCTTTATGAAGACAGAGTAGGAGGGTCACATGCCCCCGGCAGGCTGAGAAGTCTCAGGACGCCAAGCGGCCACCTACCTAGAAATGGGCAGTGTGACCTGATGATCCAGTCAGAGGACCAGGAGATGGCTGTGTAGCTGTGAGGCCAACACTCGGCAGTAGGGGTGACCAGCCAGATGATGACCGCCCCCTCCTGGCCTGCCTTACTGCCAATGTGCCAGCTGCAGAGCTACAAGGGGACCCATTCCCAAGGAAAGGAGCCGCCCAGACCTAGGGCTGGACTCAGGACCTAGAGGGTCTCACCTGTCCCCCTGAGGCCCCAGCGTGACCCACAGGCTCACAGGGGAACAAGAAACTGAAGGGGGCTATGGACTTCTGAATACGGATATTGTGTTAAAAGGAACAAATTTGTATATGGGATTTCTTGAGATTTCGTAATGAATAAGAAATTAACTGGATGGGTTACTTATTGCCGACATAATGACAAATTAGATATGGGAACTAAGGTATATGTCAACTTCATTTTTTTTAAATTGACAAAGTAATTAGTTATGTATCAAATATAAAGGTCACAGAATAAATGTACTCATTTCTAGTCAGTATCTGGGATGTAGAGAATTAATTAGAAAAAGATGTCAACCAACTCCCACACGTTAAAAGACACAGAGCTCATCTGTCACCTTTCCCAACATCCCCCATTCCAGCCATAATTATTACAACAGTGATGAGCTTGTAATTCTTCCATTTCGCTTTTTGACATTGTGATTTTATTGTTATTTCTTTTCCTCTGAGTTGTTTCAGCAAATGTTGGCAAAAGAGATTCTGTACCTAATTAAGACACAATCATCTTATTTCAATTTCATTGACAAAATGTGTTGGACAAGATTAGCTATCTCATGATTCAAAGTATTTAAAGGTGTGACTGGTGTGACCCATGGTTCCATAGCTTTGCTACCTCATATATAAACACATCCTAAAAGACAATCTTAATCCCAGGAAAGGAACATTTCCAGCACCATCTAGAACAGCACTGTCCAAAAGAAATACAATGTGAAACTTATATGCAATTTAAAATTTTCTAATTTAGGAATAATAATACCTCTCTTAGCTGCCTCTGAAGTGGTCATCAATTAAACAGTGGTAATGAAATTGTCATTATATAAAGACTACCTATTATTATTACCAATTCAACTTAAGTCTCAACTGACATTTATTATCTTTTGTGTTGCAAGCATTCTCAGGGACTTTTGTGTCCATCATCCTTCCCTTTATCCCAAACTATCCCCCCAATCCAGCATACTATCTCCTATCCCAGAAACTCATCTACGTCAGTCTGGCATTTTCCTCACCATCCCAAGAACTGCTTACCTTCACCAATGCTTTCCAAATGCTGGTACATTGGTGAGTACCAGGCTGTGAAAAAGTTTTCACAGGTCCAAGTCAAAATAATAATAGTAATAATAATAGTCACAGCCATGTAGATTTTCTTCATAAAGCCAAATTGTTTAAATCTAAATAATTTCTGTTATTCTGAGATTGTCCGTCCTTTTTTTTTTTTTTTTTGCTAAAGTGTCTCCTTTTTTTTAAACTTAGTGGTGGTGATTATGATGATGACAGACTTTTTTTGTTGTTGTTTTTCTTAATGCTCTTTTTGGGCAAAAATGTTAAATGGCATTGTTTATCCCCACCATTTAAGAAACTATCGTATTAGATCCATGAGGTCCACATTCCATGCCTCCACCTCCTCAGGTGACAGTGAGTTGAGGAGAGGGTCCTATCTTACTATTGTTTAGCCAAATTCCCTGCGGAAGACCCTTCATTGGCTACTCACTGTTGTTGGGTTAATATCAAAATCCTGAAAACACTCATGCAAGCAGCTTCTTATCTGGTTTCTGTCTCCATTGTCTGCTTCAGCCTTGCTGGTCACCCGCCCTGCCCCACATCCCCACCCAAGGTCTAGGTACAAAGACCTTTCTTTTTTTCCATCAAAACTCAGAACTCCTTTCTCTTCGGAGCCTTCACGTACGTGCTCTCTGCCTGGAATACCCTCTCCTTGCCCACTCCCTTCATTCCACCCCCTCCCCCGGGGCCAGCGCTCACCATCCTTCAGGGCTGGCTGAAATGGCACACCACCACCTCCCAAGAACTCTCTGGGGTCCTCCCAAGAGATCTTTTTCCTACTTCACAGAGCAGAGGTGTTGCCACCCACAGGAGAAGGTAAATGGATTTCCCAAAGTTAGAGCCAGAACTGGGTCCAAAACCTAGGTTTCCTGGTGACAAAATAGAGAGGTCTTGACAGAACCTCTATACCCCAATGAGGTCTTTATATTAGTGGAGTGGGGTGAGGTAGGGTGTAATGTGGGAAAATAAGGGGGGAGGGATTGAAATGGAAGGGCCCAAGACAGAGGGCTCCTGCCTCAACTCAAAACCCAACCCCATCAGGAGACAAGGTCATTAACAATTCTGTGTTACCCTTGGTGGGTTAAATGTAAATCGGGATAAATCCTTTGTACCCTTAAAAACAAACGAAAGAGAAGCCTTTCTGGAAGTGACATATGTCTCTTCTTTATACATATTACAATGCCTGTAAAATGTCCATTTTTCTCATTCCCTTCCACCTCCGCTTGCTGTAGAAGAATCCCCCTTGCACAGCAACAAGGCTGACAGGCTCTGGACAGTTAGCTGTGGGTCCCCTTCCCGCCAGCTGACCTGGGCCGGCTCACCTTTGTGTGACACCAGCAACACCATCTCTGGAAGCTCCTCAGCCACTCTGTCAGCAGGTCCTTTGTTCAGACCCACTGCCTCTCAGGAATGGAGGCATCCATGGAGCTGGGACACTCAGGGGCCCCAGGGGCACCCTCTGGGGAAGCTGCCTAAAGAACACCTTCCACCCTCCTGGCTGTTTACAGCACTTACCTAAAGGATGCTTAAGAGCCATTTTTCACACTGGATGTTTTGTGAGGACTCCCCCCCAAGCAGTGTAAACTAAAGATCCCCAAACATGTTGCTTGGAGTCTGGAGCAATGTGGGTATTTGGTTCAGTAGTTCTGAGTCCTTTGCCACCAAAAAAGGAAAAAAAAAACAAAAACAAAAACAAAGGACCCTTGTAGGCCTTTCAGACACTTCCCTATAAGAAATTATATAACAAAGCCCAGCCTATAGAAGAAAATCCCAAAGAAAACTCCTGTCCCAGCTGCTGTTCAAATCTCTAATGGGGCTCATTCTGGAATGACCCTCAGGAGGGAAGTTGCTCAAGCAAGTGACATGACTCATTGGTTTATGAAAGCTGGGACAAACAAAAGGAAACAAGTTCCTGGAGAAACAATAGGAAATATGAATGGTTTGTCTCCTGGAGAGCATGAGAACGGGGCCTCTTCTTGGCAGTCAGGGGAATCCTGCTGGATGGCAGGACATTGTATTCCCCGACTGGGCCCTCTGCAAGCACTCGGCATGATATCACACACCCTCCATGTCCTGTTCTACCCGGGGAGCCCCCTGCATTTCTTGACCTTTCGTCCAGTGAACCGCATGATGGGAACCACGAGAATGAGAAGGGGGAGAGCCAAAGAGATACCACTCTGACTGGATTCCTTTTCATTTAACCAGGGTTAAAGCAGAGAGAAATCTAACGCCGAAATAGCATCAGTGGGGCCACCCCTTCCTTTACCTGTGCCATGACCATAAATGGCAACAAAATGGAGCAAGGATGAGAGGTTCATGGTTATCTTAGTGAACAGGAAAAAAAGGGGGGTGGAGGCTGTCAAAATAGGCCACTGGTTGAGTAATTACTCTACAGTATTGTTCTACTGGTAAAAATTGGGAATGTCAGCAGAGAATAAAGTACTTAGGACTTAGAGCTGGCCCTTCTTTGCCCACCTAGAAGAAGAGCCACATAGGGGTGATAAACTCTTTGAACTGTGTCTAAGTACCAGTACTGTTTACTTTGAGGAAGGAAACTGTCAGTTCTGTTTCTTCACAAATAGCCAACCACAATGTACCTGATGGATTTGGGACTAGTGAAAGAGGGACCCGCCAAGTGTAGGAAACAAGGTTTATCTCGGGATTAGATTTAGGAAGACAAAAGTCATCAGGAGATGGCTGGGCAGGCATTGTTTGCTGTGAAACTCCAAGCATGGAGCTGTTTTTCTTGAGGGTTCCCCTCACATCCTGGGTGGGGATAGGAGGCAAGACCCTAAAGTACTCTTTCTATTATACACCATTTTTAAGAAAAGTAGATTTTCCCCCCACTCCAATAGTTTAGATGGTGATTCCTTCCTCCTTCCCACAATACTATTCTCTCTTAACTGAGGGTAACACCAAAACTTCATGATCAGAGGCTTATTAATAATCAGTATGGGGAGCGTTCCGTTCCATCAAGGAATTCCACCTGAAATGTCTTGAATGTTGATAACTACTGGGGCAGGAAGCAGATTTTGAAAGTCTACCCTTTCTGTTTCTGAAAGCAAATGTAAAGTAAAGCATATATGCCCAGGGATAAAACAAAGAAAACTCTCATGGGCAAAGTCAAAATGTGTGTGGACTCGAGATCTGGGAAAGTTCTTTCCAGAGCGTTCCATGACACAAGCATATGCAATTTGAAAAATGAAGAGTTTCACTTAAGGTTAAACATACTTTGAGTCACTGGCAAGCGCTGCTACCAAAGGAAAAAAAAACATCAGAATTCAAGGAAGAGGCCAAAATGTCCTTTATTTGCAAAACACCTTTTCTACTAGTCCATGAAGTAAATCTTACGCTCTTGAAAGAATTCAGAGGCTTCAAAGTTGCTGACAAATTGACCAAGTATGTCTGCTGTAATGGCTTTTACTCTACTCTCAGAAAATGTTCAGACTTTGATAGTGCCATTTTTCTGAATACTGCAGACTGGCCTGCTCCCACTTCATCTTGCCAGTAAGCAAGACAAACTAGTTTTTTTTTTGTTTTTTTTAACAGATTTAAATATTCTGTTGGGAAACTTTGTTATGTCTTAGATCCATTTTGCTCAGCATTTCTTTTAACTTCTGCCCTCTTCTGCATTAAGATGAAAATCTCGTACCTTTCCTCCTAAAATAGCCAATATTCCCCTCTGTTGAGATTATGTCTTCAAGGTGGGAACCAGTTGTTCAACCCTCACAGCCAGTTTTGTAAAGGTTTATTTTCTGTTCTTTGTGCTATGAAAACAATATTTCCCCCACTCTCTTCAAATAAGAGATCATGGGCGAAGAGAAAATGCTTTTCCAAACCATCTCCCAATAGAATATTCCCATATAACAACAGTTACCTACCCCACGACCCAATCCGAGTTGGGAAATCTTCCTTGGATTGTTGCTTTTCCAAAAGCACCCACACTTGGTAACGATAATCTTTAGGGTTCTTAAATATTACTATTTAATATTTAATTTATTAAATATATTAAATAATACTATTTAATATTACATTACCATACTTAAATATTCGAATTCATGGTGGGTCACAAGGAAGCACAAATTGATTTTGGTGACAAACTGAGGGAGACTGAACAAAAGAACTGTAGTTTTTTTCTGTTGGGGTGTTTTATTTATGTATTTTAATTATACCACGGAGATTCCCTAACTGGGCTCTTTGAATCCCAAAACTCTTAATGGGAATTTGATGAGTTCCAAGAGCTTCTTAGAAACAGTGGGTTAGCTTTTGAAGAAGACACACGATGTAATGCAAGCCATCCACCATGTTATTAAATAAATCAGTTTATTTCTTCTCGTCATTTGCTGTTCGCTCTCATTATGGCCCCTTCAATTTTATTTGCTTTGAATAATAAAAAAGAGGAAATGAAACATAACTTCCTGCAAACGAATTTTAGAAGCTTACACGAGGGCTTCCCTGGTGGCGCAGTGGTTGAGAGTCCACCTGCCGAGGCAGGGGACACGGGTTTGTGCCCTGGTTCAGGAAGCTCCCACATGCCGCGGAGCGGCTGGGCCCGTGAGCCATGGCCGCTGGGCCTGCGCCTTCGGAGCCTTGCTCCACAACGGGAGAGGCCACAACAGTGAGAGGCCCGTGTACCACACACACACAAAAAAAGCTTACAGGAGGTTTCGGCCACTTAGAGATCCTTGAACGAAGAATGGTCCTCTGGTCTCTGGGAACTTGATTCTGTAGGACAAAGTCTTGGAGGTAACACCACTGATGAGGTAAGAGAGGTAGGTGGTTCCCCAAGCCCTACCTCTGACCCAGGCTGTCAGATCAGATCACTCAGCTCTGGAGTTCCGGGGGGCAAAAAATGCTGCTTATTTAACTGGATAAACAAAATTCTTTCCAAAATCGAAACTAATTTAGATGTCATCTAAAGAGTGCTTCTAATACAACGGTGGGAAAACCTGTTCTGGGCCATTTAAGACACTGTGATGGGGGCTGGACTCGGACCAGCTCGCCTTCTTCATCTTAGTGCGTCCCCCACCCAGCTGGACCCGGGAACCCGATGTGTGCTCAAAGCTGGGGGCAGGAATGACTGACCCACCGCAGGCCTACGGACACACAGAGGATGAAAGAACAAGCCATCTGCCTGAAAGGTGAAAGTAAGAGAATCCCCACGCAAGCTAGCGAGGGCAGGAATCAAGAGAATGCCCCTGGGCTAAGACAAGTCTTGCTTCCTTCAGGACTCCAAGTCTCCATCTAAAGGAATTGCGGGGAGTCAGGTGAAAACCTCAGAACCCTCCATGCTCCCTGGGAAGACAGAGGAAGGACGTTTGTGAAATTTTGTTCTGAGTCCGGGAGTGTAAGTCTGACGACAAGCCTCCAGGTCTCACTAACTTCTGTCTCTGGGACTCAAACAAAAGACAGAACAGCAGACCTCCTGTGTCTCCCCTCCATTCAAGACATATTCACAAGAGGAGAAAAAGACAGAAGAAGGTCAAGAGTTGAGGGTTTTGTATGTTTGGACATACAAGAAGGCAAAGGAAGTCAATACAATGATGCACAAATCTAGACAGAACTTAGAGACAGAGTCTGTCCAACTCGCACAGACTATGTACCAGGTATGCTCTAAGGGAAGAGTGAAGGAGTGCCTTCTGGGGCTTCCAGCAGATTTTTAAGGGTTTAAAGCATATATTTTATTCTCATAAACTGTTATATATTTTCCCTGTTGGGCCATTACTTCTCTTTCTGTGTCTGTCTATCTCTCTCTCTGTATGTTTTGAGAAACACACGCACCAAGAATACTGCTAAAAGAGTGCCCACTGACTTGATTGAGGATATGTGTTTTGAGACTTTAAAGTATTAAAACACTTTAATACTGGTTCATCTCTTTGGAGATATATTCCATAACTTTTCTCCCGAGGGTGGTGGTAACTCTAAAACATTACACCTACAAGAACCGTAGTCTACTCTGTGGATATCTCGTTTCTTTCTTCAGTCACTTCTGTATACAGGTTCCCTCCTGGTTCTGAATTGGGAATTCTGACTAAGGTCAATTCTAGAATTTAATCAATAAACATAATTACATTTAG
The DNA here is from genome assembly GCF_005190385.1 of Monodon monoceros. Classification (NCBI taxonomy): domain Eukaryota; kingdom Metazoa; phylum Chordata; class Mammalia; order Artiodactyla; family Monodontidae; genus Monodon; species Monodon monoceros. The sequence goes on from NW_021703778.1 coordinate 23,225,622, forward strand.
TCTTTAGTCGCTTGTATGTGTAAAGCTATAGAGGAAGTATGATAAGGCAGTGAAAAACAAAAGTCCAACGTTAGACCCTTTGGATTTGAATCCCCACTCCAAGAGCATGAATATTGTGTGACCTTGGGTGGCTTGCTTCTCCCTAAGCTGACAGATGGATAGCTAAACCTCCCTGGGGCTTAAAGACGATGGAGTGAGGATGTATGTTATAACCAGAAAGCACTCGGAAAAGGGCCTGGCATGCAGCAAGCACTGTAGAAGTGTTTGCTATTCTTATTTAATCTATTAGTGATGCCCAATTGCCAGGGAATTAACTAACTCTCCATCTAGAAGCCTAGTGATTCCGTTATTTTTTCAACCATCCTTTGCATAAATATGGGTGGGTACACACACGTGTATCCTTGTACGTATATATGGGTGCATGCATGCACACACATGAAGTTTTTTCTAACTTTCAGACAACGTTAGGATACGTTGCCTAAGAGTAAGGATCAACTACTTAACCACAATAATATAATCACCCAGGAAATTCTATCATAATTCCATACTATAATCTATTAAAATATCTAATCCATATTTAATTGTTCCCAATTACACCAAGAATTTTTTTTTATAGCTGTTATTTTCCAAACAGGATTCAGTCGGAGTCCAAGCATTGGATTTGGTTCTTATGATAACTGCTGAAGTCCCCTCCCCACAAAAGTTTTCCTATACCTTCCCAAATAGAATTCCTTAACCAGAGAAATTAGGGAACCCCTGGCTCAGAACCATTTCTGTTGACTTCTGCTGCTCTTCACACAGCTCAGAGGGACGTCTGTTGTGGTTTCCAACGGTTGTATTTCCATTAAATGAAACCTCGACTAAGAACAGTAACCTCTGGAGACCAGTCACCACCCCTCTCCACGCTGAAGTTTCCTGGGAGTTTTATATTCCTTTGTGTCTTCAGCATACCTGCTCTCTTTGTTTAATTGTTATTTTAGAAATCTTTGCCAGCTCTTCCTTTTCTCTGCCCTTCTTACCATCAGGCCTGACACCCAGCATCTCGAAGGTGAGAACTGAACTCCTGCTACGTTGGCCTCTGTCTCATGTTCCCACACTGACTGCCAACCCTTCCAACAGAGAGCCAACGAGACAGGGACAGGAAGCTTTTACTTTGACTTGCAGATTATTCGAAGCTAGACAGTTAAGCTATCTGATGGCTTTATTCACTTCTCTGTCATTTGGCCTGTACTCTTTTTTTTTTTTTTAGTTTTATTGAAGTACAGTTGATTTATGTTGTGTTAATTTCTTCTGTACAGCAAAGTGACTCAGTTATACACACATATATATATATTCTTTTTAATATTAAGTGGTGTGTTCTCCAAACTCTTCTGAGCCATTTTGAAAGCAAAGCTGGCATTTCCTCTTCCGACTGAAAATCTCCAGGAGCAAACTGGATGAGGCTTCCCAGAGGAAAGGTTTTGGTTTGCCCCTTCCCAGAGGGTCACCGTGCTATCTATTGACACATTCCAAAGCCTCATAAAAGCTGTCAGAGACTACCCGAGAGAAACACCCATTAAGTATTATGGGTCTTGATCTTTACAGCTCCTAATAACTTTTCCCTTTGAGTTTTCCCAGAGCGCTGCACATAATTAAAACAAATAAACAAACCAACCTTATTTCTGCCTTGCCTATGAGTTTGCTGTGTGACCTCAGGAAAGTCACTTAACCTTTCTGGTCCATATTTTCTTCTTCTGTTAGGACCAAAAAAAAAATAGTGTGGACAGAGAAATCACTAAAGAATAAATTATCATAATAATTGAGTAGATTTTTAAAAAAATCTTTAATTCATCACTTCAAAAATATATCTAAAATCAGAGAAAACTTATTTACTTCTAAATGACTAAGTTTTAAAAGACTGAATTTCCAAAACATAGTCACTCATCTAAGCATATAAAACTTTCCTTAAGAGTCAAAGATCACATGAAGGGCTTCTGTATTTTTGCCGAAAGCAAATCGAAATAAAGTAGGAGGAATTTGAAAGGGAAAGGAAATTTCTCTTTTAAATGTCCTGGAATCATCATTGTGTGGTCAAAGCAAATGTTTTCATGTGACTCTTATTTTTTGCATTAAGTATATCAATAACACTTAAGCTCTGATCCAAAAGTTTCCATCATTTTCCCAAAGGGACCTCGTTTTCTCAGGATGAATTTATATAAATTTTGTCCAATAGAAATATTACCAGCTAAGAGGTTTTTGTCCTGGGCTTCCAACATTGCAAAGCTCTGTCTCAGCTGAGTACCCATTTAGCCTCATTCTTCATAGCTCTTTGGCAAATGCTTTCTCACTGTTTTTTGTTTTTAGCGAAATATGAATACTTCACAGAGTTCTGCCACCCCTTCTTCTGTGCTTTTAGAGTTGCCATGAAATTCACAGTGTTATGAATTATTTTGAGAGTGTCACCACGTAGCGATTATATTCTGATCTTACTTCATTCCTATGGGCGTTTCCTCCCCCATTTCCCAATGGTAGTCCTATTTCTACTGTTTGGGAAAAGCTCAGAGAATCTAAACAGACTCTAGGAGTCTAAAAATTTAAAAATGTGCACAGGGTGTATCTTCTAAATAGAGAACTTAAAACCGTAAATTCTAAATGCCTAGCTTACTTCCATCTATTTTCAAAAGCAAAGAACAATATTTTATCTTGAAATTAAAGTTAACATAAATAACAATGTTTGGAGAAAACTTTATGCCAATGTCTAAAGCCAAAGGGAGAGGCTGGGTCCTTGCTGAGGCCTGAAAGAGAATTAGGGGAAAGTCAGAGATTTCCTGTCTTTGTAATGAGTTTACTAATTAAATCTTAATTGTAAACCAAGCTGAGCAAAATTTAAATGAACCTCTGGTGCCAGCAGCCAGGTTATTACGGTGGAATTGTTTATAAGGACAGGAAAGTGACTTTCTAAACATCAGATTCCTGTGCGTTAGCCAAGACTCGGAGAAAGTTCCCAAGAGGGGAAACACAGAAAAAGGCAGGATAAGTGACTTGGGTCTTAAGATAATTAAATGACACTGAGATGTCTCCAGTCCCCTGAACTCAGTCATTGCCGGGGGCCGCCATCTTTCTATTTGGATGGGCTGGAAGCGGCCACATCTGCAATAACCGATGTGTTTCCCCCCCATTTTACAGCCATTTCAGCAGTAACCTAACAGTGATGGAAATGGAAATTCCTTTACTTTGTAAACCCTGACTGTTCTATTGAAAAATAAGCCTTGCAAATACACAGAAGTCCAAGCACTGGAGAGAAACAAAGCTGCCATAATAAGAGAGTGAAAAAGAAAGTTGATTTTATTTTCTCCTGGTATGATGGGAGAGAAATAAAAGGCAGGGTGTAAAATAAATAAAAAGAGTCTCGTGGCTATGTACGTGGTTCAGCATTATTTATTAGAAGATTAAGAAAGTGAATTATCCAAATGCTCCTATCTTGCTTTGATTGTTTACATTCACTCATTTAAAGTGAATTCACTCATTAAAGTGAATAAACTTCCTTATAGCCTTTCTTTTTTTTTGCGGTACGCGGGCCTTTCACTGCTGTGGCCTCTCCCGTTGCGGAGCACAGGGTCCGGACGCGCAGGCTCAGCGGCCATGGCTCACGGGCCCAGCCGCTCCGCGGCATGTGGGATCTTCCCGGATCGGGGCACGAACCCGCGACCCCTGCATCGGCAGGCGGACTCTTAACCACTGCGCCACCAGGGAAGCCCTAGCCTTTCTTTTTAGAGGCAATTTTTACAGCCAGCTTTTCTTTTGCTTATAAATGTATTTTGCCATTAAAACCCTCCATTTGTGAAAAAGAATGTATGTATGTATGTATAATTGAATCACTTTGCTATACACTTGAAACTAATACAACATTGTTAATTAACTATATTTCAATTTTTAAAAATCCTCCATTCGCCTCATTTTCCACAGGAAATGGGCCTATGTGCTGAGTACCCAGCAAAGTACCCTCACAAACTAGCAGCACGTCACAGAGCAGGGACCATGTGGGAAATATTCCACCACAATCCTAAAGGCAATTAGGTTGATAGAAGAAGTGTTGTCTGATACCTGTGTTCCAAAGGTGGGCGACTGGTAGACATGTTCATTAGCATAATTCCATCCTTTATCTTTCTCTGCTCTCCAAGGAAACCAATGATAGGAATGCTGGGATAGATATGCTATAGAGTAAAGGATTAAAATAAAAGAGGCAATATAATTTGAAAATATATTAATATTATATATAGTTAAGATATAATGTAGTCCATTCATTTATGTAATTTCTGAAATGCAAAATGATCTTTCTATTCCACCAAATTTTTAAAGTTTTTTCCTTTAGGCCTGCTCTTGGGTCAGAGTAAGAGAAGTTGCCTTCAGAGCAAATTATGGGACTAGGCTCCTTCTATTTGGTCAAGTGTCATAATCTATACTCTTGGGTCCTCACATCAGATATAGGTGGCTTGGAGGAAGTCATAATTCCAACAGGAGCCACACTGAACATAAATGCGACATGTCTCTACTCTTCACAAGGCTATTAAAAGGTTTAAGGGAAGGACTGGGAGTGTATAATTTATTATTAGTGTTATTGTCATTTTGACCTTTTAATCCAGAAGGAAAGAACTCAAAGAAAGTGTTCCCTGGAAGGCTGTATGTACTAAAAAAAATCTCTTCCGGACTTCCCTAGTGGCACAGTGGTTAAGAACCGCCTGCCACATGCCGCGGAGCAACTAAGCCTGTGCACCACAACTACTGAAACCCACGCACATACAGCCCGTGCTCCACAACAAGAGAAACCACCACAATGAGAAGCCCGCACACCGCAACGAAGAGTAGCCCCCACTCGCCGCAACTAGAGAAAGCCTGTGCACAGCAATGAAGACCCAACACAGCCATAAATAAATAAATAAATTTGTAAAAAAAAAAAAAAACCTCTTCCATCTCTAACTTCTTGGAGTCACTTTCTCAGTTATCCCCAAAGAGAATTTTTAAACTACTATTTATTTACTCAGTAAACTTAAATTGTTTTTATGGATCTTTGCCAAAACTCCTAATTGTTGTTTCCTTTGTTTTGTTTTTAATAGGACCCAGAACCTACATGGAGATTTACATAATAAAACCTCATTTCATCTTCGAAATCTTTTGAGGTGATTTTAAGCTCTGGTAGAGCCCGTATTTCAGAAATACAACTTCTGCTTAGTGTTTTCCATTTTCCAAGTAATCAAAAGATAGAAACTGGTGCTGGGATTTAACTGACACATGGTTCAACTGCACCTGGACAACACAGTCCTATCCAGAATCTGAGCCTTGGTCTCACTCTACCAAAAGCCCAGTCCTTAGGCTTCTGCTAATTGTCTAGCTTTTGCAGGCTAAAGAGATCTTCACAGGACTAACTGGTGCTAGGACAGAAGTCAGGGAGCCTGCTTTGTTAAAAATATATTTAGCATGGGACAGAATCCAATTTCTTACAGCATGTAAATTGTCTGCATTGAAGTGCCTACAGATATAAACATATACGGGCTTCCTTCACCTTTTGGTTAATTCAGAACTTAGTGAGGGTTAAGAGCTTAAATATTATTTAGTTTAATGCCTTAATTTTACAGATTAAAAAAAAGAGAGGCCAAAAGAAATAAGTAGTCTATGGTAGAGACACTTTGGCACTGCCTTCATAATTCCTTATGTGATTATGTCCAGAGAGCCCAGAAATTATAGGGAAGCCATGTACATGTTTTACTTCAACAAGGTGGCTTAGCCCCCGTGGTAAAAGGTGAATAGGGATGGCATAATAAAAACTGACATCAAGTTTTGGGGGAAGTTCGTTTCATTAAAATGGCTTTTTCCCAATTAGACTTCCATTTCTAGATTTCTGGGATGTCAAGTGATAATCTAAACTGTACTGAAAAGCACTAGCCGTCTGGTGGGAGCAAGATGGTAAGCAATTTGGGCAAAATTACCAGCCAAAGGTCAGATCAATTCCAGCGACAAGTCTCACAGCTGAGTGTAAGCTCCAGCACCGACGGCCACAAGCCTCCTGATGCCGTGAGAGGCTACTCTCTCCCAGACTATGCGGAAGTGTCCCACTGGGCCACCACGTCTAACTTGATTTCAGAGAAAATAATGAGAAGCTTTAGAAAGCCCCCAATTTTTTTCCCTCTTTCTTACCTTCTTTTTGAACAAGGAAATCATGGCTTTGGAAAGCCAAATTTGGTTTGGTTTGTGGGTTCCCCCCGCAACCCAAGGACTGTTGGAAATCACATTTTTCACCCAAGACTCAGTTTTGTAGCTTGTAGATTTCGTAGCTTATTCAAATGAGGTGCATGTGCAAGAGAGGAAAACATGTGAGGATAGAGCTATCTCATTCTGTAATAATGAGAGGGAGGCAGTGGCGAAGGGTAAGTGGATTTGGAGGTATTTCTCAGCTAATGAAAAAGAGCTTCTGACAACGATCTGTCTTGCAGGGGCAACTGTGGGCTCCCAGAGCTGGCTGCCATGCAGCTGAGCTTCTGTCCTCCAAGGAATACACAATCAGGCTGGGCAGGCTATAGACTGGTGTAAAGCCACTGAAAATGATATAACCAACATTCAGCTCCACAAGGGCAGGGAATGGTGTCTGTCTGTTAATCACTGTGTCCCCAGAGCCTAGAACAGGGCCCGGGCCAGAGTTGGTGTTTACTATGTATTTGTAGACAGAAGGGTTACCATATTTGGGAGAAGCCCCAAGCTAAGGATTAATTCAAGAAACATTCTCTGAGTGTCTGGTTATTAGCAATGTCCTAAAAATTGCAAAAAACACAAAGACAAAAAATTTTTTAAAGAAAATATTGCAAGTGGCATGTCATGGTGAAAAGACCACAGCTTTGAAGATCACTTTCTCAGCCTGGACCTTTGCAGGCTCTGTAACCAGGGCAAGTCACTTCCTCTCATGTAGCCTCATTTTTTTTAATCTGTAAAATGTGGATAAACCATAATTCATAAAGATACATGCACCCAGTGCTCACTGCAGCACTGTTAACGGTAGCCAAGACATGGAAGCAGCCTAATATTCATCGACAGACGAGTGGACAAAGAAGATGTGGTATATATGTATTAGATATATTGTATATATACATAGTGGTGTGTGTGCATACACACACACACACAATGGAATATTACTCAGCCATAAAACAGAATGAAATAATGCCATTTGCAGCAACATGGATGGACCTAGAGATTATCATACTAAGTAAAGTAAGTCAGCAGAGAAAGACAAACATCATATGATATATCTTATATGTGGAATCTAAAAAAATGGTACAAATGAACTTATTTACAAAACAGAAATAGACCCACAGACATAGAAAAAACACTTCTGGTTACCAAAGGGGAAAGGCTGGGGGTACGGATAAATTAGAAGTTTGGGATTAACATATACACACTACTATATATAAAATAGATAACCAACAAGGACCTACTGTGATATTGAAGTGATGCTGCCACAAGCCAAGGAACACTGGGCCCACCAGGAGCTGGAAGAGGCCAGGATGGATCCTCCCCTAGAAGCTTCAAAAGGAACCAACCCTGCCAACACCTTGATTTTGGACTTTTAGGCTCCACAACTGTGATACAACAAGTTTTGGTTGTTTCCAGCCACTCATTTTGTGGTTATTTGTTATGGCAGCCCTAGCAAATGAATACACCCTCATTGTGGAAGTCAAAATCAATATGGAAAGAAACAAAGAAAGAGAGAAAGAAAGAAAGAAAGAAAGAAAAGAGGGAGGGAGGGAGGAAGGGAGGGAGGGAGGGAAGGAAGGAAGGAAGGAAGGAAGGAAAGAAAGAAGAAGGAAGGAAGGAAAGAAGGGGGGGTAGGGAAAGAAAGACAAGTCTATTTATCCAAACTTTATTTCTCACTATTTCCATGCTCACTCCAGTCCCATAAAAACATCAAAATTCCATACATATGCCAATCTTCATTTGCTCTTTCAGTTTTACACATATTTAGTTAGATTAGTCAAGACCCAGGTCGAATCTGCCTCCAATAATGCCCTTATTAATGTGTTCAGTATTTACAGAATGTAAATACCACTAGACATCCAGTTTCTCTCCCTGAAGCCAGGACTCCAGTTCCATGGAGCTCTGACTTCCTCTGTGTCCACCTCCTTAGGACTCCAGTCTCCTTAAAGGCAGAATAACACCAACTCATACTTCCTTTGGCATCTTCCGTGGTGCCATTAAGCATTTAGTGAGCAAGGGTTAAGGAGTTTGGGGATTAGAGATCTGGAAGTAGCAGCGGCTGGGTCTGCTTTCTCCCTCAGAGTCACCATTTATTGAGCATTTACTGTGTACCAGACATGCTAAATGTATCATCTCAGTTAATCCTCACAACCTTCTTAAGAGGTGGGTCAACTATTTTTATCCCTGTTTTACAGATGAGGAAACAACGGCTTTGGAGAGACTCATCACTAGTCCGCGGAAGTAGCAGAGAGGAGAATTCAAACCTTTGACTGGCTCCAAACCTCGTGCTGTGACTATTCACTGCTTTCCTTGGTGGTTCCTGATCCATTAGAGGGAAGAAGCAGATAAATGTTTTCCTCTGCCCCTTCCCTCACCCCCTTTATAGGATATAAGTTAATAGTTGTTAAGGAAAGGAGATCACTACTAACATGATTTTTGGCTCAGGCCAAAAGTTAGCCTCTGAACTATTGTTGCAAAGTGTTCTCCAGTGAACAGACTTGGTCTAGTAATCAAGAAGATGCTTCTGTGACTGTGAAAGACTCCTGGGAACACAAGGGAAGTAACCAGCCGCCGGGGTCACCTCACTGAACAGCCCGCCCCATGTAGACCATGCTCACCCAGATACTATGTATCCTTCAAAGATCACCAAACATAAGACCCCACAGCCTGCTACTACCAACCCCAGTGCTGCCTTTCATCCACCATGAGGACCTTGTTTTTAATATGCTCATAATGATTAATACGCAGTATGTTGCCTCTGGTCACAGTGGTTTATGTTTAGGCTAGAAGATCAATTATAAAGGGCAATATGGAAATTATCCTAGGATCCTCAATATCAGAAATTCTGTCATTGCAATAAAGAATGCGTAAGTAGGGCTTCCCTGGTGGCGCAGTGGTTGAGAGTCCGCCTGCTGATGCAGGGGACGCGGGTTCGTGCCCTGGTCCGGGAAGATCCCACATGCCGCGGAGCGGCTGGGCCCGTGAGCCATGGCCGCTGAGCCCGCGCGTCCAGAGCCTGTGCTCCGCAACGGGAGAGGCCACAACAGTGAGAGGCCCGCATACCACAAAAAAAAAAAAAAAAAAAAGAATGCATAAGTAATGGGAAAAAAAATACTGAATGCCCGCTTGGAATTGTTGTTTCAATTTTCTAGTACTTGCCTTATGATAGATCTTGGGTTACAGGCTTTAGCCACTTTGTGTTTTTGTCAGGGTCTGGAACAATGTTATGCTCATCGATTTAAACACACTTGTTAGTAGAAAGATGGTTACCAGGAGTGGGGAGGAGTGGAAATGGGGAGATGTTGGTCAATGGTAGTTAGTTATAGTTACGTTGGATGAAGAAGTCTAGAGATCTAGGGTACAGCACGGCAACTAGAGTTAATAGCATTGTATTGAATTCCGGAAGTTTGCTGAGACAGTAGATTTCAGGTGCTCTATGCAAAAAAAAATTAAAACTACGTGAGGAGGTGACATGTTAATTAACTTGACTGTAGTCATCATTTCACTACGTAAGTGTATGTCAAATCATCATGTTTCCACCTTAAATATAGACAATCTTTCTTTAAAAATAAAATAATAAAAACAAACACACATGTTAATTAGCAATTTCTATGCTCTATGTTCTATAACTTCCTCTTCTAAGTGGATAATCATATTAGGTAGCTTTCAGATAACAAAAAGTTTATTATGTGGTCGGAGGTGGTTGGTTATTTTCCATCCCTATTGAAAATTAAATGAGAAGAGATTGAAAAATCAGGTTTTAGACATAAAGAATTTTCTCCAATGGTGTTCATTAACATGCCAGGATGGTGTTTGCTGGTAGAAACTGAGTGTCTCATTCCAGACATCCTCTGCTTATCAAAAGGATCCTTAAGATGCTGACTCCATCAAATTCCCCTGACCACCTCCCCACCTCACAGCCTATGCTTCAGTCACACTTTCTGTGTTTTCTGAGAACCTGGAAAGCAGGACCTCTGATCCTCTGGTAGGACAGCTCTATGCATCCCTCACGGACCAATCTCAAATGTCACCTTCTCCAAGAAGTCTTCTCTCATTCCCCACCTTTAGCCCCCTAACAAGCACACACCTCCCTCTCACACCAATAGCACCTTGCTATTGACATAAAATTATTGGCCTTTGATTAATGGTGGTAAACGGCTTGTTCGCTACGCTAAGCTGTGAACCGTTTGTGTGCACTGCACACTGTACCTTGGTAGAAGAAACCACATCCCTGACCCATAACAGATACTCAGGATTTGCCAAGCGAACAATAAATCCATTCCAGTCTCATTCCCAGCCCTTCACTCTGCTGAGTCGACCTCTCCTTGACTGTGACCAGATCGAAAGAAGGTTATTTGTCCAGGCTTGATTTTCCCTTCAAGGGTTAAGGGGAAAAGTTTTGACCGGTTTAAACCGGGGAGAACAGTATTCAGGGCTTGAATAGGAAGACAGGTGAACTCTCCTGGAGGAATCCCACCTTCCACTCTTTCCAAACCACACCAGAACAGGTTCCTGGACCCCCTGGCGAAATGGCTGGGCCGGGTGGAGTCTGGCTCCAGGAGCTGAGTGCAGGGTGCATGGACCGCCCCGGCCCTCAGCCTGTGGAAAGTACCAGATCTGGGCGTGAATCATGCCTTCTCTGCCACTGGAAGGGGCTGCATCCTCTCACCCAGTTTTTTAAAGACTTCTCATGAAACCCTTGTCTCTGATAAAGTGCAAAAATGCTAGTGCAGTTTTGTGGCCACAAACAAGAAACGGCAAGGAAAAAAAAATGAAAAATGGAACAGAGCTGGGAAATTGGGTCTTGTAAGAGCTGTGGCCAGAACTTAACCACATGTTAATCTGTTTCTAGGGCAATAGAGACTGGATTTTATAAAACTATAGACAGCTGTCACTATAAGTCATGCTGACAACCAGAATAACATTTTTAAAACTTGGCTCTAAATCCATCCTAGGTGATATGCCATTTTAACATGAAAAACTGATCTCTTTTCAGATTGAAATGGATCAACTCATAATTTCTGCTTCTAACGTGGTGTTCAATTAGATGAGCCTGGACAGTGAATAAATATTGAAAGCAAAGTTTAAAATAACTTTTCAAGCTTTGCTTTACAGAGATATCATGAATTATCCACTATTAAAATTATAGTGGTAAAGGGTGTCTAATATAAAATCAAATAAACCAATGTTTTTAAAATTTTAATAGTTAATTAAGTGAATGTCTATGGTTGACAGATTAGCTGTCTCCACTACACTTTTAAAAATTTAAGTACTGAAATCAAAACTTCCTGGGCCTAAATTTATTTCTTTTTCTCCTCAAATGAAAAAAAGCTGAGGGCAGGAGGGAAAGAAATATTGTTTTCTCTTGCTTTTGAGGCTAATTTTGATTCTGTCTTAAGTAGTTTATTTAAATAAATTTGTTCCAATGAGCACAATTTAATGATGATTTTTCTCCTGCGCTCCTAACAGACAAGATCTGTTTGGGGACTCAATTTTATGTTCCCTAAAAATGTTCCCACTTCACAAGTTTATCACCAACTTGCTGGAGATTATGAGAGAATATTTTTGTTTGACGGCATCTATTAAAGTAGTTCCCGTAGTTTCAAGAAGAAAGGCAGAGAACATGGGATAAAATTATCATGCATCTCCTGAAACAAATTTTTGTCTTTCTTTCTTTCTTTTCTTTTTATTTTTTTTTTAACTCATGGCTTATTAAAACTGAACAGTTAAATCTAACATGCTTTGTGGCCCCAGAAGGCAGAAGTAGAAACAATAGATGGAGACAAATTTGGGGTTTCCATCCCTATAGACTTTGTAAAGCCTGATACCCGAAGGGATGGGGAGTGACCAGCTTCTGCTTGGGCTTGGGCTGCTGAAGACAGAGTTCTCAGACTGGCTAAGGAGGGAGGGAGGGAGCCAGGTGACCTCTACAGTATCTCCTCCCAATGCTAATGTCCCTTGTAATTTCAGGGACATTAACCATTTGCTTGCCCTGAGTGTCTCTTCTTTCCCCACAGCCGGCATTTTTGCATCGGCCCCTCATTCCTCACCCCACAACAGCCTGGCTTCCATCCCCGACTGCTGCACTGGAACTGCTATCCCTAAGGTCACAAATGACCTACTAATTGTCAGGGCTAATGGACACTTTTCAGTCCTTACCTCACTTACCCTTTTGGTGGCATGTGACTGCACCCTCCTCCCTGAAACTCTTCCTCCTGTTGGCTTCTCCCTCCGGCCACTGTTTCCCCCAAGGTCCCTCTCATTTATTTGGAAAGCACGTTACTAGGCATCTACCATGTGCAGGAAACGGTGCCAGATGTTGAGATACGAAGACAAATAAGACATAATGCTCCATCCCAAAGGGAACTATAGAGTTGGTGACTAATATTGATTGAGAACTCACTCAATTTCAGGCACAGTTCTGGGAATTCTGACTCCAGAGTCTGTGTACGCTTTCCTGTGTTGTAGCTCTTCCTAGGGATTTTCCTTCATATCACTTTTCTTCTCTCTTTACTCTTCTTTGACTAGTTCATTAATACCTGGGACTTACACCTGAGTTAAGGTCAATAGCATTAAAGATAGGACTTAAATCTACAGAACTATTTGGCACTTATTTTACGTACTTTTTAAACATGTGTGTGTGTGTATACACTTAAAAAGGAACAAAATCCCAGCAGTTAAGCCAGTGTTTTAAGCCCAATATCTATTCTCTTTTTCTGTCCAAGGATAACCGGAAAAATGCTGTATAGTCTCTGTCTATGTTCTGAGAATAGTATTTCGTATAACTGAACATCAAGGTTGAAAGCAAAAGAATATGAATGAGGCGGTACCTGTCATCACTATTTTCATCAACTTTTGAGTGAGACCAATGAGCAGCTAAACCAGGGGAACAATTAAACGGCCCTCCTCAGCACAAAGAACAAGATACACATCTGCTTTGCAGGCTCAGAAAATGCCAAGGGACCAAGAATTCTCCAGGTAGAACCAGACTGTCCCCAGCAGGACTTCCTGCCTCAGCCAAGATCTTGGAGCTCCTCGCGACTCCTTCCTGAACTCAGCTCCTTGCACAATACTGCTCTTCTGGGAGGGAGAAATTCCTTTCTGACTCCTGCGCAAGTGATCCACTGAAGCCCCAAAGCCTAAGATTACATGTAATTATCCCTCATCTCTATCTCAGTTTACCCAGACAGACTTGTTATCAGTGACAAGTCAGCAATTTTTTCTGCCCTCGAAATATTACATGCCCTGGTTTACCACGTGGCAGAAGCCTATGCCAATAAATAGGCTTAATTTGGTTAGAGAATATTTTTCCTGAGAACTTGTTTCTAGTAAGATACTCTGTACTCTGTGGCGAGGCGAGCTCACGGATTGTCTTGGGAGAAACACATTTGCCTGCTGTAAGAGAATGGTTGAAAAAAGAAAATATCAATAAACAAATATCATGAATATCATAAAACTAACTTATGGTTACCAAAGTGGAAGCGGGGGGAGGGAGGGAGAAATTAGGAGTTAGGGATTAACAGATACACACGATTGTATATAAAATAAACAACAAAGACCTACTGTATAGCACAGGGAACTATATCCAATATCTTGTAACAACCTATAATGGAAAAGAATCTGAAAAAAATATGTAGATACATATATATATATATGTATAACCGAATCACTTTGCTGTACACCTGAAACTAACACAGCGATGTAAACCAATACTTCAATACAATGTAAAACGACACTTCAATTTTTAAAAAAAGAAAATATCAATAATTAAAGATACACAAAAAATTGTATCCTGAGCTTTGCAGGTGGCTTCTTGATGACAAAAATTCCAACCAGACTAAAGTACAAAGTTGGTCTGTCCCTGAAAGCTCACATGTCAGTGCATGGGGTCTTCTGGTGTATAAATGGTTGTGTGTATACGTGTGTGTATGTGTTTGTGTGCTGTGGGAGGGACGCCGGAAGAGGGAATTCATTATGCAAATTAGCACTTGTCAACAACTAAAAAAGAGGTCTAGGTTAACCACAAAGCAGGCCTGCTAGTAATGGCCTAAATTAAACAAATTCAACTTGTTTTTTTCAACACTACTTCAGGTCTTTAAAGAAATCACAGAAAGGTATGGTGCCCATAAATATGTAGCATATTAGTCTCCTTCCCCTAGTTCTTGGGGAGATGAGGTAGTCTACACAAGAAATGTGTCTAAATCATTTAACCCGTTCAGGGAAATCATTTAAAATTGATTTAGGATAGAAATCTTTCCACAATGCCTCTTAAAGTACACTCCAGAGTGCCAGAAAATATTACCAGAATATCACAAGAAAACATACTCTGTGCGATGGCTTTCCTATCTTTCCTCACTTCTGCCCAGATGATAGGTTCTAAAGGACCTCACTTTAGATTGGAGGTTGGCAATGACTCTTGGGCCACATCTGTCCAGCTGCCCAACTTTGCAAATAAAGTTTTATTAGAACACAGCCACACCAATTCATACACGGACATATTGTCGGCGCTGCTTTCATGCTACGATGGCAGACAGGAGTATTTGCAAGGACCCCTATGGACCGCACAGCTGAAAATATTTACTGTTTGACCCTTTACAGAGAAAGTTTGCAGAGCCGGTTTGGTTGTTACTTCCTGTTGTGAGAGCCTCTTCAAGAGCTCTCTCCCCATTGAAAACCAAGAACCACACTTTCTAAGCTTAATAAGAGTAGATGTGGAGTAAGAACTACAGTGATTTTAGTTAAAGTGGTCTGTGATGGTTCCTGCAGTCTCCCAGGTACCTGGGCAAGGCTTTCTTTCCGTAGCTTGAGAAGAATAAAGATGAGATCTTGGATATGAGAGGCATTGCTGTATCTGTATGAAAAAGTGGTCAGAGGCCCGGCTGGTCTAGAATGACAGAGGCTAGTGAAGATTCAAGTGTAAGAGGAGGAGGGGTCCATCTAGTGAAAAACTGAGTAGGGGCAGGGGAGGCACAGGTGATAGGCTTAAATCGCTCTGCAAGACTTGTTTTGCCCCAGAAAAGTTATTACCAGCAAAAAGAAAACTACCCCCGTCTAGACTACCTGGCAGGAATTCAAGTGAATTTATTTGTGGAGAATTTGGCCAATACATTCACACACACACCATCCTACATGCGCAAGGAGCCCTCATCCCCTAATGTACAAAGCAAGAATAACGCCTCTCTGTTCTCCTAAAAGTTCTTGTACAAACACAAGCTCATTTGTGGTTCACTGAGTGTGAAACAATTACTCCCACAAACAAAGCAACAGAAAGCAAAAATAGCCTCGTGTGTATTTTTCAGTTTGTGGTCTCCTTTGTGTTTAATACAAAGAGAGAGGTAACAAAATGAATGACTACATTACACCTGAAGAAGATGGGGAAGCAGAGAACTTTCTTAAGTGTTTCTCTTTGACAGCTCTTACGACACATGTACCTCGAAATATAACTCGGTCTATTTTCAGGACACTTGTGTTGTGTTGTCGTTTGAATGAGAACCATTAGCTTCAGGGCCCCGGAGGAAGCCAAGTTCTGCCCTAGAGGAATGGGGATGGTCACCGTGTGTGTACGGTGTTTCATCTCTGAGGCTCACCAGTGGGTAAATCATGAGACTAACTTGACTTTGAACATTCTCACCAAAGAGCTGCTATCACAACACTTGGAGCAGATTGCTGTTATGTTTATTGCTACTGAAAACTTCGTGGTTTAAGATGCCAAAGAGGAAGAAAGAAGCTTATCTATTCGGCTATTCTGGATTCTAGAGTAATGCCATTCTTATTGCTGTGTATCAAGAAAGTGGCAAATTCAAAGGCTGTCATTTATTTCACTAATGGAATTAAAAATGAACATGGTCCAGAGCGATAATCAATGCCTAGCTCGTTGTGATGGATTATGGTTCAGCTAAATAGTATGACCTTTAATTACCTGAAAAAATGCAATTTTCCAATGTCTTTCTTGCTTACTCTGTGATTTCCCACACAAATACAACCTGTCATGTGCTATGTTTATTTAGCTTAAATAAATTTAGTGCTTATAAAAGGTGCTGGATTAACAGCCCTGAAGTGAAATTCTTTATCCCTTTAGTCCTTTATTATTAAACACTTTTAGAGCACTTTGTTCTTTTTTTAAGCTCCACTCAGTCAATTCATTTGGCTGTTTTTAAGAATATCCTTTTATAGTGGGTAAGATCATTATTCTTATTTTTTTTTAATAAGAATCCTAAAACGTCAAAGGTAAGGGATGGGACCTGGGTCACCAAAAGAACAAATGATTGGTCCGTTTTAGCTCCTAAACTGGCATGTAGGGTAGCTAATGAGCGCTGTACAGAACTTAAGTAGTAATATTCAATTACACGTTCCCAAATACAATCAATCAGCTTATATCCAATAAAAAGTAAGAGAAGCTAATGTTCAACAGTTGATGAAAACCAAAAGTACTAATGTGAATTACCCAAAAATGTGTACTGGAGACGGATAACGGAAAGAAAGAGGCCAATAATGATTTCAAACAAACAAACAAACAAAAAGCTTGGGGTTTGACTGCTTTTCAGAAAAAAAAAAAAAAACCTGTTGATTTTAAAATACATACATATAAAGGGGAAAAAAGTTAGACTCCTGCATCCAAGTATACTTATTCTACAACAAATATTTTCCTCCGGAGCTATCTCTGACCCCAGATATCTCTAGCTCAACAAATCCCCTATCACAAAAATGGGGTTTCTTTTTATCTAGATAATTTGCAGATTCAGCTTCACGAAGGGTGCTGTTGACTGTTGACTTTTCAACACAAGGTAAAGTTTTCAAGATTCCATCTACAAAAAGTCCACCAGTCAGTAGAACTGGGCATGTTTTCTTAATCACTGACAGATGAAAAAGAAAGTGGGGGTGGGGTAGAAAAAGTATTTCATTCTTATTTTAATTTACATTTTTTATTAAGGTCTTCATACTTGTTAACTATTTTTGTAATTTTAAAATGTATATCATCTACACATTTATCTATTAAGACCTTACTGTTCTCCAAATCAATTTGTCCATGGAATATTATACATTAGGGCCACCTATATTTTACTATGGTATTGGTTGTAAATATCTTTACAGCTTGTTCTTTAGCCTCTAATTTTGTTTATCTAGAGAGACTGTGATCGTTAGAAGCTTATTTATTTCAATGTTATGTAGTCTAAACTATCTTTTCCAAAGCAAATGTCTCCACAACGTTTAAGTGTGGAAAGCTCTCTCCCATTTCAGAGTTGCACAATTAGTCACACGCATCTTCTTGGACTTTCGAGAAAGTACTCATGGAAAGCTCCATAAATAAAGCCTAGATCATTCATTGGACCTAACACAGACTACACGCTTTCAGTCTGTAGGTGAAACACAGAAAATGACACTTTCATTTATCTTTTTTTTTTAACATCATTATTGGAGTATAATTGCTTTACAATGTTGTGTTAGTTTCTGCTGTATAAGAAAATAATGGGGTCAAGCGCCTGCCTGAAGGTCAAAGGTGAGTCTGTGGCAGAATTTGGATGAAAGAGTTTATCCAGAGTTCTGGACTCACAGCATTGTTCCTATTGAGGCTTCGTGTCTCACAAACTTTAAAAAGATTCCTTTCTTGTATAATAATAGTCATCCTGAAGTGCGAAGATGGAATTAGAAATCCTACCTCATATTATTACTATGAACTAATTAAGTTGTTAATCGGGCTAAGTGATATTGTGGGGAATAGTGTAATTTTCTTAAATTCAACATAGCGAATTATAAATGGATGGTTCCAGAACACCTTAAGTACCTTCTCACTCACACAAACTCATTATCGTGAAAATGGTCTTGATGATCCAAAACAGCTGGCCTGGCTCCCCATCCTGCCCACCAGCTTCTCGGATTAGTCACCACGTTCTCAGGTGAAGAAGATTCCAGCTACTGCTCCCGCTGGAAGGGCAGAGACCACAGCCAACCGCCGGGGGGGGGGGCCCTCCTTGGATGCTCTGCCTTGCACGTCGTTAAGCAAATTCTCAGCTACATTTTAATTCCAGCACTTTTATGAGCGCCGGTGATGTAAGAGGCACAGTGGCACACCTTGTTGTTTTTCCAAGCTCGGCCGTGTTTGTAGTACTGGCAGTTAGGGTCAAAGCATTTTTCATCTTGCACAAACCGAGCTAATTTATGTGGGAACCCAGACCCTCTCAATGTTGTTTGTACCGCATTAATTTGCAGTGGCTAATGAGCCCTTTTTAAATGTTGGAAAAACCCTCCTTGGCTGCATGACTGAATACGCTTTTAAAGCCTGCCACAGAAAACAAAGATGCACAACCAGGGAAGGATCGAGGCTCATCTTCCCCTCCTTTACTACCTAACCCAAGAGAATGTGGCTCAAGCATCACCATAGTGCGAACGAGCCCCAGATGGCCAATGGCTTCTGGTTTGTCCCATCTTTGGTGGAAAGAATCTGGTTGAGAGTGTAAAGGTTTAAAGGAGTCTGTTGTTTATCTTCTGGTTGATAAACACGTCATGCACCCAGTGGATTATGCAAGCCAAAATTCTGGAACTATTGTGAGTGGCGCTTGTTGAAATGCATAACCAATTAAGATATCCTCAATGACTTGATGAACTTTGGGTGCGAGAGGCAAATAGCAAACCCCCTAGTCAATGTCGCCCTAATGGCTTGCAAGGCAGGAATCAGCCATCTCTAAGGACAGAGAGATGTGCTTCCCAGCCCAATAAAAACTATAGAAAAAAAATGGGATTCAAGCTACTAGAAATCAAGCAATAGTATGGTGGGAATAAGAGATAAAGCTTTAACAATAATAATTTCATGTGCTAGACACTATGTTAGGGGATTAAAACCTGTGTTTATCTAAGAATTTCCTCCAAACTTTTATTTTATTTTATTTATTGTGTATTTATTTTATAATTTTTATTTTATACTGGAGTATAGTTGATTAAAATGTGTTAGCTTCAGGCGTACAGCAAAGTGATTCAGTTATACATATCCATATATCTATTCTTTTCTATTGAGGTCAAAATTATACATGGGTTCTAAGTTCACGCCAATATTTTTATTTCAATGGCCATCTATTACTTTTTAAAGTTATGTTGTTATCAACATGCTTCTCAAAAAAACTTTTAAAATGTGGCTCGAAATAAAAGCAGTGTGAACTTTCCTAGAGCAAAAACTTGGTAAAGGAATACAATAACCTGGCTTATGGGATGGGCTCTTGTAATAATAACGTTACTCCAGAAAATGTGGAGTTATTTGATTCATCGCATTAATGGGTCGATGACTGGAAATGTCTTTTTGTTCCTCTCCTTCTCCCCCCGCCCCACTAGTTACTCATACAATATGAGCACATGGAAGCTATTCAAAGTATACTTGTGAAATTGAATCAAACGTATCCAGCTTCATCCTTTTACATGAGAAGAGAAATTAACACCCTTGGCTGCTCAAATACTTGCCCCACAAGTTGTTGAACCAAGACAGACTTCTCCGACTCACCAAGACTGGAATTCAATAGAGGCTAGAACTTCCCAGACATGACGGCAACATTCCTGAGTTAATTTTTTAAAATATTGTAAGTTCCCTTATACTAGGATCTCAAAATGCCATCCTTTTAGTACAAGACCATGATTGGCATGCAGAGGATCAAGTGATGCATGAATGGTTTAATGCCACATACGAACCCCAAAGTCTTGGCTTCATACAGGAAGTAAAAATCACCAAACTGTGACAGCTGACAAGAGACGTTTTTCTAAGTCAATGCTCCAGGTACCCGAGAAACTAAAGTTCTTCCTCATCTCAAAACCTTCTTATGACACAAAAGACAAGAAAAGGACAAAAGGGTCATTTAGAGGAACGTAGAACTCGAAAAACCACCACCGATGCAATGTGCTTCCTAAACTAAACACAAAACACACGGTGTTGAAAGTATTTTAATGATTTTTTTTTTTAAGTACACAACCTGCTGGCTTGCCCCGCCATACTGAAAGAGGTTTACACACTAATGCTTTTTCTATGAAAAAAAAATAAAATAAAAGGCTTGTTTTCAAATAGGATTCATCTGAGTTATCTTCAGCAATTCCCCCCACCCCCAATCGGATGCCAGGTAAAACTACTAGAAAATTCTGTAGCAATAAACCTTTTAAACAAGAGTAAGGGAAAAGGAGATAGGCAAAATATTTCCTAACACTCCAAGAAGGTAGCATTTCTCATCCGACTTAAAATGTTTATCTAACTCTTCTCAGCATCTTGTGAAAACTGTTCAGCTCGATTTCATGGAGATGACTTTTATCTTTTTTATGTCGTATTTTACATCGTCAATAGGCCAAAGCTGAATCGTAGAAAGGCTGATAGGGAGACACAGAAAAAGAGAATTACTAACGCAAGTGTAACATAGGTCTTGAGCGTGTTCCAGCCTGGACCTGCTCAACTCAAGGGGTAAACTTCAGATAAGCATCTCGGCTCTCCGGTGTTTAACTGAACCCAACCTTCCAAACTTTTCGAGGTTTGCCAATAACTAGTAATTATATTGTCATTTAACAAAAGGACCTGCATTAAACCAGAGATGTTACATTAATGGTTAAGTTCACATCCATTAAAAACATGCATCTACCGCTTGCATTGGGGTCTCTGTGATGTGTGAATGGAGAGGGAAACTATTGTGGGTTTGAGGCCATACATCAATGTCTAAATACTACTTGTCAGGTTTTGAAGTTATGCTAATGCAAGAAGTTTTACTTCTTTCCAGTGTATAGAGGTCAGAGTAGGAGGGACAGATATGTAACTTCAATGGAAACATTGAGGAAAACCCCCATAGAATAAGATATCAACATATGAATCTTGAAGAAAGCGATTATATCTAAGTTGGGATTTTAATCATCCCTCTCTAAGGTAAATGCCAGATTCCTGGGTTTCCAGAGGAGGCAACAGAAGGGCTGAGGATTCATCCGTAGAATCTAGAACACTTTCTTCGAAGTGCTTTTCATTTTGACCAAAGTATACATAGGGGTAGAAAGTAATTTATCAATTTTCTCACTCACAGACTTAAGAAGTGAATAGATAGCCCTTAACTGCCTCCTAGGCAATCGTGATAATAAGCAACTTTAATACACAAGGTCTTTTTACATTTCTTATAGGTATACAATTATTTTTCCCTGTACAACGGCAATATGCTGAAGTCAAAGTCAGCATTTTTAATGCATGTAGAATAAACGTAAAGTTAACATGAATAATGGATCAGTGAAAAGGTCACATGAGAAAACTTGCAATTCTTCTTTAAAAGGGATAGACACTGTTTGTAAATAGTTCTTGTTCCCTAGTCAGAGACCAGAGCTCTGTGCCAAAGAGGGGGAAAGAACGCATAAAATGGAGCCTGTGATAAAGACCCTGCGATCCAAAAGTGAGCAAAGGCTTTTAGGATCCAAGACAGCAGAGCATGAGCCAGAAGAGGGACTCTGAGGCTTCAGGAAGGACACACGCAGTCAAACTAGGATCATAATTCAAACCAAAGTAAAAACTAGTCAAACAGCCGTACTAAGAAAGGTCATAGAGAAACAGGGACAACAGGGGAGTCAAGTTCTCTGATCCTTTATTTATTTTATTTATTTATTTTTTAAAATATTTTCTTGGCTGCACCGTGTGGCAGGTGGGATTTTAGTTCCCCGACCAGGGGTGGAACCTGCGCCCCTTGCACTGGAAGCACGGAGTCTTAACCACTGGCCCACCAGGGACATCCCTCAAATTTAGCCCACCCTGACCTTGTCTCTACAGTCCAAGGCTAAAAAGAGGAATGCCAAGTGTCTAACGGTCTTTGAAAGTTTGGGGTTTGTCTTTACAAAAGTTAGCAAGTCTGTGTACCAAAAGCTCTACGATCCTACTCATCCTGAAGCCAAGTTCCGGCCGTATCATTGGCTCTTCAAAGCTTTTCAGTGTCTCTCTCCTGCCTATCAATCCAAGTCCAGGTCATCTGTGAACTAACCACGGCCTCTGACCTCTGCCAGACATGGATTCTACCTTCTAGCCAAACCCAAATGCTTGCTCTACTCACCTTGCATCAGCTCCGTGGTGTATGAGTCTTGTGCCATTGCCTCTACCTGGAATGTCTTTGCCACCTCCCTTCACAGCCCTGCACCTTCGTCTTCCAAATCCTACCTGTGCCCCCAAGGCTTGTTCAGATAGCACATCTCAGATAAAGCCTTCCCAGATTCTGTATCTCCATCTAAACCCCATCCCACAGGCCATATTTTTTACGAACACCATCTGCTGATTTGCCCCAGCCTACTGAAGGGAGTTTGAACATCGATATTGCATCTAGGAAAACTCTTATCTCCAAATAAGATTAATCTGAGTCATCTTCCTTGTTTCACCAGACAGCCTTCTCTGATAGAATCAATTCTTCTTGTACCTGTCCCTTTCCATTTCATCTTTGTAACCCTCCTCGTGTTATTTGCAGCTAAATGTTCACCACCCTGCTTTCAAACAGTGGCTGACCTTGGTGCTATTTTATTTTTTATTTGGGGGGTGCCAAAACCATGACAAGGAGGTGCTCCATATTACTAAATGCAATGACCTTCAAAAAGTCCCATCAAGAGCGACGTTTAACAAATGACCTGCTTGATTAGATTTGTATGCGGTGCTTGCCTCACAGATATCTACAAGCCCAGGGCAGGCAGTGTGGCAGACAGGGCAGATTCTAGAACACCCATGTCTTCATCAACAGGTCCCCAAGAGCTCCATTTCTGGCGTGAGCAGCCTGACACCCCAGCACACTTGACAATAAAACCTATTGTGACGCCCGTCAGCAGTGGGTGGAGGAAATTTGAAAATCTGTCTAGAAATTCAGGAAGCAATGAAAGTGATGTAACCAAAGCTCAAAATGGTCCAGTGTTTTGGGGGTTTTTTTTTTAAACAGGAAAAATTGGGTTGATTCCAATAATACTGCATACAACTTATATTTAGAGCAGAAAACAAGATCTGATTCAGCCGGTAGATCTTCTCCTGTACCTAACTAGAAAATAAAACAATGCAGAGCTGAATTTAACAAGAACATCAAAAACAGACATTGTGATGAGGACAAGAGGTCAAATGTTAGGTTGCAGAATTGCCTCAGGTGATTTTATCTTCCTGAATCTAAGCATATTTGTTTGACAAGTTAGTCCTGGTGGTTGATTTAAGTGGGATTTTGTTGTTGTTGCTGCTTTTATTGTTGCTGCTGTAGCTTTCTAATCCAAGGATCATATTTACAAAGGAAAATATTAACACATAAGCTAGAATTTGCTAGAACATCTTTATCCTGCTTCTTTAAAGAGATACATATTTATATATATTGAAATCACTGACTTTATTTTGACTGGATTTATCAGCCTAAATTAAAAATGTCTATTCCATTAGGGAAAAAAAATACAGAGGAGAAAGTTGTTCAAGAGTACACTCAAAAGAGGAAAACTAGAAAGGATCCATTAACCACTGGCCTAATCAATTAGACACTTAGTAAAGAGAAGGATGGCCAGGGACTTCCTTGGCGGTTCAGTGGTTAAGATCCCGTACTTCCACTGCAGGGGACGTGGGTTCGACCCCTGGTTGGGAACTAAGATCCCAGGTGGCAAGGCCAAAAAAAATTTTTTTTAAATCTGTAAAACAATTTTAAATTAAATTTAAGAAAAAATAAAAGAAAGAAAGGATGGCTAGCTCAGGAATGGGGTAATCTCCAGGTCCTTTCCAGGTGTGGAATAAGAAAGGCTATGGTCAAGAATAACTTGGCCTTCAGCAACCTAAAAGATTTTCTTAACTTATAAGAAATGTAGAAATACTAGAGAATATACAGAAAAGGATGACAAAAATAGCTCATGTGTTGGCGAACAATATCTTTAATGACAGGTAAACAGAGAATATCTTTGGTCCAAAGAAAAGACAATTAAGGCATATATTAGGACCACAATATTTTTTTTCATGGAATCAATGTATACGAAGTGACATTGAACAAGCTCAGAGGTGATTATCATGAAAAAAGGAAATGTAACATAGAGAGCAATGAAGGAAAGAAGAGGAAATGAACATATATATCAACAGGAAGAAACCAAGTGAAGTAAAGGAAGTCATTACAGAAGAATTATTAGGTCCTAAAATAGCTTACTGGAGGAACTTGTGAAACATTCTTTTCCGGGAGTCTTCTGAAACAATATTTTCTAGTCTTGTGGTATCCAGAGACTAGAGGAACTCTTGTTCTTCAGCCCCCAAAATCATGGTTTAGTTTATGGAAAGACTGATGTGAAAAAGACTGGAAACATCAGCACATGTTATTTTTTTTTTTTTAATCAACAAAGTAGAAGTCAGAAGTCTAGGCTTTTATCCTAACCATTTATGTGATTTAGGAAGACACTTAATGTTTTGGATAGTAACATCTATATCTATAAAATGTCTGCCTGTATCAGAGATGTTGTGAAACTAACTGGTGCCATACAAATAGTATAAGATTGCTCTTGCTCTTTCTAGCAGAACAATTATCAACATCATCAAAACATAGCTGTCCAACTTCTGCTTCTAACAGTATGGGAGACCACACTTTCTGAAAGCTCCTCCTAATACATTACAGCTAAACCCCAGATAAATTATAAGAAACATCCCTTGTAGTATATTGCTGGGCTTAAATAAAGACAAGAGGACTCTCCACACAAACAAATAAACAAAATAATAATAATGAGCTGAAATCAAAAGTAGAAATACAAACTAGGTTGCCCTGGAAACAAATCCTCATGCCAGTTCTAGGAACTGGATAATAGGTATGGCCCTTTGCACAGTGGGAGAGCTTGAGCTGAGATTCCATGTTTCTATGAGGAGGCAAATAAAACAAAAATAGTCCAATTTACCCCTGGCTCCTGACAAAAGTAAATATAAATTCTCCATGAAGGAAAGCATCCCTAATTTATGATGCTCGGATTTCCATTGGTTAAGAGCAGGAAAATATGAACTCAAAATCAATAATTGTCAAAAACACATTTTAAAAAGCCACCATAAGTGATAAGTGACAGAAACAATAAAATCAGATTTAGATTTAGATTTAGAATCAGATGTTAAGTCTTCAGATATTGGAACTATGAGACAAAATGTGGAATACTTATGTATGAAATGTTTAAAAAACTGAAAGATTTTAAAAATTGGCAAGAGTAAATAAACCCAAGAGATTGTTAAAACAAAATGACCAGACAAATTTGCAAATGAATCAAATAGAATTTTATAAATGAAAAATGTAGTGGTTTTAAATTATAATATTGATGGTTGAGTTAAACGGTGTATTAGACACAATTAAAGAGTGAATTAGTAAATGGGGTGATATATTGAAGAAATTATCTAAAATGCAGAAATCTTAAAACAGAAGTTAAGGAATATAGAGGAAAGACTGAAAGGTCTAATATAAATCTAAATAGAGTAGCAGAAGGAAAGGCAAAATGGAGGAGAGGAAATATGAAAGGAAGAGTGGTTGAGAATATTTCAGATGATGAAAGACATGAATCCCAAAATACAAGGTAAAACAGCAAAATAAATTAAAAAGAAATATACACTTCATAGTGAAACTGCAAAACAGCAAAGATAATGAAAAGATCTTAAAAAGAGTGACAGCAGACATCACAACAACAGAGAAAGCCAGAACACAACACAATAAGAACTTCAAATTGCTAAGAGAAACTGATTAACCACCTGGAATTTGGCACGCAGCAAACTATCAAAGACAAAAGCAAAATAAATGTACTTTTAAATCAACAAAAACTGAAATGGTTCACCCCCCAAAACTTTCACTAAAGCAGCATCTTTCAAACATCTTAGACTGCAAAACAAAAATACCCACTTGCTAACAACTGAAAAAAAATGCTCAAAATAATACTTAATCTTCTTATGTAACTATTGTGCATTCTGATTTTTATATTCTATTTTATTTTCATTTTTTAAAAAATGAATAAGGAAAACAAATAATTCAAATAATAATAAGAAGAACAGAAAAGAGAGACAAGTAGAAGACATAAAGTAAGATGGCAGGAATATAATTTTCCAAAAGTGACTCCAGAAATAAGAAGGCAGAAATGTCAGTTGAAGAAGCTGATTCAGCCATTTGAAAGAGTCCCATAAGACAAAACAAAGCAAAGCAAAACCCACCAGGTCAGACAGATTATAGGTGAGTTCTAACAACTTTTCAAGGAGGAGATCGTTGGACACTTATTCAAACTCTTCAGAGAACAGAAAATGAGTGAGCAGCCACCTCTGCCAACTCGACAAGACTAGTACATCTTTGAAAAATAAAAGCAAGATGAGAAGAGTGTTACAAAGGAAATTACAGAGTAATCAATACTGAAAATCCATACTGGCACATCATGCCAAGAAAAAGAACTGAAAGGCAAGAATTGTACAGCATAAAAAAAAATTGTCCTTATTTGATCATGATTACACTGTCTATATGAAAACAAAACAAAAATATCTACAGATTAAGATTAGAATTGCTAAAAGAATTTAACAAAGTGGCTGAAGATAAGATCAATATATAGAATAATTTGTATTTCTACCCAAAGGTAAATACAAAACCTCACACTGAGGAATAAATCTAACAAAACAAAACCTTTACAGAGAAAAAAAAGTTAAAATTTCTTGAAATACACATTATAGAAGGCCTAAAGAACATAGAGGTCCATGGATAGGAATGTCAACAAGATATTAATTTTTCCTAAATTGATCATTAGATTCAATATAATTTTCAACAAAATTCAAACGAAATTTTTCAAGGAATTTGACAAGTTGTTTCTAAAATGTATAAGAAAATAGAACTACCATGTGACCCAGCAATCTCACTACTGGGCATATACCCAGAGAAAACCATAATTCAAAAAACACATGCGCCCCAGTGTTCATTGCAGCAATATTTACAGTAGCCAGGACATGGAAACAACCCAAATGTCCATCAACAGAGGAATAGATAAAGAAAATGTGATACATGTGTACAATGGAATGTTACTCAGCCATATAAAGTAACGAAATTGGGTCACTTGTAGAGACATGGATGGACCTAGAAACTGTCATACAGAGTGAAGTAAGTGAGAAAGAGAAAAACAAATATCGTATATTAATGCATATATGTGGAATCTGAAAAAATTGGTATAAACAATCTTATTTACAAAGCAGAAATAGAGACACAGACATAGAGAACAAAGGTGTGGATACCAAGGGGGAAGGTGGGTCGGTTGAGCTGGGAGATTAGGATTGACATATATATACTACTGATACTATGTATAAAATAGATAACTAATGAGAGCATACTGTATAGCACAGGGAACACTACTCCATGCTCTGTGGTGACATAAATGGGAAGGAAATCCAAAAAAGAGGGGATATATGTATATATATATATATATATATATATATATATATATATGTATAGCTGATTCATTTTGCTGTGCAGTAGAAACTAACACAACATTGTAAAGCAACTATACTTCAATAAAATTTTTTTAAAAAAAGCAAAGAATTGAGAATACCCAAAACATTATTAAAGAATAAAAAAGGGGGGAGTCCTTTTTATAACAGATACCAAAATGTATTATAAAATAATAGTAACTAAGACAATGATATTGATGTAGGGATAGACAAGCTGATCAATGAAACAGAATAGAGAGCTCAGAAGCAGGTCAGTGCACATATAAAAACTTGTTAAATGGACCACGTGTCCCTGTTGTTCACTAGAGAAAAGGTTATAAATAAGAGGATAATTCAATAAATGATGCTGAGATGATTATGTATGCATATATAAAGTGTGAAACATATTCCCTATCTCCCATTAACCATTAAGACAAATTCCTGTTACATTACAAACTTAACTAAGAAAGGCAAAATTTTAATCATATTAGAAGAATAGATAGAAAAAATATCCTTATGATTCTGAATTGGGAACATTTCTTAAACACGATACCCAAATTAAAAAAAAAAATCAGTAACCACAAAAACAAATAAATACTCCATTTAAAAAGTTGTAAAGATAAGCTACAAACTTGAAAAAATATTTTGCAAAAAAATAGAATCGACAAGTTTTTTTTTTTAATTCAGAATATATAAAGAACCCCAAACAACAGAAGAAAAAGATGAACAACCCAGTAATGAAATGGCCAAAAGATATAAATAGCCATAATAGAAGAAAGGTCAGTAAACAACCTCATTAGTAGGCAGGGCAATACAAAATTAGCCCACAATGAGATGTTATTTTACATCTGTAAGACCGGTGAAAATTAAGAAAATAAAAGCTATTACTTACACAGTATTGCTATATACCCAGATACTGTTCTAAGTGCTATACATATATTCACTCACTTAATTCTCACAGAACCCTTAGATCATCATCCCCATTTGGCAGAGAAAGCAGTGGAGGTGAAAAGAAGTGAAAGACTTTGTGCAAAGTCAAATGGCTAGTAAATGACAGAGCAGAAATGTTAATCTGGACCTTGGGTTCCAGAATCCAAGTCTGGGGAGCAATAGGAACTCTCCGGTCTTGCTAATGGAAATTAAAGTGGTGCCACTATTTTGGAAAACAATTTCCATTATCTTATAAAGTTAAACATCTGCATGCCCTTCAACTCAGCAGTTCTACTCCTAGATAGATAATCAAAAGAAACTTCCACCCGTATGTTTCCAGAGACATATAAAAGCTATTCAGAACACCACCATTTGTTATTGCAACAACTAAAAGTGGAAAATACGTCAACCAACAAGAAAAGGGGATATTACTCAACCATAAAAAAGAAGGAAATAATGCCATTTGCAGCAACATGGATGGACCTAGAGATACCATACTAAGTGAAGTAAGTCAGACAGAGACAAATACCATGTGATATCACTTATATGCAGGATCTAAAAACAAACAAGATACAAATGAACTTAATTCCAAAACAGAGAGACTCACAGAATAGAAAACAAATTTGTGGTTACCAAAGGGAAAAATGGGGTGGGGGGTAGGGATAAATTAGGAGGTGGGGATTAACAGATACACACTACTATATATAAAATAGATAACCAACAAGGACCTACTATATAGCACAGGGAACTCTACTCAATATCTTGTAATAATCTGTAAGGGAAAAAAAACTGAAAAAGAATATATATCCTTGTATGTATAACTGACTAGCTATGCTGTACACCTGAAACTAACATGATATTGTAAATCAACTATACTTCAATAAAAAATTTATTTTAAAGAAACATAAAATAAACAAAAAAGAAAATGGGTAAACTCTGCTATACTCATATAGAATACTATACAGGGGTGAGAATGAATTATAGCTATATGCAAAAGCACTGATGAACCTTAGGTAAATAAAGCTGAATTTTTTTAATTGTGTAGAAGACTAAATTCAGTACAATATTTTTCTTATACTCAAAACCAGCAAAATTATTATTTAGGTCAAATATATGTGTAGTTTGCTTTTAACTACTTAAAAAGAAATGATAAATGTTGAGTCATAGCTGCTTTGGAGAGAAGGGAGAGAGATCAGGATGGAATCCAGAGGAAGCCTAAATTTCTAATATTTTTGTCCTAAGGTGAGTGAATGGTTAGAGGACATTTGTTTTCATTTTTGTGTTTCATACTTACATTTAGGTTAGTATACATACAAATAACACACAATCAACATGTTTAAATGCACATATGTTTATTACATGGTATTATTCTGTTCAGAAAAAACACTAACGTATACATAATTTCAAAATTTCAATCTCTATTTGAGTATCATGAACTAGTAATACAATAATGAAACAGAAAGATAGAAAATGATGGCCAGAAGTTTACAAACAGATTCACTATTTTTCAACTCCAAAAATTTGGTAAGCGATATACTTAGGTATATACAGCACTTTAAATTGGGATTTCAAATATAAAGATCCTCTCTGGGCATTTACAACCACACATTTTTGAGAAGCATGTCTGCTCCAGTGGTTAGTCACTATTTGTTCTAAGTTACCAAACAACAGTTAGTCATTTTGAACTGTAAGCCCAATCACTTTACAATTCACCCTGCCTAATTGTTCAAATTTGCCCTATGTTTATGCTTATAAATCTGTTTTCCATTGGGATGGAGGATTTGACTATTCCACTCACATCTGCACTAGTCAATCAGGGTCGCTTGGTAAGTGGCAGATAGGTTTCTGAGCAGAATGGAGAATTTCAGGAGATAGAGAAATCATGATTTGGATGAGAAACCACTGACTCAAGATAATTAACTCAAACTATATGAGAATAAAGATATCACATTCCTAATACAGATCTCGTAAAGCTGCTCCCAGGCTGCAGGCTTAAATTGTCCTTGTATACAAGATACTTTGTTTAAAACACATAAGATAAATTTAATTATGACCTGGAGCTTCTTGGAATGTAGGTACAGTCAGCCCTCCATACCTGTGGGCATCGCATCTGTGAATTGGACCAACTGTGGAGCAAAAATATTCCCCCCCCGCAAAAAATCCAGGAAATTCCAAAACACAAAACTTGAATTTGCCTCTAGCAGCTATTTACATGGTATTTACTTTGTACGTACTAGCATTTACATTGTATTAGGTATTAGAAGTGATCTAGAGAGGATTTAAAATCTATGGGAGGATGTGTGTAGGTTATATGCAAATACTATACCATTTTACATAAGGGATTTGGGCATCCATGGATTCTGGTATCCTGGAGATTCCTGGAATCAAATCTCTGCAGATACGGACGGACAACCATATCTTGCAATTGCAAATCAATTACAGTGATCCCTTGACAGCTTCCCTGTCTCTCCGTCAGACAGAGGCAGAAAGTCTGCTCAAGGAAACCTGCTGGTTGGTCAGTCTAATCTTCCCATGTTCTCTCTCATTTTTAGTGATTTGAACATTTTATTCCCTCTGCCTAGGGTGCTCTCCGCTAGCCATTCCTTGTCCCTCCTTTTTCAAGGTGAAAATCCCTGCTCAACATTGAGGTGTAAGCTTAGACCTAACTGCCTCCCAAGGATTGTCACAGAACCATCTCATGCTGGTCTCTGTGTGCACCATCGGATGGCCCCTCAGGACTGCAGAACGATTCCCCCAGCTGCTGGGAGGACTGTTGTCAACCTTCTCTTCAGGAATAGTGCTCAGCCGAAGAGAAACTCCTTGCAAGAGATCACATCCCTTGTCTCAGCTCCAAAGTGCCCCTAAGGTTCAGAGCTCTCTGTGCGTTTGGCTGAGGTCATTGCTGTGAAAACGCCCTACTTCCCCCTCTGCCTGTTCCTGCTTCCTTCCCTTACCCACAGATGTTGATCCTGAAAGCACTCCACAATACATTCCCAGCACATCAATATCCATCTCAGAGGACCTGACCTCAGCACATGCCTCTCTCAAGCCTGGGTAAGTACCACCCCTACATGGAACAGTAGACATCCCTGTATTTTCCACCATTGTGCTCATGTTTTAATTGCCAATTGATCCCTCTATCTCCCTATCAAAACTATACACTTCTTGAGATCAGGAATCATATCTCATTCACCTTTGTATCCCCAATACCAAGAACACATTAGATGCTCAAGAAATACTAGTTGAAAGAATGTATCAGTTAATGGAAGGGTGCAGAGAGGTATAATATTTATGCCTAAAGAGCTATACTAGTTAGGGCAATGCTGGTTGCTACAACAATTAAACCCCAAATTACAGTCGCTTAACACAATAGACCAGGTATTGGCGACTTGTTTTGATAAAGGACCAGACTGTAAATATCTTAGTCATTGAAGGTGATACAGTCTCTATTGCAACCACTCTGCTTATACAGTACAAAACCAGCCACAGACAGTATGTAAACAAGTGGGCATAGCTGTGTGTTCCAACAGAACTTTATTTACAAAAGTACATGGAGGGCCAGATTTGCACCACTACAATAGTTGATCAACTCTTGCACATGTAATGGTGGATGCGGGTGTCACTGGTTACTGACATCTTTGCTCCTGTGGTAATTTGGAGGTTTATGTTGCTTTTGTTCTGCGGCTCCACCATTCCCTAGAATCTCAGAGTCCTCTTTTTTCATTTGTTGGCGGGGAAAAAAGACACAGCTGTTTCCTAACGTCCTTGATCTGGAAATTAAACTCAAAACTTCCACGCCTATCTCATTGCAAGAACTAATCACACAGCTGCAGCTGAATGCAAAGGCTGAGAAATGCAACATCTGGCAGAGCAACAGCCCCGCTGAGCAATCACTCCATATTACTGAAGGGAAACGTGAAGTTGTGGTGGACAGCTAGCTGTCTCTACTACAGGAGGGGAATTTTTCCATTTTAATAAAACTGTCCTAAGTAGAGGTTTCTATGCTCTTTCTCCTGTCTTTGTCCTTAACATGTGCACAGGTTTCAAGATCTATGTTATTCATACATTTAGGTATTCTTTCATGGGGATTCAGTGATGAGCCAAAGATACATAAATCCACACTGCTTCTGGGACATAATGTCTGTCTAAATACATCCAATCATCACCAAAATGTGAAAACACCCCAGTGATAAAGGCAGTGGTAACCAACTTTAGTCTGGGGAGTCCAGAAAGGCTCAGCAAAGTCATATTTGAAGTGAGATCTGAAAAGAATCAATTGGCAGAAGCATGAAGGGAAAAGGGCATCTTAGGCAAAAGCAACAGAATGCTCTTCTATCCTAAGAGCAAGGAAAAGCTATTATGTCGTTTTTTGGGGTTTTTTTTGAGTATACTTGCTTTACCATGTTGTGTTAGTTTCTGCTGTACAATAGAGTGAATCAGCTATATATATGCATATAACCCCTCCCTCGTGGACCTCCTTCCCCCCTCCTTTTCCACCCATCTAGGTAATCACAGGAGCACCAAGCTGAGCTCCCTGTGCTATACAAAAAAGCTGTTATATCTTAAGCAAGAGGGTATCATGATGAAACACGTATTCCTGAAAAATCACTTTACCTCCATTGCCAAGAATAGCACGGATACTGCATGGAGACCAGGTTGGGGGACGCTGTAAAAATCTAGGATGGAGACGAAGAGATAATAAGGAGGATGCACGGTTGGGGAAAAGTGGATGGACCCAAGAGATATATGGAAGGTTAAGCCAAGAGGACACAATGATGTATTCTCTACGAGAGAGAGAAGTAAGGGAAACTGGAGCCGTACACTAAGAACATGAAAGTGAGGGAGAGAAGCAGGTTTGGGCAGAAGAGAACCAGGCTTGGGGGAGAAGATCTGGGGTTCTGTTGTGGGCGTGTTGAGTTAGAAGTGCCTTTGAGATATTCAGGTGGAGATGACCGAAAAGTCACCACTGGCTTTAGCAACGTGGGGTCACTGGCAAGTTTAAGGAATGCTGACTCATTGAAGCAATGACGTTTGTTTGAGGAGTGAGTAGGTGGACATTGAGTATAAAGAGCAGCTTAATGAAAAGAGGTAGAAGGACAGACGTGATACAGAGAGTTTCAAGGGAAAGATTTTGAACCTTGGGAGAAGTGAGTATAATTCAACACCAACGGAAAGATCCTGTTACAGAGAGAGGTGTGAGATATGCAGAAAAAGAAGGGATCACCAATAATGCAAGTTTAGCAAGAAGGTAGAAGGGGATGGGATGCAGAGCAAAGATGGGGAGATTTGTCTGAGCTGGAAGACAAGCTCTTGAACTAGAATGGAGGAAGAAAGAACAGGTGTAGGCAGAAGAAGTTTTCACGTTCAGACACCAGGAAGATGGAAAATCTGCCATGTGATAGTTTCCATTTTGCCTATGATACAGGAGTCAGGGTCATTAGATGAAACAGAAGGAACAGCATGAGAGGGGCAGCTGACGGGAGGAAGGATGATCAGAGGGTCTGAGACTGAAGAACATTTGAAATAGGATGAAAAGTAGGAGAACGAGGTGAACCAGGGAACACACTGGCACGGCAGAGCTATAACAACCCACTTGAGGTTCGTGACATTAATTTATAGTAGTATCAATCTGACCCATTTATTTACCTTTCTCCCGCAACCCTGGAGAATAAGGTCTCAAGCAAACTGATTAGCAAAGACAAAATCAGAATCTCTAATTGCTAGATTTCTGGTCCACAGACTTTTACCCAAGCTCCTTTCCCTATTAAAGGAGAAATAGGGGAGAATAACACACTTTGAGCCATTACAAACATGAATGATTTAATTCTCACAACTACCTTATGCAATAAATATGATATCCATCTTACAAAGAGAAGATGAAGTCTGGTAATTATTGCTTCAATTCAGAGCCGGAACCCACACTTTTCCCACTATGCCATGCGGCTTCTCCTTTCAAAACAAAGTTAAACTGTGTGTGGATTTAATCACACCTCCAATCCCAAAGAAATGTCAAAGCAGCTGCAACCAGAAGTTATCTAAGCGTCCACCTTAACGGCGTGCCAGGAGGCAGGCCCTGCTCAAGACTAAGGAATTAATCAAACTTCATTGTATCCCTTGACACGATCTAGTTTTAGACAGACTTAGCTGTGAACTGAATTCTGTCCAGTCATTTCCCAAATACTAACCTGACTCTCCCCAGTATGTAAAACTTTCCATTCACTTTCACAGAGTAATACAGAATCTATTGATATGATAGTTTAATAAGCTAAAACTTAACAAGGACAATGAATTATCATTCTACTACCCCCTCTACCTCCCTCCCTCCTCTCCAAATAAAAGTGAACTATAGCCCTTCTATGAGGTTTTAAGGAAAACAGGTGAGACTGTTGATGTCGGTCAAAAATCATTAACGATCACTTGAACTCCCATTCTGACCACCCAAGGGTGACAGTGGCCCCTCTAGGGCTCAGAAATGATGGAGAGAGCCTCCGGGCAGATACTGATGATGTAGCATATTTGTGAGCACCTTCTCAATGAAGCAAGGCATCTCAAATGCTCGCTAACGCTGCCTGAGAGATTTCCTTGTCAACCGATTTTGATTTAGACAACTCCAGAGTTGACCATGATTGCTACTTTTCTAAAATGATGGAAAGCATAAGATGGAGGTTACTTGCTCTAAGTGATGGTGTTAAAAATACCACCTAACACGTGAAGAGTTGATTGAATTCTTCTCTCCAGAAATCCATCCATTGTGCCCTCTTTCTAAGGTTTTCTCTAGAAAGTTTACGTGTGAGTTCCAGTTGTTGAAGTAAAGATCTTGTGATGCTGCACCCTTGGTACTAGGTTCACATCCCCAAGCAGCTCTAATGAACACCTGGTCCCACAGCATCATAACCATTTTTAGACTTCAAAGGGACTTAGACATCGCCTTTCTAGCCCAACACCCAGAGTTCAGAGATGAGAAAACAGAGACCCAGGAAGATGGAGTCACTAGTCCAAAGCCACACAGCTAGTGAGCAGCAGAAGTGGAAAAGAACCCAGACCAGAGACAGTTGTGTGCTATGGAGAAGATGTATGTTCTAAACAGAGGGTGGCAGACGAACAGGAAAGCGTTGAAGAGTAATTTATGACTCTGAAAATGACTCTAAGGAAATTAAAGAGAAAACTTACAAATGGAAAGCACAAGTAAAAGTTAAGCCTCTTTTCCTGACACAATACCCATAAGAAGCAGAGATGTGAAAGGGATGAATGTTAAAAAAAAAAGTGATTGTGGCAATACGGGTGTTTAGGTGAAGGTACATATTCCATTTTTATCTGTGGAAAGTGATCCAAGAGGGGAAGACAAAATGCCTTTCTCTTTACTCTCACAGATGCAACTCATACATTTGTCTCTTCAAAGGAAGAGGAGGCGGGGGAGTGTTTTTCTTTTTAAACAAATTTTTCAAGCCAGGACAGGAATACACCACTCATTCCGTGGGGTGATCAAGCTGAGGGCCATTCACCCCTAAAAACAAACCCATTGTGCATGACTTTTCCCATATATGGATATAAGCTCAGGTGACATCCCTTATAAACCCACAAAAGGCCTATTGAAATCACCATTGAGTGGCACTGAAAACATTATAAAGTCACAAAGTTTGATTCCTAGTTCATTTTTCCTTCATGAGAACCCATGTCACGATCACTGTTTCTTCATTTCCCACTCTCTAATTTGTTGAGTTTTAATGTGTTCATGATGAAACAGTCCTTTCCCTTTCCATTAAGAGAAAACCCTCATAAAATGGCTTAAAAGGAGTTTGCCTTCTTATAGTCTGAGCCATGAAACTATTTAACCCCCAGCAAATGGACCCATCAGCTCTGCCCAAAGGTCATTCCAAATCCACGGAGTGTGAACACACTTTTTTCAGAGTACTAACAATAAAGATGTTAAATTACTTGTACCCAGAAATGGGATTGCTGGACCTTATGGTGGTTCCATTTTTAATTTCTTGAGGAATCTCCATACCGTTTTCCACGAGGAATCTGAAGTCAGCAAACCCATCAAAGCAGAACAGAATGGTAGTTGCCGGGGTCCGGAAGGAGGGAAGAATGGGGAGATGTTATTCACTGGGTATAAAGTTTCACTTATGCCAGAGGAAAAAGTTCTAGAGGCCTGTTGCACAATATCGCACTTATAAAAATAATTCTGTACACTCAGCATTTTATTAAGAGGAGAGATCTCATGTTATATGTTTTTTAACCACAAAAACAAGTGAATTGCTTGTACCGGTGATGAGCGTAGTAAACAAAACAATGAAACCTGTTGAAGGGGTTTGTGGGGCGTTCATGTCTTGAGAACTTGGCTCAGGTTAGCTTGAAGAACCCAGAAGGGACTCCGGAGTCACACCCACTCAAGAAGGGGTTTGTTCAGTGCTGTTTATTTAATGTCAAAGGCCAGAGCTCTTGTTGCCCTGAAGTGTTCTAGAGGGTTCTCTAAGAGGTGTGCTTTTCTGCCATGAGGTCACAGGTGGAACTATTTCTACACGTGTGCTGTCACAAAAAGTCAACATTGAGGGCGCAAATCAGAGAAGGCAGACCTAGTCAGTCAGAGACCAGAGTTAGATTCTCCCCACTGTACCTGTCAAGTTCAGTCTGCAGGCTGCACGTTATGTCTGGGGCACTTGTACCCGTGATGAATAATCCATGTGTTTCTGCTTCCCTTTCCAGATAAGAGGCAGTGAATTCATTTTGCCATTTTTCATACACACCTAGGTACCAATAGTTCGGTGGCTAAAATAAATGTTCAAATATCTCACTGATGTGTTCTTATTCAATAAAATAGTCATAAGAATACATTTTTCCCCGTGGAACTCAATAAAGCTCCTTTTTATTTGAATGGGGAAAATAGTAAACCACCAAACATTTTTATTTTTTTCTGAAATGATCCTTGGCCAGGGGGTAGGGGTTATTTGAAGGAAGGAGAGGGAAAAAGGAAAGGTTCTTCACAACTCGTCTGTAGAGAAGTTAATAAATAATGTTTCCAGGAAGTTGATGGTTGCCTATACTTCGGCAGGAGAACGTTTTAAGAAGGAAGCAACCTCATCATTTTCCTGCCACGTTTTTCCTATAAATTTGTTTAATGCAGGAAAGCACAAGCAAGCTCCCATTTGCTCTGTTCTCTCAAACTCTCCAGTTCTGTGTAGGAAAGAAGAAAAAAAAGGTAATAGAGTCTGACATTACCTGAGAATGCTTTATTTCGTTCATGTTCCCAGGTTCCTAGTACACAACAAGGAATCTTCCTGCATCTCCAGTGGGGTGCATTCTTTAAAATTATTTGAATGAGAATAAGGAAAAGTCCTGGAAATCATGTTATAAACTGGCATGACTGGGATGACTGGGCAGGCAATGTACTGTCCTTACCAGTTAAATACCTGCCAGTCTCCATCCTGGTTGGGAACACTCTTGCCTTCAACCAGGAAGGGCTGACTTATTTCTCTTTGAATGAACTGACCCTCTGTTGCTACCAGGAAAGGCACTTCCAGGCTTGGAGACAGGAGGCCTGGGCACGGCTTCGGCTCTGCTGGGTGACAGAGCAAACGTAACGCTACCTACTTCAAAGGACAGCGCTGAGGCCCAGGAAAAGTCCATGAATCTGCTTTGCAAAGGCTAACGATGCAACTGGGAGCTGGTTTAGCTGTTTAGTGGAAGATGCGGAGTGCAGGGCAGATTCCTAATAAGAAGACGATCTTCCACACCAATTTTCTTTTTTAAGGCACATGAGGCGTTGTCAAATGACATGAGAGTGTTGGAGGCGGTTTCAAGAGGCCCGTGTGGGACTATGGCTATAAGGACGAATACATGTACGTCTACACACATGCACGCGCACACACACACAGGCAATACTGCTTCCCCACTAGGAGCCCGACTGTCAAAATCTGAATCCAGGTTTTGCCACTTCATTTCTGCGCTTCCTGGTTTGTGAAGTGTGGGTAACGCTATCACACACCGTACTGTATTGTTCACAAGTTAAAAGTGTTCATACATGTGAAGCACTTAGAACAGTGTCTGGCACATGACAAGCCAGATGAGGCCAGGGATTTATGCCTGTTTTTCCGGTGCTGGGTACACAAGACATAGAACAATGGACCTGTAGTAAGTGCTCGGTAAACCCTTACTACCTGAATGAATGAATAAATGAAGATTCCCTGCAGCATAAGTGAACTCAGCTCTGTCCTTCTCTGGCTGGTGTGGCCTTTCTGCGTTTTAGGGATTCTTTTTCATCCCTTGAAGGAGTTTGGACGAGAGGGTCGCTAAGGCCCTCTCAAGTTTTACAGATCCAAGTCATTTTAACAATCAGAAATATCTATGCAAAAATTCAAATTCTTACACCCTCAAGCTTTGCTGTCTCCCTTTACCAAAAAAAAAAAAAGCGGGGGCGGGGTGGGGAAGGAGGTTAAAATTCCTTACTTTAACCGTCTCCACCCGCACAGTGATAAGGTGGAAATAGAC
The DNA here is from genome assembly GCF_005190385.1 of Monodon monoceros. Lineage (NCBI taxonomy): Eukaryota > Metazoa > Chordata > Mammalia > Artiodactyla > Monodontidae > Monodon > Monodon monoceros. The sequence continues at coordinate 23,264,641 of NW_021703778.1, forward strand.
GCTCCATTATGGAAACTGCTGCGGAAGCTTTAGAGCAGGGATCAGGGAGGAGAGGCGTCCACATTGCGCGCCTCTCGGAAGGGGCGACGGGCTTCGGGATCAGGCTTGCGCCTCTTCGGCAGCACCTCCCCCCTCCATGAGGCGCCCCCTCCCCTCGGGCCGGGCCGCAGAATCCGGGGCGGGGATGCAGGGATGGAACCGGGACCTCGGGGCCAGGCTGCAGCGGCGCCCAGAGCCTGCGGCTTCCAGCAAAGTCCAAAGGGGCTGCAGCAGGCAGCGGCTCAGGACTGCAGAGCTCAGCGTGTTTCTGCAACTGTTTTGACGATGCTTTTGAGTGTTCCCATCACTACCGAGATGCTACCGCTCTCCTCATGACCACAATCTATTAGCTCCAGTAGCTTTTGAGCGGCTGAGCCTCGCCGCAGCTTCCTGCTTACCCTGCGCGCCGCTGGGCCGCTGCCAGCCCCCCGCGGGGACCGCGCTGTCAGGGGGCGATGCCACCCCTCCTCCACCGCCACCGCCACCGCCAAGTGGTCTTACTCTGTCGAGAGGTTTGCCTTTTAATAAAAAGATCCTCGTGAACTCTGGTCAGCGGTTTCTAACAGGGCATCATAAGCCCTCTTTGCAGACCTCCTTAAGAAGAGACAGCTTTTGAACTTTTGCTGCTAATAAGGGCATTAAAATCCAGTTACCTGGATCCAGGGAGGCTAGGAGGCCTATGAACGTCAGCACGAGGCTGACTACATCCCCTGCTGCAATTAGATCTTTTTTATAAGGCACGATTCTGCCCTATTACTGGTTTTGTTTTGTTTGTGGTTCTTTGGGGAAGAATTGCAATTCTCTGTGTGTGCGTGTGTGTGTGTGTGCGTGTCTTGCACACAAGCTGGAGGGGGAAAAAAGATATGAAAGATAAATGTTTTTAGATAGTACTTGGGTATTCACTGGGATGAATTTGAAAGAGAAAGCTCTTGATGTAAGAGGGGAATACAATCAATTTTCTTTATTTCTGCATCTCACATGGCTAGAGATGCCTTTCTGGACCAGGCAGAAGACTGAACAAGCGGTTCAGGGGCTGCCTGTCTGACTCCCTCACCTGTTCAAGCGGCGGGAGAGGGGGGCGGTGTCGAGAAGTGGGGACAACCCAAGTCATCACTTTTGTGTGTGTCAGTTGAAACTACAAAGGCAACCAAAAGGAGGTCTTATCCGTTTTGTGTTAGTGTCAGTTGGGAACAGCAGGTAGAGGCTGCACTTTGGTTTTACATTTTCACCACCGGGAGCTATAAATAGATGAGCACATGTGGCTTTGTGCTCAGTTACCTGCACTGGCTCGAACCCCGTGATCTAGGCGGCTCTGACTCCCCACATGAGCAGTGGCAGGCCACGGCCCCCGCACATACATTTTCCACAACATCTGAGTAACGAGAAAAGTCGGAGAGTGTGTGTTTTGTTGTTATTTTTGTTTGAACTTTGAGTTCTAAATGTATTCTGCCTACACTGTCAACTCTGGAAGCAGGGCCTCCTCTTAAATGCCTTGAAGAGATGCTCAGAATTCGGCAAAAGAAGGAAGGAAGGAAGAAAACATCACTCTTTGGTGTGTTTACGTGGGTCTAAAACTACACCAACTCTTCTGTGTTGAAACTCTTCATTAATAGTCTACACACTGATTTTATAGGATGTTGATCTACCAGATTGCATTTTCTACAAACTGCCTTAATTCACCCCATTTGGTAAGGAACATTGTTTTCAGTTTTAGTTGATGATGGTCTGGGTGTCAAGAGTCAGAGAAGTTGTTTTCCATTTCTGGCCAAGTCAAAAAGCAATTGCTGGGCTTCCCTAGTGGCGCAGTGGTTGAGAGTCCGCCTGCCGATGCAGGGGACACGGGTTCGTGTCCCGGTCCGGGAAGATCCCACATGCCGCGGAACGGCTGGGCCCGTGAGCCATGGCCGCTGAGCCTGCGCGTCCGGAGCCTGTGCTCCGCGACGGGAGAGGCCACAACAGTGAGAGGTCCGTGTACCACAAAAAAAAAAAAAAAAAAAAAAAATGTAATTGCTCTGGCAGTCCTGTAATTCTCTACTCCCCTCCCTTCCCTGATATGTCTCTAGCTTGGGGAATATTTACACCTGCAAAAGTGAAATATACAGGTCCAACCCATGCTACCTTCTAAGAATGAGATTCTGGAATCATCAGGGCCAGCTGATATTTTGGTCATTTATGTTGAACTTAGTCACGACCCATGACTACTGTCTTGGAGTCGTATACACTGTTGCCAAGAAAATACATGGAGAGAGCAACCAGAAACCATCATTCCCCCTCACTGGGTTGCTTTCTGGGTAAAAAAGACAATGTAAGTGAAGTTCCTGGGGTAAATTAAGTGCTCATGAAGTGGTATCTTTTACGGTTCCAACTTCTTCCATTCTTCCAATTTTCACCAGCCTGGCTGGAGGCAATCAGACTCCCAAAGAAAACGATTTCATCTTTTCCTTTGCATGAATATTGATTGAATATATCCTTAACGCTATGGTCAAATGAAGCTCACATTTATAGGCAAAAGCACTTCCCAAGCTTTTTCTACTTTCCCTAGGTTCTAAGACAGTTATTGAACCCACAGACTCTTACATAAAATCCTATAGAAGGAAATGAAGCTAGAAAGAACTCTTCTGATGTCTCAATGATTTTTAGAGCCATCAAGTTTGGGAACTTTCCTTGACAACTGCCCTAGAAACTTGAAGATGTTGAAAAAATAGCAATTATTCCACAATCACTCCCCTTTTCTCTCTTGCCTGGTGTGACCTATCATTTGACATTCCCTTTACACATCCCATATGCCGACGTCTTGACAATTAATTAACTAACCTTCACAAAACGCTTCCAAGTGTGGTGGATGAAAAGCACTGTGGCTTTATCTCCACTTTTCAGGAAACTAAAAACAGAAAGGTTATGACTTACCCAAAAGTCACACAGCAAGCTCTCAGAAGGGCTGGGATTGGTACCAATGAATTCTGTGTCGAGCCAAACCACTGTAACTCTCGTACTAAGAGAATAGTCCTGACTCACCACAAAATTCAGCTCAGTTGCCTAGACCAAGTTCAGTTGTCTGATACTTCCTAGAGGGTGTAGCCTTGGATCGGGTTGGCCAGAAAAAAATAGAATTGAATTCAACTTAATAGGCAAAGAAAAAGGATAAGGAAGATCGTCAGTAAAGACTCGTTCCTGCAGCCAAGCTGTCAAGCTGTCAGCTTAACCTGGCATGGCCGGGACAATGAATACAGAAATATACCCGACTAGGAAAATGTTAGGTTCCCGGTACTGTCAAAGGAAAACAAAGACTTCTATAAACAAAGGCCAGGGTGTCTGGGGACCATTCAAGACAAGTTTACAGTCAGTTTCAAAGTTCCAGCTCTTGCAGCATTTTTGGCTCCAGCCCACAGCCTTGTAGAAGGCCTTGCTAAGGCCACCAAGTCATAACGTTACTTTGTGGGATGATGTATGGCTTCCTTTCCTTTTGTCTTTTGAATTCCATTCTCAGTCTCTTTCCATGTTATTCCCAAATTGTGCTAACTCTTGCACTCCTGACGTGAGGCCGAAGTATAGAACTGTTCAAAATGTCTTTCACTACAAGATGGTCACCGTGGTAAGTAATTGCCCTGAGGAAACAATAAAGGAACAGATTATTGCTGAATACCATCTAGAAACATACCTGTCCGAGAAAAGACGATATTGTTCAATTAGGTGTGGTTTGGGACTATGCTTGGCCACAAGAAGGCAACGTCACTTGTAGACATTAGACTAATTTTCTGACATAAAAATGTCCTCCCAAATGGAAAACCATCACAACACAGACACAGGCAAAATTGCCCCAGGATGATGGTCATTATTATCCTGCCCGTTATTTGAAACTGTGCTTCAGGTAGTCTTTTAAAATGTGTAGGTGAGTTCTTAATTTTTTCTAACGTCATTTACCACTTGCACGGGTCCCTGAAGTGTGACCCTGCAGTATGCATCACTTCAGTGCCGGAGGATAAGGCATGATTTTTTTTTAAATGTAAGGACTGCTTGGATGCAGCAGCAGTAAACAGAGAAGCCTAATGCACAAACAGGAAGAAAAAGACTTTGGGTCCATCTACACATCGAAAAGCGAACTCATACCAAGTACCATCTGTAGCCACAAATCCCACGTGGCTATGTGTAGCTTCATCGAAGTTGGAAGCATCTTAAAATTACAGTCTTAAATGCCAGGAAATGAAGTTATCCCACAAGGTCCAATCAAGAACGAATTTTTAAAAGAATGTATATGTATATATATATATAACTGAATCACTTTGCTATACAGCAGTAATTAACACAACCTTGTAAATCAACTGTACTTCAATGAAAATAATTAGAATAACAAATTTTTAAGCTCAATTTTTTTCTAAGTTACCATTTATTGTTAAACTTTGGAATTTTCAAAGGCCTTGGGATATCCAAACAGTTGCAATTTCTCAGACTAAACACAACACATTGAGTGTTCTTGGTTCCATTTTTTTCAATCTGAGGCCCTCCTGGAAAAATGATGCAGATTTATAATGAGAAAATTAGGCCAGTGTCACCAATAGCCCCCAGATGGTGCCTAACTGGGATTTGAAAGCTTAACTCTCTGTTTCATGGGCAACTACCTTCACTACCTTCATGGTCAACTGGAAAGGAGCTAGTAAGAATAATGAGGGCCAGGGAATTCCCTGGAGGTCCAGTGGTTAGGACTCCGCTTTCACTGCCAAGGGCCAGGGAGGGGAACTAAGATAACACAAGCCGCGTGGTATGGCCAAAAAACAACAATGATGACAACATAATAATAATACTAAAGGGGGCCATAAGAGACGGGTGGTTAGTGGAGACAAACCGGGGACTCTTGGCTTATAAACAAGTTTGTGGTGGACAACATGAGATACAGATGTGGGCAGATCTACATGCTACTTCGTAATAAATCATTATAATCATAAACTTTATAACTTTTATAGGATGGCTGTGCTTTTTATATGACACAGCATCCAAGGGACATCCTTTGGTGATATTGCCCTTAATCATTTCCTCTTTAGCTTATTTATTATGTAGCCTTCTGATGAAGTGAGTGATCACATTTCCTATTATTTTTCTGGCCTCCATTATATTTTTATTTAACACTATTACAACCTCTAATTGGAGTTCTGTGCCACTCACTCTAACCGACTGGCCAAATTACATTCCTTGTATCGGTGCAAACAGCTTTAAAGGTGGGAAAATTCCATTGTAAATTCATTTGTTTGATTGCTTTTTAAATTACACCTAAGAACAAAGCTGCTTTCATAGAGGAGGGATTGTCTGTTGTGTGTGTGTGTTTTTTTTCCTTAATCACAATACCACCCCTTTTCAACTCTGCACCACAGCCTCCCTCCTGAATATGGAAAGATGGGGGACATCTGAGCGGTGTCTGTTTCATCTGGCTCCACTCCGCCCCCTCTCCCTCACCTCTCCTCACTAAGGCATTGGGTTCTCATCTAGCAGTTTCTGATTCTCGTTTTTCAAGATTGGCACCAATAGAAAAAGAGCTTATGAACTCTAGGCTAGATTCTTATCCTACGTGGGTTTCCTCTAAGGGGGAGTAGGGAGGGCAAAGGGAAACACAAAAGAGACAGGAGGATGCACGCAGGAAGGTACGCACAGGTGAATCCCTTGAGACATTGTTCAACCTAAATGCATAGTTAAGAACGGATAGCAATAGCAATTAAAGCAGACTTATAAGAAAGTAGCCTACGTACTCTTTGTCGTGCCTGGGAGGGAGGACAGCACACTTGCTCCAGAGGTGGCCCGTGCTTCCCTTTGGCAACGCATCTGATAACTGTCTACATCTGGGAACGATTCAGACATCCCTTGAAGCCACAATTTTCACAGGACCGTTTCCAGCCACATGCTGTTCTGTGTACCTGAAATGACCATGGAAAATTGTCCTTCAGCCACCCTTGACAGCCATGCCCCATCCCTTCCCTGTCTGCCCTTAGGACCCACAGTGCTCTCTGCTCCTTCCCCCACCCACCCAGAACCCCAGGGATTCTTCATCCCCATAATGCAAATTCAGGTGCGTGAAGCCCGCTTCCTATTCCTAGTCTAGAGCAGTGAATGTCAGCTGGAAAGTGGATGAAGGCCAAGAAGTGGGTCAGGGAGAGACAATCGGTTGACTGGTAAAACCTAAAAAATTAAAGGATATTTTGTAAGGCATATGGAAACCATACCATTGTAACTTTTGTTTCCAGCTAGAAATAGACCACTATTTTTCTGAGGTTATAAAAAGGTCAGTGTTTTTCTGTAGACACTTCTCTGCTTCCTTTCCTGATTACATCAAAAAGGTGTTATAATTTCGTGGAAGAACTAACTATATCCAGCAATATTGATATGGCCACATATTTGTTAATATTGATATGGCTACCATTCCTGCGAGACATATGCTATTAGAAAATTTTCTAGTCTGAGTTTGCAAGAGTTTGGTATGTCACCAAGCACATTTCAGGGGTTTTCTCAGAGAGCGTATAAATTTTTTGACCTATTCTATTTCTTTTTAATCAATTGGATCGTTCCTCCAAAAGGCATAAAATATGGTCAAAGCGATGCATCCACCTCAACTATGCAAAAGTTTTAGGGTTGCTTCGGAGAGGAGAGCACCAAAGATTTTCAAGGAGGGAGTGAAGTTAATGATTACATTTTAGGATGCCCAACTTCTTAGTTTCTCTCGTTCTAGGCCAGCTTACAATTTTTAATCAATGTTCATAAAGAAGAAATCAAATGCAAGCTGGAAACATGTGGTGTGTGTGTGAAAAGTAAGATATTTTTGAAGGCATATATAAAAGAAAGCTAATTTAAATGAGAGATTCGAGAGTCTTACTCATTTTGAAAATAATACGATGTCTTTCCTCAGAAGAGCTCAATTTGACTTTTGTCTAAGAGTAATCGGGGCCCTGACTCACTCATTTTTCCCGTTCAAAGTATCAACCTCAAAGCAGTGAAAAAAAAAAAGAATTCTTTTATGCGGATGGAAATGATGGTAAAAAGTGAGCAAATCAAATAGATTACTTTTAGTAGGTGAAATGGTAGAGCCAATTGACTTTTCTGGGGTCTACCAACAAATTAATGTTCATTTAGTGTCCATAAATCAATATCCTAGGTGTATACACGCACACACGTAACACAGGTCCTCACTGCTTATCTGTCATCTGTTATCTTTACATCAGAAATTTATGTACATACATAGTTCAAAACATTGATACAAATTATCCCCATGGAGCCCTTAAACATTTAAAACATTCAGTTCTTAAGGTTTAGTTAAGATACAAAGTCTGCAGATCACATCAGTGATTTTTAGAACAACTTATTACAAAATAATATGCAAGGTTTTCTTCTTATTTCTGATTTTGTGATGAGAGAAAGATCTGTTCACCCAATAAAGCCTCTGCGGGTTATAAGAAAAGAATTTATGATTCATTTCCAGAAATGGCTGCTTCAGGGTAGATATATAAGGATAATTTCTTGTATTTTCTTCCTACCTCTCAGGAGGCTAACATTTTTCAATTGAGCAAGGACTCAAGGGAAGTTCTGTCCATGTTTTATGTTTGCATATACTGCATATCTTAACGTGTGGATATAATTATCGCCCAGCGCGTTATTCAGCAGATCACTCCAAAACTCTGTGCGTCAATGAATATAAAGGCAATATTAGCATACAATGCCTATTTTCAGATGGTTAATTTCATTACAGGTCAAAGAAATATCAGGCTCTTGTTTACACTTCCCCTATTAGCTTGTCCCAAGTTGAAATACTGAAACCAAATTAGCCCCTCTGTGTGTCATGCAAAACCATTGTGGGGAGAGGAGAGTGAGAAAATTAAAAGTGAAACCTATAAAAATTAAGATTGGTGTTATTCCTTGAACACCATTGACCTTTGCTATGTCGATAAGACTATAACTGGCGATCACAGAACAATGGAAAATAACAAATTTCCAAGGACTACTGAAAGGTCTTCACACATGGTCTTGTTCTGGTCTGTCATCAAGTCCCAGGAGCAGACGCCTTCTAAGGCAGTATTTGACTTGCTTAGGGTCAGTTAGCCTTTATCTTCATGTCTGTGTGCTTTTAAGTTACACGACTTCTACTCTGCTTTATCTTAAAGCTCTGGTTTTCTGGCTCTTATTGACCAAATGCCAAAATGTAAATTTATCCCTATTAGAATTGGTGCCAAGACCCCAAACATAACTTTTACAAGCTCAAAAATATTTTTTTTTCTATTTAACGAATCAAGCAGAGAAACAATCGCTTGTCACCATTCTTCCGCCCTTGGGTCTCTTTCATACGCAGCATTTGAGCAAACTTTCCCATTTAGATGTCTCCCTGGCAGAGATTGTAAATCATACCTTGCATCCCTCCCAGCTAGACGGACTCATTGACTACATGGTTGGTTTATGGCTTTACAATTGGAGCAGGACCTGCAAAATAGCCTTTCACACACTTATCACCAGGAACGGTTGGCCACATGAGCTCATGCACCACCAAAATGGGAATCTGTCTGTTTTTCTTTCTCTGGGGGCATTTCGAGTTATTAGGCAATACAGCCTATTTCCTTCCTTCCACCCAAGAGGTATTGTGAGCAAACAATGAAAATCCAGCTCTCCATTCATGTTTGAATTTTGCCATTGTGTGTCCTTCTGTCTATTTGTCTGCCTGGCACCACCAAAGTGCAAGATCTAATGTGTTCCTGGACACAGTTCAGCTCTGGTTACCTGATGACATAAAAACATGGTGGGTAGAGACGGGATGCATTTGTAAGTCTATCGAAGGACATTTTGCTCTGCGTAGTTTAGCAATTTTTCTTTATGTGGCGAAGCTAATCTCTCTCTATTCACATCCTTAATTGTTCATTCAGAAAACATTTTGCCTCTCTCCTTGCACTCAGGTGCCGCTTTCAGCTATGTGCCCTCAGCATCCTTCAAGTGCAGTCCGTGCAACTAATGTATGATGCCCTTCACTGCAGAAAGCCCACCAGGGAAAATAAATATATGTATTCATTGTAACTTTTAGACATACAGAGAGGAGTTCAATAAATGGATTTAAGATTTACTTACTCAAAATTTCAGAATCCATTAGGAAGTTCAGTTTTACTATGTCAGTGCGATACATTTCAGACCGTAATCATACCCTTTCCAAATCCCATTTAAAGTAAACCATTTATTTTTTCTACTTTTCCCACAAGTGCCTTAATGTAGAATTTGGATACCTTTCAGAAGAGACCTGTGAGGTAATGCATTTGAGAGACATAACAATATTTATAAAGTTTGGAAAATCTTTTGCTCAAATGAATAGGGGAAATAATCTTCAGCTTTGGCAGGATGGATAATAATATTGATACTGAATTTTGTTGTTTCCTATGACTTTAATAACACGTGGGGAGTGAGTTCTCTTTATTATTATTCTTCAGCGGTTTATAAGGCAAGACTGGAATTTTAAGTGTTCAGGACACTTTATTATAGTGCTAAAAAAACTCATACTGTTCTCATTTTTCTCCCTTTGCATTTTTCCTTTGGTACTATAGCATCCATTTTAATTAAATAGACAAATGGGAAATGCCTAACTTTTGTCCTTGTTTTACAAATAACTTTTACACCCATGGGAAGAAAGAGAGAGAGAGCTTGATTAGACATTCACAGTCTCATTCTCTGCTTATCTATTGAAAAGTTGAAGTCAGGAGGCAGAAGTTTCCTTGTATCACAAATGGGCATCCAATCTCAAATAAGAGAGAAGGTGGTTTTGGTCTCTCTGACTCATTCGGTCCCAGGACTGCTGTCACTGAAGGTGGAAACTGCAATATGAACACCTGTCCGTGAGGAACTAGACTTGAGATAACCAGCTCGTTTCACACAGACCATTGTCCAGCCGTCAGATGGTAATTACTTCTGGTCCCCATCAGCCTCGCCTGGATTCCAGCCAATGGGTTGTGGGTGGAAGGGTCTGTATCACATTTCCATTCATCTGAGCCTTCCAGTCTCTTTCTTGCTTGTTTTCAATTACATTGACATGGTGGCTTTGGCACATAGTAAGTAAATAGCAACGTATTCAAAAAGAAAGGTCTGAAAGCCAATATCTGAAAGATACTCTTGAGGTTTCAATGAGCACAATGAAACTGGCACTGAAATTCTGGCATTCTGACCCAAAGTCATAAAATACAATTAATTAAGTTAATTGTCGTGAATTTGTAGAATATTTCATGAAAGCCAAGTGCAGCAGATGAAAGTCTAGAAAGCAGCGGAAAGGTTACTGGATGTCCTACAAAGTAAATAATTTGTAAATTAACTAAAATATTGATGAGATCAGAAAAAGAGGGGATTGGAAGTATTGTGAGAAGATTTACTTTCGTTCTTACTTTTTCAACACCTACCTAGAAAGAAAAAAATCCCTGGACCATCTCAATAGTCTAAAACCTTCCAGAATCCATTGTAAGATGATTTTGCTTAGTATACTTCTCTGGCTCTTTCTTTCTTTGACATACACACCCCTTGCCTTCCCTGTCCACGCTCTGAAATCTCCCACACCAGGACTAATGCTGACAGCTTTGCATGCTCATGTTATTCAGTAGAAAAGATCAAAATTAAAATAAAGCAGCTACTTTGCTATGACATGACTCTTGTGTTAAATTCACCATAATTGCCCAACCAGATCATACACTTATTAAGAGCTAATGGGCAGGTACTTTGCTGGGCACCCATGCAAAGGCATTATGACATCATTTGTGCTTTCAAGGAGCTTCAAGCCCAAGAAACAAAGAGAGACACTAAGGGTAAACAAATAAAGGATCCTTAAATATCATGGGGGCTTTACTGGAATTCGAAACATGTTAAAGTAGAGGCATAGAAGAGGGAGCAGTAAATTCTCATAAGGGTATTAGAAAACTATTTCAAAATGGTGACGCTTGAAACGGATCGTGAGGGTTGAGTAGGGATCACCAAGCAGACTGGAAGAGTAGGTGAAGACACAGAGATACGAAACTGAATAGCTGGTCTTGGTGGTAGTTTGGTATGAAAGAGGCCATGGCAAACATAAGGCTAGACAGATTTGGGAAGGGGCTGCTTGGTGTGCTCTACTCAGAAATCTAGACTTCTTCCAGTAGTCAATGGAGAACCATAAAACGATTTTAGTCGGGGCACAAAATCGATCCAATAGTTGTTAGTAAATGACCCCTCTTGCGCTGGGTGGAGGGTGTCTTTGAGTGTGATGTTCCAGGTAATAAATGGTGAGCATCTGAAATAAAGCTATAGCCATGGAGCTGGGAAGGGCTGGACAGGAGAAGCAGTATAGAAGTAGAATTTTGGACTTGGTCACTGATTAGATGCCATCAAAAAAATTGTATGTATAAAGGTAAATTATGTGAGGTTTTTACTGTTTTATTCATATAAAACTGAGATGGAAATGCCACAAATAGTGACAATCAGTGTTGCCCACTGTGAGGAACGAAGAACCTGGGAGTCCAAGAGCTTGAGCATGAAACCTGGCTCCTCCGTCTTCTAGCTTAACTACTTTGGATGAATCTCAGAGGCTCTCTGAGACCGTTTTCTTATCTGCAGAATGGGCAAGTAATGAAAGCTATTTTACAGAATTACCTGGCACATCATAGGCACTCACTAGATGTTATTCAGAATAAATATATTTCCAAAGAGGGCCCAAAGACACTGCTGCAAACCATATGGCTGAGCCATAAAATGCTAGGAAACAGTAGAAGCAAGTGGTTGGCCAGGCTAAGAAGCAACAATTGAAGATGAAGTGGTTATTTAGAGCTCGTGCATCATGTCGTGCATAAGATAAACACCACAATCTCTCTACACTCTTTGGTCATAACCACAAACCAAGGGCACATCCTCACATGGGCACAGGGTGAAAACAACAGCAGGGAACTACACGGGCCTTTTCAGTTTCATCTGCACAAAACCCTCACACCCAATGGTAACCTCAAACATGAGCACTATGGTCAGTAAAGACAATTTATATGGATTATTAGAAACTCTAGTTTAATCAACTTTAGACTGATTTTAATGACGGAAGACATACAGATGGCCAAGAGGCACATGAAAAGATGACCAACATCACTAACCATTAGAGAAATGCAAATCAAAACTACAATGAGGGATCACCTCACATCTCACACACTCAGAATGGCCATCGTCAAAAAACCTACAAACAATAAATGCTGGAGAGGGTGTGGAGAAAAGGGAAGCCTCTTGCACTGTTGGTGGGAATGTAAATTGATACAGCCACTATGGAGAACAGTATGGAGCTTCCTAAAAAAACTAAAAATAGAGCTACCATATGACCCAGCAATCCCACTACTGGGCATATACCCTGAAAATACCATAATTCAAAAGGACACATGGATCTCAATGTTCATTGCAGCACTATTTACAATAGCCTGGACATGGAAGCAACCTAAATGTCCATCGACAGATGAATGGATAGAGAAGATGTGGTATATAGAGACAATGGAATATTACTCAGCCATAAAAAGGAACAAAATTGGGTCATTTGTAGAGATGTGGATGGACCTAGAGACTGTCATACGGAGTGAAGTAAGCCAGAAAGAGAAAGACAAGTATCGTATATTAACACGTATTTGTGGAATGTAGAAAAATGGTACAGGTGAACATATTTGCAGGGCAGGAATAGAGACATAGTTGTAGAGAATGGACATGTGGGCAGAGGGGGGAAGGGGAGGGTGAGATGAATTGGGAGATTAGGTTTGCCATAAATACACTACCATGTGTAAAATAAATAGCCAGTGTGAACCTGCTGCATGGCACAGGGAGCACAGCTTGGTGCTCGGTGACGACCTAGATCGGTGGGATGGGAGGATGGGAGGGAGGTTCAAAAGGGAAGGGCTATAGATATACATATAGTTGATTCACTTCATTGTACAGCAGAAACTAACACAACATTGTAAAGCAATTATACTCCAATTTAAATAAAATAAAATAAAATAAAAAATAATAAAGGCCTTAATTTAATCCAGAATGATCACTGTTTATTCATGGTGTATAAAAACAGAAGAGTGACTTAGAGAAGATACTGCTTACAAACTTCTACTTGCGAATTTATACATAAACAGCCTTCATAATATACGCCAACTAAATGAATGTAAATTGAACAACGCATTAAGGTGAAAATATGAAAGCATTAGTACTTATGAATGTACTACTAGGAATCAATTAAATAATTGACCTTTATAAGACTATAGCCTAGACAATTACTCAATAAATAAATATTTATTGAATTCACTGAAAGCAAAATGCTATGTCATTGAGGATACAATGATGTGCAAGATGTAATTACAGCCCATATGGACACTTGATCTAAAATTTAAGAGAGGCACCCAAGAAGTGATGAATTATTATTCGAGCCAAAGGTAGTATATGCCAAGTACTAGCATGTACTAGTATGCTAGTATACTAGTTAGCCAAAATGCTGTAGAAATTCAAAGTATAGATCTCTCACCTCCTTGCTTAAATTTACTTCTAGGTACTTTATTCTTTGATTGTTTTCTTGCTTTCTTTTTCTGATAGTTTATTATTAGTGTATAGAAAATCAACAAATTTCTGTATATTAATCTTGTATCCTACAACTTTGCTGCATTCATCTGTTAGTTTTAATAGTTTTTTGGTGGAGACTTCAGGGTTTTCTTTATATAATATCGTGTCATCTGCAAATAGTGACAGTTTTACTTCTTCGTCTCCAAATTGGATGCCTTTTACTTCTTTTCCTTGTCTGATTGCTGTAGCTAGAACTTCCAATACTGTGTTAAGTAGAAATGAGAGTGGGTATCCTTGTCTTATTCCTGATCTTAGAGGAAAAGCTTTCAGCTTTTCACCATTGAATACGATGTTAGCTGCGAATTTGTCGTAAATGGCCTTTATTATGTTGAGATATGTTCCCTCTGTACCAACTTTCTGAGAGTTCTATCATGAACGGACGTTGAATTTTGTCCAATGCTTCTTCTGCATCTATTGAGATGATCATATGATTTTTAGCCTTTGTTTTGTTAATGTGGCCTATCACATTGACTTATTTGAAGATACTGAACCATTCTTGCATCTCTGGGATAAATTCCATTTGATCATGATGTATGATCCTTTTTATGTACTGCTGAATTTGGTTTGCTAATATTTTGTTGAGGATTTTTAAGAGAGAAAGAGGCAGCTAAGGGTCAAGGTGATCACAAAGCTTTGAAGAGTATTTAACATGGACTTTGAACAAGAATGAACAGCTTTTTTTTTGCGGAACGCGGGCCTCTCACTGTTGTGGCCTCTCCCGTTGCGGAGCACAGGCTCCGGACGCGCAGGCTCAGCGGCCATGGCTCACGGGCCCAGCCGCTCCATGGCATGTGGGATCTTCCCGGACCGGGGCACGAACCCGTATCCCCTGCATCGGCAGGTGGACTCTCAACCACTGCGCCACCAGGGAAGCCCTGAAGAGCTTTTATATATTTGAGGAGAAGAAAAGAAAATACTTTTGTGGCATCTACTGTCATCCCACTTTGTTCTAAGACAATTATTTATAGAAAAAAGTTTCAGATAAGAAGTAGAAATGTTAAGACAATGCCAGGGAAAGATGGGTTTCTCTCTTCATCAAAAATAATAACTGCTTGAGAAATGGGTCTTCAGCCTTCATATTCCCCAGTACCCAGATGAGTGCTGAGCACATTGTAAATAATCAATACATATTTATCAATTGATTGTTGGTTGGAACTCATATGTATAACATAAGCAGGCTCTCAATTACACACTAGAGAATGTATTTAACAGTCTTGAGATTATTCTTTCTACACCAATGAAGAACATTTTTGCACCTGTCCAACTGATGTTATGATACGATATGGTATGATGGTTAAAAAAATACAAATTTTAGTCCAAATAGTTTTTATTTAATTAAAGAAGACTTTAGGATGATCAAGAGCACACAGCTTGCTTGAGTCCTGGTATATTGCTGCTGCTGTATTGTTATTGGTCGAGATGGTGGTGGTGGTAGTGTTACTGTTACTCAGCAATGAATTTCCAAATATTATTTCAGAACAAAACAAAAATTGACAGAACTGTAATGATAAACAATTCCCAATCATTTTAAGAGATCTGAACAAATCTTTCTCAGTAACTGGAAGAATAAGCAGAAAAATAAATCAATAAAAATATAGAAGATTGACTAACATAATTTGAAAACTTGATCCAATGGACCTACAGAAGATACTTCATCTGATAAGCACAAAGTATGTCATCTTTTCCAGCACATATAGAACTTTTATGAAAACAGACTGTATGCCAAACTATAAAGCAATCCAGCAAGGATTCAAGAACCTGTGCCATCAAAGTCAGGCGTGAGTGAAATTGCATCTTGCCCTCTGACTCCTACTGCTGACGATCCTTCAGCTCTACCATCTCCCACCTCCTTTCCCCCCTCCAGTCAGTAACTCTTCATGCCTGTTCACTAGATCCCAGCCCCTGTATGCCAGCTGTTGTACTGTACACTGTACTTTTCCAGGGACTGTACTGTAATATTAAGAATGTTTTCTTTATTTTTTGTGTTTGTTTTTTATGCATTATTTGTGTGAAATGTATTATTAACCTATTACAGTACAGTACTATATAGCTGATTGTGTTAGTTGGGTACCTAGGCTAACTTTGTTGGACTTACAAACAAATTGGACTTATGAACGTGCTCTCGGAACGGAACTCGTTCGTACGTAGGGGACTTGCTGTAGATTGAAATTATACAGAGTATATTTTCTTACCATAATATAATTAGGCTAGAAATGAAATAACCAAAAAAATTAAAATCCTTGCACATTAATTGTAAATGTATATTAATTGGAAATTCAGAAATACATTTCTAAATAATTTATAGTTAAAAAAGAAATCACAGTAGAAATTAGAAAATACTATATATCAGGATGAAACCAAGGCTTGTGTTCATACAGAAAAATTTATAAATTTAAATAAATATATTAGAAAAGAAAAAAAGGCTAAAAAATCAATGACTAAACACCTACCTCAAGAGGTTAGAAGAAGAAAAGCAAATAAAATTTAAAGAACATAAAATAAAACTAAATTTAACAGAAGAGAATAACAAAGTGGAAACAAGCATATAATAGAAAAAATCAGCAAAGCCAAAGCTTAGCTCTTTGAAAAGACTAATAAGTTTGATAAAATCTGGCAAAGTGATCAAGAAAGAAAGAGATGTCTTGAAAATATAGCATGAACTTGAAAGGGGCGGAGGGTGGCAGGGAAAACTACAGATTCTGCAGACATTGAAAGGATAATAAGAAGATACTGTGAAGAATTTTGTTCCAATAAATTTGCAAATCTAGGAAAAATAAATTCCTAGAGAAATACAACTTTCCAAAAGTGACCCCAGAAAATGTGAATGGTCCTAGTACAGGAACCGAACCCATAGTTTAAGACACCAGGCCCAGATAGCAACACTTGAAAGGAAGAAATAATGCCAATCTACTTAAACTCTGCAAAAAAATAGAAGGAACATTTCCAGACTCATTCTGTGAGCATATCATAACAGGAATACCAAAGTCCAGCAAAGACATTGCAAGAAGGAAAATTCAAGGCCAATCAACCCATGGTCAAGATATAAAAATCCCAAACAGAATATTAGCAAAGAAATATGGAGCTATTTTGAGAAAATAACACATCACAACAAAGTAGGTTTATTCCAAGAATGCAAAATTGGTTTAACACTCAAAAAGTCAACCATTGTAACTCTCCATATTTATTTAAAAAGAAAAAAGGAGAAAATGTTTCATAAATGCCAGTATCATAATTAAAAACTCTTAGTAAGATAGGAACACAGGGAAACTTTCTCAATCTGATAAGTCATTTCTACTAAAAGAGAGAGAGAGAAGGGAAAGCTAAAAATTTCCCCTTCGAGACTACACACAAGATAAAAGTGCCCACTATTACCACTCTTAATACATCATGTACAGGACATTTTAACCAATGCAATATGGCAAGGAAAATAAATAAAGAGATGCTGATTAGAAAGAAAAAATTTAAATTGCCCTTATTTACAGACAAGATCTGTTGTGCCAAAAATTGAAAAGAATCTTCAGGTAAATTATTAGAATTAGAAACTTGGCAAAACAGCTAGATACAAGGTCAATACACAAAATCAATTGTGTGTCTTTACACCAAAAATAAACAATTAGGAAATTAACTGCTTAAAGACACCATTTATAACAGCACAAAAAAATAAAATACCTAGGAATAAATCTAATATATATAATATATATTATATAACATATATATTATGATATATATGCAAGACTATCATATATATACACACACATATATGCAAGGTTATCATTCAAAAAAACTTTTGCAGGCTTAAATAAATGAATGAATGTAACACATACAAGAATTGGAAGACTCAGTATCGTAACAACGTCATTTCTCCTCAATTTAATGAGTCCATGGATTCTAAATAATAGCAATAAAATACCCCTACAAGATGTTTTGTGACCTTGATGACACGATTTTTAAATTTATATGAAAAGGCTGAAAAGATGAACATGTCATATCATCCTTCAGTTTTGCATTTCACTTTTTCCATCCCATTCATTGCTTTTCCTTTTACTTTGAAAACTTTCCTAGATGCCACATAGAGAAAAGAGGCTCTGCTCGACATCCAACTGGTATCCTAAGTTTAAATGTGGGGGACCCAGGAGAAAAATAAAGTCCAAAATATTGAGCCTCTGACCTATCATTTCCCAATGAGTGGCATTCCAGTGGAAGGCTCCTATACATACTTTCCTTGGCACTTGGGGTGTGATTTAGAGTCTGCGAAGGTCACTGCCCTCCAAAAAGCAGTCTCCACTTATCTACCTGTTCCTGAATCTTCATATTCTGGAGATGTCATGGCAGAGCCAAGCTGATTCAAGTGTTATAATAGGCAGTATGGGGGTGGTCCTCCCACCCTGAAGACAAAAGGATGCAAAAAGGGAAAGTCTATAAGAATGAATGGGACACAAGCCCGCTATAGACCTGAGCCACAGTCTGCTCCTGCCACCCACACCAGAGAGAAAGAACCAGGCTGACTACTTCACACTTTAACAGTCATTTCTGATAACTGTGAGATGAGCTATCTCTGAACAAACCCAAACCTGACAGGAGATGTAACTTTCCCCTTGGCCATTCCTATCACAACCCTTTGTTATGCCTAAACTTGGCACTTCTAATAATTTTGTTCCTGGTTTGTTAATTTGAGGTTTCCGGTCAATTAATAATACTGCCACCCTCACTCCACAGGACAACAGGGTCAAGAGAGTTGACCCCAAATCCTGTCTGTTCTTCCCTCTTCCCACATTGGCACTTGCACGTGAACCCAAGTCAGCTAGTAAGAACCTGGGAGTTCTTTCTAGTTCTGTGGAGAGGAATTTGGGTGAAGTTTTTCTGGAGATTTGTGGCTGGGTGTGGGGACTCCTTGTTTGCTACCCTCAAATGCCTTTTACCTCTGCTTGTGGGAGGGGCTATGATTTCTGGTAAAGGGAGAAGATTGAACTGGCAATTACCGGCAGAGGTGAGAGATATTTTGGGAAATTCTACTTCGGTTCAGTATGATTTTGAATCTGTAAATCTCTCATAGATTGCCACACTGGCCGATGCCTGAACCATCACAAAAACCAATGCTTTGTTCCAACTATATGAAACCAGCATCTTAAGGGCGTATGATTGAAAGCATGCACTAGTCATATAACTCTTTGAAGAAGTCACATGGCACAATTTGAAAGATTTCATAACAGTCACTCAAACATTTCCCTAGTGACGATAAAAGGATTTCAAAGTTAAGTAAACTGCTTACTCCGTAATTATGTCTAGGAAAGAGAACTGTTTTTCCTTCATTTACAACTATACAGATGAATTCAGTGTTTCTGATTCCTGCTTGTATTCATATTACTAGTTGTTCCAAAAATGAAAACATTTTCCTCAAAAGAATGTTATATGGTCATGCCTATCGTGGGCCTGAATGAAAAATACTTAACAACACTCCCTTTAATTTTATACATACAGACGCCCAAAAGTTTCTCTTTGCATCCTAGTTGTTAATGATTTTGTCAAACTCATTGGTTAACTTATGTGGCTAATTACCAAACTCCAGTTTGGGCAATGTAGATTCATTTTAATCTTAATAAGGGGAGAATGAAGTATATACTACTTGAAACAAACAAAAAAAGTGTTTGAGGCTTGAGTGGTTAGCAACCACAGGTCACAACTTTTCTTAATCTTCACTGGTTCGCAATTGATATTCTCTGACAAAAGAAGGCAGTCGGGAGTGTTTTTATAAAAAGATATGGTATTTATGAAGCAGGTTTATTGTCAATGTCCTTGAACACTTCTTTCCCCACCAAAATGCCAGACACCTCTTGGGTAGGTAGTTGGCAAACACATTTTCAAAATGTAAGGAAATTGTCTGCTTTTCTTGTTAAAAGAGTAGGACTAACTTCCCATGCTATGTAACTGGGGAGCTGGGTGGATAAGCACGTAATGCTATGAAATTTCATAATACATTTAAGAAAAGGCCAAGATTGAATCCAGGCCTGGGGAGACCAAAGTAAAGCCCAAAGCAACAATGGCTTGACGTCTAAAGCCAAAGCAGAAAGGCCCTTTAGTTTTAAAGAACTGTTCTGAAAGTGTCCAAAATTGCACGAAACTCCGTTTTTTCTGCCTGAGAAGATTGAGTGTTGTGTCCGTTTCTATCAGAAAGGAGAATCTCTGCTTCCAAGAAGTCAGGTTATTTCAAGCCTGCTGCCCTTGCCTTGTCGTTTGTCTAACCCTGAAAGAAAACTTTTCTTCAAGAATTATCTTATAAAGACCCTTGTACTCCTGTTTTTCTCTGCAGACTATTTTTTTGTTTGTTTGTTTTGTTTTTTTGCGGTACGCGAGCCTTTCACTGTTGTGGCCTCTCCCGTTGTGGAACACAGGCCCCGGACGCGCAGGCTCAGCGGCCATGGCTCACGGTCCCAGCCGCTCCGCGGTATATGGGATCTTCCCGGACCGGGGCACGAACCCGTGTTCCCTGCATCGACAGGCGGACTCTCAACCACTGCGCCACCAGGGAGGCCCTCTGCAGACTATTTAAGTCCTTACACCACTGATGACCCCAGTGCAGCCCCACAGCACCAATGAGGAAACTGCTAAACTCCTTCTATTTCCCTCAATGGATATAACTCTACAATTTCTCCTTTAGATTGAGTTATTGGCTCAAATAAGAATTCAAATCCCTCTTTCACTCACTTTACAAAAAAAAAAAAAATCCTGTCTTTGTATAAAAAATAAAATAAAATTAAGTATAATTATTCAAGGGCTATTTGTCGGTTTCTAGATTAACCCGACCTTTTAGGTTTTTTTGGTTTGGTGCTGTTTATTTTTTATTTTTTTTATTTTTATTTTTTGCAGTACGCGGGCCTCTCACTGTCGTGGCCTCTCCCGTTGCGGAGCACAGGCTCCCGACACGCAGGCTCAGCGGCCGTGGCTCACGGGCCCAGCCGCTCCACAGCATGTGGGATCTTCCCGGACCGGGTCACGAACCCGTGTCCCCTGCATCGGCAGGCGGACTCTCAACCACTGCGCCACCAGGGAAGCCCGGTGCTGTTTACTTTTTTAACAACATCTCTCATGTTGAAGATGTTATGAATCCTTTAGAAATGGACCAAAACTCTAACTTGGAAGTATTTGATTTTCGTCCGGAAGAGGTCATTCAGGGGTCTCCTAACAAAGCAATGCCTGTAATTCAGGCGTTAATAGGATTACCCTAAAATGGCCAAATTCCACTGTGCTTCTCAGAGAAAATATAGCGTATTGACTGGTTGACTTAACTAAACTCCATCCAGAAAAGAACCATGACCATTGCCTCCACTGCTGAGGACTTCACGCCTGACTTTGCTCAACACTTGGCACGCAGCAGGGCCTTACATTACCCTAAGACAAATTTTATGGTTCTAGAGGCTCAGCTAAAAGTGGGTTCCTAATAATAATCAGGGCCGAGGCTGCACAGGCAAATGTGACACCCCAATCAATCCCAACCCAAAGTTCTCCTCTGAAATTCTTTGGTGGCAAGAATAATTCCATCTTGGGAGGAGCCTGTGGCTATGTGAACACATAGCCCAAAAGAAGGAATGTGATTGGAATAGGTAACAGGGCATCACCTCACCAAGACCAATAGCATTCTTTCCTTTATTTTGAGAGTATTTTGGGGGGTGGGGATTGTTCCCTTGTTCCCTGCAAGGGTTGAGAAATCTCTCATTGCCATCTTACCAGTGGATCAGGCGGTTTCTCAGTGGAGATAATAACAAATGATGATGTTACACTATTTGATAAACAAACCATAATACAACCACATAAATCCCAAGAACGGGGCCAAGCGTGGTGGTGTTCCTCCGACGCTTAACTGGGATTTGCTCCACGGCTAAATACTAGGCACCTAAGCCAGCTAAGTGGTTTGCCGGGGGCTGCTCTGCCCAGATGACATCATCACTTGGCTTTCCAAATGCAGCTCTTGGCTCTAGCTGTTTTGGCTTCTTTCCATGTAAACACGGCTTGATTAATGCTGCAGAAGGGCTGTGAATCACGTATTCTACTCTCATATGGGAAGTCCGAATGTCAATTTTTCCCTGTTTTGAGCACAGAGCATCGGGATATTGAATGTGGCATCCCTAGCAACCACATAGAAACCGCCTCGGTGCCTAGCTGCCAGCCTCCTGACGCTCTCCATGTAAGAGCAGACGATGCATCGCCCGCTGCAAAACTCACACCTCCACCCCAGCTGCGTTCACGGGTCTGACCATTATGGCCGGATCGTGAGCACATTACAAGGCTGCCCTCTGATGCAGAGACGGGGGGAAAAAAGAAAAGTCCTTGCCACGCTTCCAAGAGAGTAAATGGGACTTCACCAACGCAGATGTTCAGGACTGATGGGTGCCTCCGTGGAGCCTTTGTACTCCCGGGGTACCTCTTACCACCACTGCCTGCAGCCAGCAACCCCACTGAACATAGCTGATTGCAAAATCAAGTAAACCCAGGAAAGCTGAAAGCAAAATCTCTTGCAGCAGAAAGAAGAATGCCATCGATGTCCATCTTTATAGCCCTTTAACAAAAATAGTTTGCCGGTTGTAAATAGTCAAGAAATAACTTGGAAGAATGAGGGCTGGGAGTTATCAAGGGCATCCTAGGACCCTGCCGGTCATGATCGCAACAGATGAAATGCTTTACTCCACCAGCCTCAAATGGTTAATTTGAGGGTGTGGTAGGTCAGTTATGCAGGTTGTTGGGTAATGAACACTCCTGATACATGAATTGCTTCTCAGGGATGACTAACAGCGCAGCCTCTGAAAGTAGAACATGACAAGCGCTAAAATAATATACTGCAGCCGACTGATGTATGTTCACCAGAGTTTCTTCCCTGCTTTGAAACGTAGGAAACTACAAAAGCATCCAGAGCCTTATTTTCTTCACTCTTCCTGCCTTCTGTCCAAAAAAATATTCGAACATTGCAGGTATCTGTCAAGTTTCATGAAATTTTTTCCGGAATACCATATTGTTTTCCATTTTGGTAAGCCAGGAGAGGAAGTGTGGTTTTTACCTAGACTCTTAAGGTCAATTAAACCAGACCCACTCAAATCAGTCCAAGAAAGGAAGTGAATTTCGATGTCAGTACCAGGGTTAATGTCTTTCTAATGAGATCTACAAAAAGCCCAAGCTCATATACGCAATACTAAAAGGTAACAAGCACATGTCAGAAATCATTTCCATTCTTTTAAAGATCCTCAAGGTTTTAGAGTTCTCATCCACGCACTCTCCACAAAAAGTCTAGAAATAGGTCCTTCAGAGGAAGGGTTTAATTGATGGTCAGCCATCAACTCAGAGTTCACAGGCTTCTAAATAATTCATAAAACAGACTTGGAAGACTAAGTCACCAATCTAGCGAGATATAATTTGCTTCGAAGTTCATGTATAAAACAAGCAGAGATGGCTGTGATCGCCACTGCAGCCACTTGAGAAGTGAAGTGGCAGTACAGCGTCCATGGTGCTTTCAGGAATCCACAGTTACACCCTTAGGATTATTTGTGCTCCTTTGATTTTTGCAGGAACACGTACTGCCCCAGGCTCTGCCTTATAGATAAAGAGGCTGTAAGAGGCCCTCATCTTGCACAAGATCACAGAAATACTGATACCCCAGTGCACAACATCCACTTTCATTGCCTCAGTGCAACACAATTAAGGTGATTTCGTGGGTGCAACCAAAATACTTTCCCTGCACCAAATTCCAAAGTTAGAGTAAAAATGTAACATCATTTTTTTAAAGACTTTTTAAATTAATTTTTATTGAAGTATAGCCGCTGTACAATGTTGCGTTAGTTTCTAGTGTACAGCAAAGCGGATCAGCTATACGTATACATATATCCACTCTCTTTTGGATTTCCTTCCCTTTGAGGTCACCACAGAGCATTGAGTACAGTTCCCTGAGCTATACAGTAGGTTCTCATTAGTTCTGTATTTTATACATGGTATCAATAGTGTATACATGTCAATCCCCATCTCCTAATTCATCCCACCCCGCCATAATATCATTTTTAAGATTTGATGTCGGTAAGAAGAATTTCTAAGGCTTAGAAACGAAGTATCCTTGAGCATCTCTTGGCTTTCATCTCCTCCAGCAATTTTTAAGAGACTGCTAATGTCAGGAAACAAAAGGTGAAGCTGGAAATAATTGAGATGTGGATTTGGTTAGAACATAAACATTTTAATGTCACTCTAACCAGTCGTCATTTAGACCCAGATATCAGCTGTGTGTTATTAAGTTCCTATAACAATATTATTTATCAACTACAAGGGAATGAAGATATCCTCATTCACTCTCAATACTTAGAGTCTCAGATTGACTTGAAAGTCCCAAAAAGGACCCAAGGATAAGAACATAATTTTTGTTTCTGCTCAAAGATCCTTTCTTTGGGAAACAAAATTAAAGAAAATTAGAATACTTTCCACATTTTATTTGAAGCATTTTTGTCTTCTGCTTATTCACTAAAGCCATTACATAATTTGGTTGGAATTTTCAGGAGTTCAGAAAGTCTAGGTACTCACCTACTTTGGTGAGTTCAGGTTCTTACTTTCCCCATATGTAGAAAGGTTTATTTATGAACTCCAATACCTTCTAAGCCAATGATACTAAAGTCATTTAGCCTACCATATCACTTAGATTTGGTAAAGCTGCATATAATAAATTAATAAATAGTAGTGGTTTTAACAAGAAACAAATTTATTTTCCCCTCACCTAAAAATAAGCCTGGAAGTAGGCAGACCAAGACTGGTACAGCGATTCCACAATCAACAGTGTCCCAAACTCCTTCTTATCTTGCTACCCTACCCATCTTTAGCATGTTGCCAGATTGTCCAAAAAGGCTGCCAAGCACCAGCCTTTATATCTGCATTCAACAACAACAAAAATTGAGGAAGGAGAAGCAGGGTCACTGGCACTTCCTTTCAGGGCTCATTAGCTAGAACTTAGACATACAGCCACACCAATTTGCAAAGAAAGGTGGGTAACGTAGTCTTTACAGTGGATGGCCATATACACAGCTAAAACCGGGCATTCTGACTTGGGGAATTAAAGAAAAACTATTTTGAAAAAGACAACAGCAGTCTGCCACCAATATCAAATACATGAAGAGTTAATATCTGATTTTTATTTCTTAAAATATTAAAGGTGTATTTATTTCAAAGATAATATCAGGGAAAATAAGTGTATAAATAATTAAATGATTAATAATGTATACATATATAAATAATAAATAGTCATATATAAATAAATTAGTGTATACTATGGTATCACTGTGCTATAGTCTTACTTATCCAGTTATTCCAGCTAAAAACTTTAATTCAAATAAAATTCTTTCTTCTGTATTATTTCATATTAAGAGTTTAGACTAATCAGAAGAGAAAACAAGTGTAAAATAAAATGAAAGAGAGGCAGACTTAGTAATTAGGGAAGTAGATTATAGACTTGAGTCCAATCTGAGTCTGGCGTTGGCCTGGCTCTGTGACTTTGGGCAAGTCACTCAACCTCTCTGATCTGATTTCATTGTCTATGAAATGGAAGCATGTGCTGGATCTGGGGGCTGCCTCTGTCTGTGATTAGAAGGCTGGATAAAGCCCAAGAGAGGAGTGAACCCAGGCTACAGGACTTTTTTGTGTGTGTGTGTGGGGGGGGTGTGGCTGGGAGAAGAAAGACAGAAGGACAGCCATGACAAAGTGAGAGGCAGCCAAAGAAGGCAGAACAGAAAATGTAAATGAAGGTGAGGAGAGAAGTTTGTCAAATTGCCTAAGAAGCTCCAGCACGTGTTAAAGTTTCTCTTAAAACGGGAAAAGTTCGAACCAATCCCTTCTTTTTTATATCGAAGGTCATGAATTTTAATACGTGTGCTCCAAGTAAAGAAATTTCCCATGTAGCCTAGAGAATTCCCGTGACTGACCTCACCATAATTTTAACTCAAACTGAAAATAATCACATGATCAGAGATTCCTCTATTTCCTGGATTAGAGGTAAACACATGGTTTTGTTGTTCTTTCTAAATGTTAATGGCTCTTTTAAGTCCCTAAATCAAGGCTTTGAGGGCAGATAAATATTCAAGAATTGGGGAATGAGTTACAGCAGAATCTGATTATCAAATGCAAGTGAATTTGGAGCCCCAGTCACCCCAACTACGCTCATGGAATGTCCATACAGACAAGTGAGAGCTAGTCCACAAAGCAGCAAAGAGGAAACAGGATTTGTTTGTTTGTTAGCTTTTAATATTTTCAAGATTTTCTCTGCTACCACTGTTCCTTGAGTCACAGCAGAGTCACTACAATTTAATCATGATCTTGTCACTTTCCATACATATATGACAAACAAGGAGAGCAGAATATAAGCATCCCTTCAAAGACAGAAGAAAGCAGAGTCCATTTTAAAAGGAATCAGTGAATAACTGACCTCATCTTTTCTTTCTAGGACTTTTGTTTATTCATTCATCAAACATTTATTAGGCACCTGTTCTGTGCTGGACGCTAAGCTAAGATCAGAGATAGGAAGGTGAATTAGACACACTTCCTGCCCTTAAGGGCCTTATCCTTGGACTAGGAGAGGCTACATTTGGGCCAACAGTGAGACAAACATGGAATTTACCCTAATTGTCCAGAGTAGAATGATTGGAAAGGTCAAGGGCAGTATTGTGATGGTTAGGAGAGCTCTGAATGGTATCCTCAAGTCTGAGATATTTGAGTCCCGCTTTCTCCACTTAGTTCCAAGTTGCATAACCTTGCTAAGCCTCGTTTCCCTCATCTGTAAAAAGGGATAATAAGAACATCTACTGTATAGGTTTGCTTCACTGTCTGAAGTAGGACAAGAGCTCAGTATTCACTGGCCCTGTTTGTTATTATCATTGTCTTTGATGATACTATTAATGTTATTAACCAAGAACGAGCCAGAAGGAAAGACTTGAAATTACAGGGTATCCAAAGGAAGGGCATGCTATTGAAAAAGGGAGGAGCATCTCTTTAACTGTGATTATTTGATGATGGAGGACTGACCCCAGAAAAGCTTGAAGGTCCTGGGGCTGCACAGATGGAGCCTCCTGTATCAGCAGATGTGTGGCATTAAGGGAAACAAAAAATAAATACTTTCAAAATCCTTCTTAAACAAAGGTCTCACAATTTGTTTTGTATTGGGGGAAAGAGGAGGTGGAGGTTGCTATGACATGCTCTTGTTCTACATCCAAACCTCTAAACCACTTGAATCTCTGGATTTCTAAATATAACTTTGAGAAAACTAATCACACATTTTCGACACGGATGAATTACTTAGTTTCCGGATTAATCACATTGAACTAGTTAACACTGAATCCTACGTCTTGACCACAAAGAGTACTAAAAGCGATGCCATAGAAAACAGCTTTACTCTGAAAATTGTCGGGGAGAATTTCTGCCCAATAGCAAGGAATAGGAAACCTCTATATTTATAGATGAGCCAGTTCAATAACTTGATTTTTCATAGACTGGTGTTCCTTCTTATAAGGAAGTCCGAGGCTGCTCTCACAGCTGGTCAGATGGAATGGCTTTTTGTAATGTTAAAAGTATGAGTCAGTCAGTACTTTACCCACAAGAGCCACATTTCAAAACTAGCACGCAGCTTTTAAGGAGCAGCTAGAGATTCAACAGTCCAGCACCCAAACTTTCAAGACAGAACGCCTTTGTAAGTTGAAGGCTAATTATCTCAAGAACTCAAAACATGCATTTAAATATTTGAACGTCTACGAGGCTTTGGAAGCATTTGCTACTTTGTCCCTGAGCCCCATCGCCCCTTCCTCCCCGCCTACCCTCACACCCCAACCAACCTTCTACTCTGACAAATTTCTACTCATCGATATTCACAGAAAACTGGTCTTGGCAGGGATGCTTGAAATGGTGGAATGCTGAATCATATCAGTGCCACAGGTGGCACCCGGAGCTTCAGAATGTGTGTGTGTGTGTGTGTGTGTGTTTTATTTGTGTAAGCACACACCTGGAGATACTTGTAGTGGGAGGTGACTCAGAGGGGCAAGGAGGGAAAACAGCTGCTTACCAGCTTGTTCTAAAAACATTTAAGTATTCTGTTCACCTAATTAGCCCACAAACCACCATCACCACCATTATCAGCTATTGCAGACATCCTCCACCTTTGATCCCATCTCTAAGGATGCACGTGGTCCTTTTCCTCACTCATCTATTCATTATTGAGCAACTACCTGAGGTCAGGCGCTAGGCTAGGGGACGCAGATGCTTGTTCAGACATGGTTCCTGCCCTCGAGGTGCTTATATCCCATTAGGGGAGACAGATATTAACCAAATTATCACACATGTAAGTAGTAGTACAAGGCAACTGTAACAGAACAAAGCAGAGGAAGATGTTGCTTTGGAAACTTAAAGAGAAGGCTTTGACTGAGAAAGGTTGATGATGGTTCCTCTGAGGATTTGATGCTTACCTAGGAGTTAAATGAGGGAGAAGGGGGCTTCCCTGGTGGCGCAGTGGTTGAGAGTCCGCCTGCCGATGCAGGGGACGGGTTCGTGCCCCGGTCCGGGAAGATCCCACATGCCGCGGAGCGGCTGGGCCCGTGAGCCATGGCCGCTGAGCCTGCGCGTCTGGAGCCTGTGCTCCGCAACGGGAGAGGCCACGGCAGTGAGAGGCCCGCGTACCGCAAAAAATAAATAATAATAATAATGAGGGAGAAGGGAAGATGATTTCAAGCAGAGAGAGGACCACAGCAATTCTGCAGGGTTGGAGCAAGATGTGAGAGTGATGGGCAGAAAAAAAGAAGAAAGCGATATGAAATGAAATTGAAGAGGTGGGTGCAGACCACACAGGGCCTGATGGTCACATCACACAGTTTGTTCTTTATATAAGAGCAATTGAAAACCACTGAAAGTCTTAGGAAAAGATTGTTCTGGCTTCAAAATACAGAAAAGGATAAGAAGGAGAGAATGGAAGAAACAGTAGGTGTAATAAATTCATTTTGGGAGGCTTTTTTTGCTGCTTCACGTGACTTTGATTCATATTTTCGTTCTATAGATTTTTACTGAGCACTTACTATATGCCAGACATTATACTAGGCCTGTGAACAAAAGCACAAGCTTAAGCCGATGGAGTATAACTTGAAAGAATGTTCCATTTACCCCAATTTTACATATGCAAAATTATTGGGACAAAAAAAGAAGAGCTGGATGGGTTTCTCAGGTTCAAATCCCTTTAGGAAGACTATGTTCATAGGCATGGGGGGATGATTTTAGGTGACTTAAAGAGGGAAAGTGGAGGTACAATTCTAGGCAAGTATCCTGACTATGCCACTGATGGGCTGCGTTATCCTCCAAAAGATGAACCTTGACAATCGAACTTGAAAACAATGGTCCTCAAACCTCTGGGTTCTCTGAGGCATTACACAGCAGCCTTGGGCCACTCTCCATTTGGATTCACAGTTGCCAAAACCAAATTATCATTTTTCTAGAGTATTACCTTCCATCCAATAAATTTTTAAAATTTGTAATGCTTTATCAAAGTAGTATATACACATTGCTTCAAAAGTTAAATATTACTACAAACCCTGGAAAACTAAACAGCATGCTGTGCCCCAACCCTTCAATGGCTGAGTTCCATTTCCTGGAGCCAACCGGTTAAAATTACGCAATTCTTTTGCTGTCATTTCTAGCGTTTACCTTCATGTTCATAAATAATACACCGTTATGCTTTGATTTTTCTTTTTCAGTCATTATCTGTGTTGACTTCTTATTCTGAAAAGATTTTTCCTCCCAAGTCCACCCTATTCCCTCCCTTGTCCTTCCAAGGAAGTCACATGATAATTTTGGTTAAATTTAGTTTTTAGAATTTAGAATTTAGTGTTCACCTTATTCTTCTGCAAAATTTTTCAAAGCTGAGCCGTAGGATGCACTCCATTTGCACTCCCTTTCTTATCCGAGCTTTCCTTTTTTCCTAGAGTTAACGACTGTATTGTTTTTCAGTCACTTAGTTTTCTATGAACTTATGGCTACCTTAAACCTGAATTGTCCCAGAGAATCCTAGAATTTCTCTCAAGTCTTTAAATACAAATTTCAAATATGAATTTCATTTTTTGGAGACATTCCTCCTGGGGCCCTCAGTCTTCCTGATCCAATCTGGTGGCTGTTCTCCCAGCTGCTCCCCCACTGACATTCTGGCATGTCCCATCACCATCATCCTGGGGCATTCCTTCACCTCTCTCTGGGGTCCCTCTTCCCTGCTTCCCAGGTCGTCCTCTCTCTAGGGTCCTCACTTTGGCTGGAGAGCACGTCTTCCAGTAGCTCCATGGGAAGTAAGAGTTTTGAGAACTGGTCTGTCTGAAAAATGTGTCTATCACAGTTTTACATTACAATTTATGATTTAGGCAGTCGCCTTCCATTCATCACCTTCTTTCACCCTCACCGTAGCTTCATAAAATCCCACCACCCCATCTTGCCTACTGAGAGAGATGAGGTTCCTACCCCAAGGTCCCTGGCTCCTCCCAGGACGTATGAGAAAGTTGTGTCTGCTGCCACCTCTGTGAACTACACAGGTCAACTCAAATGGTAGGAGCACAACACACACGTGCTAATGGCAAGGGCGAATTTGACAAATTAATTAAGCAGGGACCTGATAACAAGTACATTATATGTATTTTTTATAGGACTGTCAGCAACGTGAGAGTGTGTGATTAAAGACTGGATCTCCTAAGCTTAAAAATGTACACTAACCAACAGTATTGAGGCAAAATTATTTCAAGAAAGGCAGTTTTGTGAGCAAATTATGAAATTATCAGTGATGTGGATCCAGCCTTTGCCAGCCTTCTTTCCCACTGCCCCCTACCCCATCAGACACCCCCTCAGCTGTCCCACTCTCATGGTCTCTCACCTCTCCATCAATGTTCTGGTTTAGAATGTCTTGGAAGCAGACGTCCTCAGCATAGGTACCAAGGGGAAGCAATGTCACAGAGCAGCCTTACAAAAGCATGCCTCTGAAAGGACGAACAGATGGCACCAGAGGTCCCTTAACTCCTTGGTGAGGACGCTTGGCAACAAGAAGGACGCTGACAAAATTGGACTCGGTTTCCTTGCTCCCTCCTTTGGCACCGACCGTAAAACCCAGATGGCCATTGTGTATCTGTTTGTGCCCTGGTTACAGGAATTTCAACAACTGCTTCCTTTGGAAAGTGGAGCTTTCTTCCCTAACTTACACCAATTGCGCGTTTAGCTTTCTTGGGAAACACAGAAATGTAAACCCTAGCTGCAGATGTTGGTAGGAGCTCTCTTTCCCCCACTTTAAGGAAGAATCACAGAGTCATAATCTGTCAGAGCCTGAGAGAAATTTTGATCGCCATGTGCATCCCCAACTTTTACACACAAGGGAGGCAGGGACCAGGGGTGCAAGTCTTGCCCAGGACCACACACCTGGAGAGGGGCAGTGTCGCCACCAGAACTTCGCTCAGAGTCTTTAGTTTTTTGAATGGCCTTTTCTCTACAAACAATTTTCAAACAGCAATCTAAAAATATTTTGGTGAAAATGAATAAATGTGATTCAAATGTGTCGTCAAAGAATCCAGGCCATCATGAACAATGTGGTGAGCTGCATGCTCTCATGGTGCAGGCATCATTTTCCCTGCTGATTTCTGCAGTCCTGTTGAGCCCCACGTAAGAGCATCAGCTGGAAGAGTGGATTGTGGGATATAAATAGATACTTCACATGGTCGATCTATACATCAGAGGGGCCAGCCTCTCCTACCGGCTTCTCCCCAGTCCTCCCTCTGCAATACCCCACAGGAAAACAAAATGAACTATTATCCGGGTTTTTTCCCCTCTTTGCAAAGCTCTCTGAATTTCCCAAATCACCCTTCTCTGCTCTTTCTTCCCCCTCACCTATGCTGCTCTGTTTGCTGGTAGACCGCAGTGCTCACTTCTCTGATACAGCACCAACACAGCCTCTGCAAAAGCAACGCTGGTTTACGTAGAGGAAGGGCCAGATATTTTGTGGATGGGATGTCAGAAGCACCCTGCAAGCACCTGCTAAAGCAAGCTTCAGAAACAATTTCATTCCAAGTAAAGGAGAGCCTTGCATCAGAGCCAGTCACAGAACAAGAAGAGGCATGTGCAACAGAGCTGTTTCACAATTTCCTCAGGTCTGATACCAAATCACATGGCGTTCTGCTCCTCTAGACACCAGGCCCAAGACCCCTAAAGGGATGTTGCCACAGCTACAATTTTTGCAAATACCAAATACATGATGATTGAAGTCTATGTCAAGCTCTGTCACCAAAGCAAAAGTGTTTGTGTGTGTTTTGCCATGTGCAGCCTTGTTGCTACACTTTTATTTGGTCTATTTAAATGTGGATGGCAGTGAGTTTACTTGAATATGATTTATTTAACTTTTGCAGTGAAAAGAAACCATAACTCAAGAGAAGACAAAATGATGTCAGCCAGGATTACTCTCCTTCAACTGGTTTATTTCTTTCTAAAGCACAAAGAACCCAGAGGCTCTGATAATGAACATAATATATGATTGCCATAAAAAGTTCACTCTCCCTTCAATTTCAATTTACCCCAGTATAAATCAGCGATCCACTTAATCAAATATTCTTCCTCTTTAATTGTTTTATCTTGCTTTTATGTTAAATCTCACTGAGTTACTGCTGGCACCAGTCTTTACATTATAGAAAAAATGTCAGTGGTTGGCCCATAATTAGTCTAAAACTCAAACATTGGTTCTGAGCATTAACCAGATTGGAGGAAGCCCTCGCAATCTCACTGGACCAGTGAGACAAATCCGAGTCAGAAAGTAAACCAGGAGTAGTCGAGCTAGCCATCCATCTGCTTTCAAAACACGGAGTGTGGGCCCCGGCTTTCAAACTAACTGGAATTTTTTTTCATAAATGTCTTTCATTATTATCTTACAGGGCATTAAGACTCTATTTGGTTGTCTCTTAACTTCTTCAACCTGAAACTGTCCGTTTAAGAACTGCAGATGCTTGTCTGAACTAGCCCAGCAGTTCCCATGAGAAAATAGATCAGCCCAACGTACTGTATAAGGCCACAGCCAAACTTCAGTGTTTGTGATGAAGGGCACTTCCTGGGTATTGTATCAGACAAACACTGTCCCTGGTGGGTAATCCGGTTCTGTAAACAAGAAAGAACAAAAAAAATGAATTCTGTGCTATTGATTGATAAACCCCTTTCTGACAAGGTGTACAAGGACAAGTGTGATTAGAAGTACTGTTGAATTCAACCCTGAGAGCAAGGGCCCCCGTCAAATGCTATTTGGACACATGTCATTTGAATGTAAGCTTTGACCTTCAAACAGACACCCAACATAATTTTTTTAAGTTAAAATTCTAAAAATCTTTTAAAATAAACTGAGAATAAGGATCTATCCGAACCAGTCCATCTGCTTTACCCAATAAAATGTAAATATTTCCAAAGCAAAGAAACTTCCTCTGGGCTGGGATGTACTTGTGAATTTCATAGCTGAGCAGAAGAAAGTAGAAGTTATTCGGAGGTGAATGAAGCCACGAGCTATTTACAAAGTTTTCTTGAAAGTATCTATATTTAATATTATTTATTTGTGTATCTTGACTTGTTTTACAAAGGACTTGAGTAAATTTTAATATTTTAACTGTTTTCACTTTAACAATCTAGCTCAAAACCAAAATATTTTTCATCTTAACAAAAAACTAAACAATTTTTCTTAAAATCTGAGAATGAAATAGCTTAAATTACTTAGGAAATGTTTACTTTATTTCAGGCATAGCTACAAGCATTAATTGGTGTCAAAAGGTATTTCTTTTTAAAGGCTTTTTTACAAAGGTTAAAAAAAATCTATTGTTTAAATGATATCAGAGTTCTAAGTTGCCAAAAATGTTTAGAAAGAACTAAAGCATCAAGAAAAGCTTATTCACCAATAGACCTCATTTATGCAACTGTTTATAAAGTATTGTGATATGTTAACATGGTAAGTATTTTTATTTTCAAACTTATCACATCAAACAGGTGTAGCCAAATAATATACAATAAAAATATAGGTATAATTATCATAACCGAGTGAATCTAGAAAAAAAAGACATGAGAAACATGCCATTAAAAGAAAAAGCCTTTATGTGGGACATTATTCACATTTCTGCAAATGGAATTTTCTGATTAACTGCCATATATTATATTATTTGAATAACTTTAGGAAAGATTAATCCCCAAGCTCTGTCCTCAGCAATATTTTTTCCCAGCTGAAACTGGGCTTTAAAACAAAACGTCCGCAATGCCAGCAGCCCATTCAAGTTACAGGTTCAGAAACTTCGAGGGCAGGCAGTTAAAAGTGATTTAAGAAATGCAAAATCATTCTTTCACAAATATGTATGTTAAACTAGTAAATTGATATATCAAAACCACAACCGGAATATAGCAATGTGTCACTCTTTGCCCGCTGTGGTGTATTTCACAGCTGCCTACCAGATAACATACTGATTGTAACTCTCCTAATTTACAGAGCCTTTAAATCTAATCTCCTGGGCCAGCCTAAAGGGCTTCTTCATCCATTGAAATGCCAGAATAATTGAAATTGTCTTCGGCAGACAGTCAGGCAATAATGAATATTTTCTCTACTGATTGCATGCCAAGGTTACACATAGTACTGCAAACAGCAGTGATCCCAAGCCAAGCCTCCCAAGGGAGGGGCGGCCACTAACCTGGGGCGGCAGGCACAATACCTAAGGCTTCCCCTTCCCACCGGCTCCCACGGTCAGCGACGCCCACCACGCTTCCGCACACTGAAGGACAGCACAGTTGCCAAGCAAACAAAGGTCCCATCGGCTTCTCTGAATCTCCAGAGGCAGATGAAAGGCTGGGAAAGGTTGTGGGTATGGATTTTCCAATGGGGACCGCAGGAGGGATGAGCAGAGCGAGCTGCTGTTGGGATTAAGAGGAAATATACAAGTAGTTAATCAAAAGAAACCCAGCATTGATGGTGCCTGAGAAAACGCCGGCTTGTCAGCCCTGAGCAGTCTTTCCCACACCTCTGAATGGTTTTTGTGATTTAGGGTCAGTCCTGCGTCAACGGAGCCTTAACGATGCTCTCACTGAAATTAAAGCATTCAGTAGCCAAACTGAATCACTAATATCTCTGAAAAAATCTAAACACTAGTTTAACCTTCAGCTATGGAAAGGTTACCATTTTAAATGTCCAGAAGTTCGAAACGGATCTTTAATTTAAGCAACTCATCTTGCATTCTTGGAACTCCCATGAGTTGCTTTATAGGAGGAAATTGGAGGGGGACAAGAAAGGAATTACCCCAAGTCACTGTGAATTTAAACCACACAGCAACAGGGATATATATATATATATATATATATATATTTTTTTTTTTTTTTTTTGCGGTACGCGGGCCTCTCACTGTTGTGGCCTCTCCCGTTGCGGAGCACAGGCTTCTCCCTGCCTGCCACTTGCCAGTCTCCTGCCACGCCTGCAGTGATGCAATCCGGCTGGAAACTGGCTGATAGGGGAACACGCAGGGGGTCAGCACCCCACGCCACTCAGAGCAGAGCAGGGAAAAGGCCAGAACAAACAGACCAAGGACCGACCCATATGTCCTACTCAAGGCTAAGGCATCGTGCTGAACTGTACTTTTTCACCTAACATTTATATAAACGTTTGCATGCTCTGCATAGTTTCTATAATTGTGATTTGAAATTGCTATGCCTCGTCGTATTATGTATATGAATTCCACTTCACTTAATCATTTCCCAGAGTTATATCTTCAGGTTGCTTCTATTTCTTTATTCTTATTATTTTCAAGTGACAATTCAATAAATATTTTCATTGTTTAGTTTTTTATTTTTTTTTCTTTTCAGATCTGTTCTTTGGGTAAATTCCCAGAAATGATAATTATCAAATTAAAGAATATCAACATATTTATGTCAACTGATACATATGGGGGCACCTGCTTTTGACTCTATGGCTTTCTGCACTACTTCCCACTAACAAAACAAGATGAACGCACATCTGTATTTCTAAAAACAAAGAAGAGAAATTCCAACACTTTAAAAAAATGTATCTTTGATGTTGCAGCCACAGCAATAGGAAAATCTTTCCGGAGAGCTCTGAGATGCTGGAGCAAGGCTGTGATTCACTTTGCCAAGGATGGCTGACTTCTCTTGGGTATGACTAGAATAATATTTAGTCTAGTGTTTTCTTAAAGGAAAATGAAACCTTATCCTCGTTTCTTGGAAACAATTGAGAGCCTGAAGCAAATTCTAGATGAAGAGCATCTTTCAGGAGTGAATGTCCCGTTCTTTACTGTCATGTAACCCAGATGTCTGGGAAAACCCAAATCTGAAAAAAAAAGTATATAATAATGAGGCCCTTGAACTCTTTTTTTTTTTTTTTTTTTTTGCGGTACGCGGGCCTCTCACTGCTGTGGCCTCTCCTGTTGCGGAGCACAGGCTCCGGACGCGCAGGTTCAGCGGCCATGGCTCACGGGCCCAGCCGCTCCGCGGCACGTGGGATCCTCCCGGACCGGGGCTCGAGCCCGCGTCCCCTGCATCTGCAGGCGGACTCTCAGCCACTGCGCCACCAGGGAAGCCCCCTTGAACTCTTTTGTAAGACAATTGCAAAACAATAGCCAAGGGCCTGTGTGCGTCACTAGAGAGACTTTGGGGAATCGTTTGGTTAGTTCTCCTCAAAGTATGGCTCATTTGTGAACTGTTTATAACCAGTCAGCAGCAAGGTACAAAACTGAGAGCAAACATTTAGAAACTTTTATAGCAATTTGACATTGCAGCAATTCTTCTATTCTATAAGTGTCCATGTACAGTGGATTGAGGGAAAAATCAAATAAGCCCTCACCAGGGATAGTTGACAGGGAGTATTGTTAGTCTATCAAAGCCTGAATTGGATAAGGATCTTGAATTTGCCTATGGCATTGACTGGAGTTATTTTACATATGTCAAGAATTCAAAAAAGTAGACAGGTAACAATGAATATTGTACCCTCGAGGAAAAGTTTACAGTAATCGATATTTTACAGACAGTGAAGTCTCTCTTTCTGAGATTATTTTATACTCCAAGACTACCATAAATTTAAATATTAAGTGATTCACCTTAATTCATTAGGAAAAGTTATGCTTTTAGCTGACATATGCAGGGATAGGAATTGCGTGGTAGTGAGAGGGACTAAAATCTCCTTACTTCATCCTATTGGTTTCTCAGTTACCTCAGCTAAGGATTAAGTCTCTTGATTTCATGACGGGGTACCAGAGCTGGCCAACAGGGAAGATTTACTTGTTAGAAATGAAATACATAAAGTTTAGTGCAAAGTGACCAGTTTTCTATGGAGCCCACAGTCAGAGCTTGGGATTCATAAGGGTTTATTTGGATCCAGATGAGGTTACACAAGTTAATAGCAAACAGCAGATCAATACAAATCCATCCAAATAACGCTCTAATCTTTGTGTTAAGTGATTTTTGTTTTGTATCCACACTGCATAGGGAAATGACAAGTCGGGCACAACTGTGGGAGGTGAAGATTGCTTTCAGATCTCAGGTGAAAACCGTCCCCACAAACCCTTCTAAACCCATGTCATTCGCATCTCTGCACATGCAGACATACAGGAAAGCACACCCCGGGTTTTAAGTCCTAGTGACCTGTGTTTAATTCCAGTTGTACCCTTTACTAGCTGGGTGACCTTGGGAAAACTACTTAACTTCTCTATGCCTCAGTTTTCTCATCTGTGACATGGGGCTGATAATAATATTTACAGCTGAAGGGGATTGAGAGGTACAAACTTCCCGCTGTAAGATAAATAAGTCACGGGGATGTAACGTACAGCACAGGGAATAAAGTCAATAACACTGTACGAACTCTCTATGGTGACAGATGGTAACTGGTGTTATTGAGGTGATGATGTCATAATGTATAAAAATATCTAATCACTGTGCTGTGCACCTAAAACTAATATCGTATTGTATGTTAATTATAACTCAAAAAAATAATAATAACGATATCTATAACCCTGGCTGCAGGATTGGTAGGAGGATTAAATAAAATAGGGCATTGACCAGTTCAGTAAGGTGCAGTTGTTTTAAGGAGCTCCTCTCCTTAGATTCAACCTTGTTACACTTCTCATCAATCCAGGGTTGACTGTTTCCTACCAAGACATTGCCACATTCTCGGAGAATAGCAGTATTGGGGGAATTACTAGGAAATTAGGAGACCTAATTCTTACTTTGGAGGTATTATAATATAATCAGAGAATGAAATAATTATAAATAGTAAATGAAACATATTAGCTTGTAGCAGAGTCGGAACTATTGATAGAGTTAAAATCATGAGAAACATATTTGCAAATATACTCGTGAAGAATTTCAGCCTAATGTAGTGCATATGTAGATGTTGAAGGTAAAAACAGTGAACCCGGACAAGCACACGGAAGAAATCACGGAAAAGTAAAACAGTATGATATGGTGGGGTCTTAGGATGGCGGGGGTTGATTCCTTTCTAAGTTTCCATTAATGTTGCTATAATGTGAAAACTAATTTAGTGCCTTGGAAAGAATGTGGATTCTGAAGCCAGACTGCTTGAGTCTGAATCCCAGCTCCTTCACTCAACAATCGTATGACCTTGGACGTGCTTCCTAAACTTTCAGAGCCCCAATAGCCTTTTCAGTTAAATGAGGATAATAATAATAATATACAATAACCTCACTGGGCAGTTGGGAGGATTAAATGAATTAATACATGTAAAACATTTAAACAGTATTCAGCGAATATTAGCTATTATTATACGCGCATACAAGTTTTAAATAATAAAAGGAAAACTGCCAATAAGGAAGGCATTAAAAATCTAATACGTCAATACGTGGGGGAAACGTTTTTTTAATTATCTAATTCTTTTTAAAGGAAAGGAGCCACTATGGAATTATTTATGTTCATGTTTAGTAAATGTTATCTAGCTAATAAAGCTTCTTAAATTATAGCAAGTCCTTCAGAGTTACTCTTATTCACTCCATTAATATCAAATGATCACACACATGTAAAATCTCTAGCACTCAAAAATAAGGAACTCTCTGAGGTTGTAGAGACATTAAGACAATAATTCAGTTCCTTTCTTTTTTTGGGGGGGAGGAGGGGTCCATGCCACGCAGCATGTGGGATATCTGTTCCCAGACCAAGGATTGAACCCACTCCCGCTGCACCGCAAGCACGGAGTCTTAGCCACTGGACCACCAGGGAAGTCCCAGGATAATAACTGTTTCTTTTATGCCTTTGAAGTAACTCTCATTCTACTCACTTGCAAGACTAAACCACACACAAGCACGCACACTACCTCCAGGGCACTAAAAATGCGTCTCATTGAGTACCTAACCCCAACCAAGCGTATCTGCTCCTCTTCCAGAATGTTCTTTCTTGGGGAATGGTAGGTACAGTATCCCCATCAGGCAGTTGCCCCAGCCAGAAACTGGGGAAACCTCTTTGTCACCCCATATTCTTCAGCCCCACTCTTCTAAGTAACAACAAAGCTGTGTTGATTCCTCCTTCTTATTATCAGTCCTCTTTTCTTTGTCCCCACTGTCAACACCCTAGTCCAGGCCACAGACATACCTTACATGAATTATCAGAACAGCCCTGGAATTTGTCTATCTCCAATCTTGCTCTTGCCAACCAATTTCTTCCTTGCTATCAGAATGATCTTCCTAAAATAGGTACGTTTATCTCATCGCATTCACTTGCTTCAAAGGTTCCCCGTGCCTCGAGGAGTTAGCCCGCCAGTGAGAACCCTCCCGAACCTGGGTCCTGCTTACCTCTCCAGTTTTCTTTCACATGCCCCACACACCTACACCCCACCTCTCCAGGGTCATCTCCCCAGGACTTAAAACTCCCTCACCTTTGGCCTTAGCCTGTGTTTTCTTCTTCTGGGTTGGCCATTTCTGTCACTCCTTCAGGACTCCTTCCTGACTCCCAGAAACAAGGTACTTCTCCTATATGCTCATAGCAGCTAATGTTTATTTCTCTCTCTCCCCAAAGAAATATTACACTTATTCCTAGGGACGCCCAGAACCCAGGACTGTGACACATAGTTCACCCTTAATGTTTATTTTTGGAAGGATGGATGGATGGATGGATGGATGGAAAAATGAATGAGAAAAGTAACTGCAACTCTTTTCCGTGGCTTGGTTTGACAAAAAGTCCCAGTGAGAGGAAGGATTGTGGACACCCAAGCAGATGACGTTGGAGGTTACGAAACTTTAATTTTTTCAGCCAATCAAGAAATGTATTACACTTTTCCTTCAGGTTTCAGTGCAATGATTTCACATGAATGCTACTAACATTGTAGCACTGAAGATCCAATTTTAAACTAGTTTTTACAATAAATTCTACATCTTTGACAACTAAATGGCAAAAGAAAACACTTATATATCTGCCCAAGATGGAAACAGGGCAAGGTCTCAAGGGGAACCTAATGCTTTAGAAGGGCCTCTGCTTGGCGTTTTTTCCAATTGTTTGGTGCAGGCGTCCTGACTCACGAAGTTTCCAGATTAAAAGCTAATTTGCTTTAGACCCTCCTGATGCAGAGCCCGCGTCTCGCCTGAGCTTTGTTGCTCACCAGGGTAA
The DNA here is from genome assembly GCF_005190385.1 of Monodon monoceros. Classification (NCBI taxonomy): domain Eukaryota; kingdom Metazoa; phylum Chordata; class Mammalia; order Artiodactyla; family Monodontidae; genus Monodon; species Monodon monoceros. The sequence continues at coordinate 23,304,898 of NW_021703778.1, forward strand.
AGTGTAATTTTCTGACTCTTCCCAACTCTTTAGTTTGAGACAATAATCCACTCTGTCTCCTCTTAATTAAAGCAAATAGCCCCAGCTCACAATAGTAGTTCAGAAGCCCTGGTCTTCTGGTTCCCTCCTTGCAAGGAGCTAATTGATTTCCAAATGATAATGGTGTTTACATTAGAAAAGCCAAACCCCTTGTATTTAGTCCTTAACGCACCCTAAACCTTCCCACTCTCATGAATATCAAATGGCCAAAATACCTCCATTGTGGTCGATGCCTCTTAAGGGGTCAAGCCTCAGTCCCAAAATATTTAATGAGCTAATTGGTTAATTTCTGTTTTACATGCCAGGCTCCTACATTCCTGTTTCGCCCAAAGGAGGAGTCTTCCTGGAATTTTCAAGGAATTGCTTTTGCAATTTACAACCTCATTGTTTTACAATAAAGGCTCCCGAGGCAATGCTAGAGCAGTGGGTAGGTCTGAATTTTAAGGATAATTTTGGGAGCTCATTCGTATGACAGTTCATGGGAGGAAGTTGTGGAGAAGGAAAAAACACAGAAGCCACAAGACATATGAGCAGCAATTCATGGCATGGGAGTGAAGGTGTATGTTACCATGTGTTTGAAATAATTTGTCTACATGGTATGTAGTACACCTACGTCTAAAGGGTAGATTGTTTCTTCCTTGACAATGCTTCAAAATACACATTCTCTATTTCCATGATCTCTAACAAGTTTTTCTAGCCTCTCCGGCTTCATTGAAGTTAGTAGATGTCTCACACACCCCTGCTTAGACATCCAAACAACAGCCGAAACAAATCGTAGTTATTATGGATCATATTCCTGGCCTTCCACAGAGCTTTACACAAATATTAAGACTCACTTTTCACCACCACATTGAACATGAGATTCAGGCAAGACTCTCATGGACTGGATGGGAATGGATATTTGTCATGCAAGAGAAGAGCAGGGATTTTCCAGAAACCGAGTTCTATTTGTAAAGAAACTATTCTCTGTGAATATGTTCCTGATCACAGCAAATTGTTGACACAACAACCCAAGATGAGAGGGGGGCCGGCAACGCTTCAATATAATCACTTTCTAAGTAATTAAAACAGTAACTAATTTCTCTCATAATTAAAAAAAGTTTGTCCATTGGCACCCACATCCATCCTAATGCCATATTTAGCAAATGCTTTCATTTTTTAAACATATCACCTCTAATGCACCAGACTCCTATGGAGAAAGGCATGGCTGTAATTTACAAAACTCTTTCTTCCCTTCAGTTCTCAGCTCAACCTTCCGTTTTCTCTTTGAGTCACTGCCTTTCAGTCAGTCCTGAGACATTACCCTTTCATTCATTCTTCTTTTTGTAGCTGCAACGTTATTGCATAAGTCTGAAAAACATGTCACCTTGATACAGTTTATATATAGATTCTATATTATAAATTTTATGCACGTCATCTTGAAAATTTTATACAGTCTCCCAAAGTAGATCTATATTATCCCTGCGTCTATGTATCTGTATATCTATACATCTATAGATAGTTATAGTTTGGGAGACTAGAGCAATAACCAGTACAATATATGTATTCACTAGCTCTTCAGGAATATTTTACAGATTAGGAAGAAGTACAATAAATTTATCAAGATTAAATGCTTTACCCAAGGCCTCCCAACTTGTTAACAGCAGAGAAAGAACCTAAAAGAGCCCATTTTCTACTTCATACTCAGTTCTTTTAAAAACTTCAGTTAAAGTCAACTATCATCCATCGTTTTGGACCATGGAGCAACCTGATGAGGCTTGAAACCAAACAAATGTTTTAAAATATAAAATTCTTGGTCATGACTTCCTAGCTTTAGGGAAAAGGGCACATAGTACACAATCTCCAGGGCTGGAGATTGCTTGGGTTTTGTGGGGGGTTTTTTTGTTTTTTTTTAATTAGAAAGATTGTTCACTTTAATTATATCCTTTAACAGGATTTGTCATGTGGGTGTTAAAATAATAGCCTACATCCCAGTGCGAAAGGGCTGAGGGCTTGGCATCGTGTCCCTGAAATCAAAAAGGACATAGAGTCACCTGCCTCTGGTGGGTGGAATTGACAGTCACCTTACAGAACAGACATGTGTCCCTGACCATCAGGGACCGGCATTCCATTCCTACTTAAACGAAGAGGAAACCTTGGTAGGAGCCCAGAGTGACGTACCTGATAATCCTCTAAGGTAGCAGGACCAAGAACAAAAAGGAGAACGGAAGGAGAGAGGAGAGCTTACATGCAGACCAAGTCACACCAGCAAGGAGCTAATTCACAAGAAGTAAACATCAGTATCCATGCTGTAAGAGTCTGGGAAACTAAAAAGCAATTTTCGGAAACTCTCAAATATAGCTTTAAATAATAAAAAGCCGAAACCGTCTCTTACAAAGCAAAGTCTCCTTTGAAAGGATTCCAGAAAACCATGAAATGCTGTTGATAAGAGTCTGCCAATTTGTAAAGCTCACCACAATCTCCAGCTCACATTTCCCCCCTTTTTTCCCTCCTTTCTTTCAAAAAAAAAATTTTTTTTTCTCAGAGCTTTGTTAGTCCAAGAGAAGCTCTGATGACAACAAAAACATAAAGTGTTTTCTAAAGCTGAAACCTCTTTCCCCACAACAAGGCGGGGGCTGGGGGCAGGGGGTGGACACATTGGATTTATTCCACGGAAATGATGTTAAAATAGCATTTGCAGAGCCAGAGAAAAGGTTGTTCATGGAAGCTCCGGTAGGGATGTGTAAGCTAACTCGTAAAGTTTCTCGCCCTTATCAACCATTGTATTCAGGATTAATTATGGGTTTGCTCCCACCTCTCACTCACTAGAATGTTTACCCACCCAGACAGAGGAGGCTTTTTTTCAACTAAAGTCAACTTTTAACTAGTGGAGTCTTAACTTCCTTAAAGTTTGGCTTCCCAGTTGATTTCAGGTATTTTTCCTCCTCCATACTGACCAATTATTTTCACTTAGACTTATAATTGCATTGTATAGTTTAAAGGCCCAATTAATATCTTTAAAGCAACAATGTTAAGAGCATTTAGTGGAAATTTTACATTTAACTGTCAAGAAACAATCATGGCTTACATTTATGGAGCACCCTTCACCCTGAAGGGTACCAAAGTGCTATTACAAAATTCACATGTGCCATTACTAATTAAAGGTCAGAATCATGGCACCCAGCACTACAGCATCCTGCTGGAGGTGAAGAATGAAAGCCTAACACGGTAACATTTAAGAAAACTGTGAAAAGTCTCTTATTTAACTGCAGCAGGGAAGGCAGTTTTCCTGGGGAATGACTGGAAGATGGTTCCCCCACTGGCACCCCCCCCAGAAATGATGTACAGCAAGTTGCATAAAGGATTTACATGGGAACACTGAACCCCCTTTTCAGGGATGGAGAAGGCTGATCCCATGATACCATGGCAAATCTGTGATTACTTGCTTTCCAGCAACCAAAGCAAATTCATCACAGCAAATCAGAGTCAGCCAGCCTCTGACAGGCCATCCATCATCCACGGGCACTCACTCCATCCTCACTCAGGAATCTGTGGCTTCAGCATTGCCTGGGATGCCAACCGTGTACACTAGAAAGTGAAATCTTAACTGCTCCCTTGACAGAGCTTAGGACACGCCTGTACGGGGGAGGATGGGGTGCAGATGCAGGAAGACCGCAACTTTCCCATAGTGACCTATCCAACAGTGGATCACAAGGCTGAAATATAAACATGGGTCTTACATATGCTCATATTCCTACTAAGAAAAGTAAACATGACCCCCAGGGCCAGCCCCTGAGGTCTAAAGACCTGGTGGCACATATGGTCACCTTATCTTTGATAAAGGAGACAAGAATGTACAATGGAGAAAAGACAGCCTCTTTAATAAGTGGTGCTGGGAAAACTGGACAGCTACATGTAAAAGAATGAAATTAGAACACTCCCTAACACCATACACAAAAATAAACTCAAAATGGATTAAAGACCTAAATGTAAGGCCAGACACTATAAAACTCTTAGAGGAAAACATAGGCAGAACACTCCATGACATAAATCACAGCAAGATCCTTTTTGACCCACCTCCTAGAGAAATGGAAATAAAAACAAAAATAAACAAATGGGACCTAATGAAACTTAAAAGCTCTTGCACAGCAAAGGAAACCATAAACAAGACAACCCTCAGAATGGGAGAAAATATTTGCAAGTGAAGCAACTGACAAAGGGTTAATCTCCAAAATATACAAGCAGCTCATGCAGCTCAATATCAAAAAAACAAACAACCCAACCCATGGGCAGAAGATCTAAATAGACATTTCTCCATAGAAGATATACAGATGGCCAACAAACACATGAAAGAATGCTCAACATCATTAATCATTAGAGAAATGCAAATCAAAACTACAGTGAGATATCACCCCACACCAGTCAGAATGGCCATCATCAAAAAATCTACAAACAATAAATGCTGGAGAGGGTGTGGAGAAAAGGGAACCCTCTTGCACTGTTGGTGGGAATGTAAATTGATACAGCCACTATGGAGAACAGTACGGAGGTTCCTTAAAAAACTAAAAATAGAACTACCATATGATCCACCAATCCCACTACTGGGCATATACCCTGAGAAAAGCATAATTCAAAAAGAGTGATGTTCCAAAATGTTCATTGCAGCTCTATTTACAATAGCCCGGAGATGGAAACAACCTAAGTGTCCAGCAACAGATGAATGGATAAAGAAGATGTGGCACATATATACAATGGAATATTGCTCAGCCATAAAAAGGAAGGAAATTGAGTTAACTGTAGTGAGGTGGATGGACCTAGAGACTGTCATACAGAGTGAAGTAAGTCAGAAAGAGAAAAACACATACCGTATACTAACACACGTATATGTATATATATATATGGAATCTAAGAAAAAACAACAAAAAAATGGTTCTGAAGAACCTAGGGGCAGGACAGGAATAAAGACGCAGATGTAGAGAATGGACTTGAGGATATGGGGAGGGGGAAGGGTAAGCTGTGACAAAGTGAGAGAGTGGCATGGACACATATACACTACCAAATGTAAAATAGATACCTAGTGGGAAGCAGCCCCATAGCACAGGGAGATCAGCTCGGTGCTTTGTGTCCACCTAGAGGGGTGGGATAGGGAGGGTGGGAGGGAGGGAGGAAGACCCAAGAGGGAGGAGATATGGGGATGTATGTATATGTATAGCTGATTCACTTTGTTATACAGCAGAAACTAACACACCATTGCAAAGCAACTATACTCCAATACAGATGTTAAAAAAGGAAGGAAGGAAGGAAGGAAGGAAGGAAGGAAGGAAGGAAGGAAGAAAGGAAGACCTGATGGCAGAGACAAGTTATTCATGTATTCATTCAACAAACACTCGAGAACCTAGTATGTGCCAGATACTGATTCGGGCCCTGAGAATAGAGCAGGAAACAAAACAAACAGAATCTAAAAGGGTAAACAGAATTGAGGAAGGATGGTATAAAAAAATGTTCTTCCACTCAAAAATTATAAATTGAGCCCTTACTTTGGGCTGGCCCCACATGGGACAGAGAGACAACAGAGACCCTAAGGAAAACTGGTCCCTTCCTTCACAGAGGTTTCAGTCCAGTTCTGGTACACGGTAATCACAAATTCCCACAAGCCCATGTTTCCTGCAAATTGATGAAATGCAATGAAGGAAAAGTAGCCAGGATGAGGAGGTCCTGAAACAGCAAGAGACCACAGATGACTTGACAGAGATTGCACAATGGCAGGTGCAGCCAAAAGGAATGTAAAGTGACCAAAAGCAAGTCAGTTAGAAAAGAGCAAACAGCACCTTAGGAAGAATTTTTTCCAAGAACAGGGAGAGCCTGCAGAGGAGAGATTTGATAAAGAGTTGTTGAGCAAGAACCCTGGAGAAGATGCAACCACTTCTTCTTGGGTCAGGTGATTGCTTCCATCTGGAACCCGACTGGGAGGGTAGGATGGGGCTGATAAGCAAGGAATGACTTGGATGTCAGGACCAGGTCACAGCGAGCAGGCGAAGCAACCTAGGGGTCAGCATGCCTATCTGCCTGCCTAACTTCCCACTCGGTAAACTGCTTTTAAGGTCGGCAGGCGGATATTTCTCCTACCAACTTTACATACCTTAAACAGCTGACTGATTCCGTTGTGTTGAAGTGACACCAAAGAGAAGCAAGAAGGTGGTCATAAAGGAAGATTCTTTTTCAAAAATTTCAGGTTTGCAGCAAGGAGGGGAGAGAAAATTGTATTCTTTCCAAAAAGAACCCAAGGTACCTCCTGTTGGGGGTGGGATTGTAAAGAATGAGTCCATTTCATCTATGCAGTAGAGAAGACAAACTATGGGGTAGAGAACAGGGTGGAATCCCAGACAGAAAGCCAATCAACACTCCTGAATCCATATAGTGTTTCTCTCCATCGTGTCAATGCACATGTATCTCCCACCGCATCCGTGAACAGCAGTTCCAGTGGTTCTCCAACAGCAGCGGTAGCTGCATTGCTATTGAATTTCAAATGGCGCCATGAACGCACACAGCTTGAAAATTTCAGTAGGAATTGAAGCACAGAAATTCGATCTACTCTTCATCTTTGGTGACAACTGAATTATTCCAATTAACAATATCATGGCTCTTCCCTAACCTGTTACTTTTTCTTACTGTCCATTAATATAATCTTTTAGCAATGGTTACCCTTGTGGGCTGAAAATGCTCTTTCCTGCTCCCATTAACTTTATCCCCAAATGTCATATTCATATCCGAGTTACCTGAGCGAGCAGACAAAGCCAGGCACGGGATGACTCATGGGCAAGGAAGGCTTGGCCTGAGGCTCATTCCTCTCCGGATAATCCCTAAGGTAGTGTTACTTCAAGGGTTCCATTTTTGCCCCTTTTTCCAACTATGATGATAGTAGAAGAGACCCTCGTCTCCACATAAAAGTGTTTCAAACTCTAAAATATTTTGGACCTTTGACTCCAAAATCAATTGCATTCAGAGTTCTAAGATATATTAAATCAGGTATTCTCACAGCATCGCTGTAAAGTGGAAAAGAAATGGGTATGATAATTTCTATTTTAGAGATAAGAAAGTCAGAGTCAAAAATATTAAGATATTTATCTTACTCTGCTAAGATATTTATGTACACACTGCTCTATTTAAAATGGATAACCAACAAGGACCTACTGTACAGCACAGGGAACCCTGCTCAATATTATGTAACAACCTAAATGGAAAAGAATTCGAAAAAGAATAGATACATGTATATGGATAATTGAATCACTTTTCTGTACACCTGAAACTAACACAGCATTTTTTTTCACATCTTTATTGGAGTATAAATGCTTTACAACTCTGTGTTATTTTCTGCTCTACAACAAAGTGAATCAGCTATATGTATACATATATCGCCATATCCCCTCCCTCTTGAGGCTCCCTCCCACCCTCCCTATCCCACCCCTCTAGGTGGTCACAAAGCACCGAGCTGATCTCCCTGTGCTATGCGGCTGCTTCCCACTAGCTATCTGTTTTACATTTGGTAGTGTATATACGTCCATGCCACTCTTTCACTTCGTCCCAGCTTTCCCTTCCCCCCCGCCCGACCTCAAGTCTGTTCTCTACGTCTGCATCTTTATTCCTGCCCTGTCACTAGGTTCATCAGTACCATATTTTTAGATTCCATATATGTGCATTAGCTACAGTATTTGTTTTTGTCTTTCTGACTTACTTCACTCTGCATGACAGATTCTAGGTCCATCCACCTTGCTATAAATAACTCAATTTCGTTCCTTTTTATGGCTGAGTAATATTCCATTGTATATATGTGCCACATCTTCTTTATCCAGTCATCTGTCAGATGGATATTTAGGTTGCTTTCATGTCCTGGCTATTGTATATGATACTGCAACAAACATTGTAACACAACATTCTTAATCAACTATACTCCAATATAAAATAAAAAGTTAAAAAAAATACAGTACATTAATAAAGAAAAAAGTATTAAGGTATTTAGCCATGGGTAGATCTGTCCTCTGAGCTCAAGGCTCTGACCTAATGTAATGATGATAATAATAATGCAGCAGGCACTGTGCCAAGTGCTTTATACAGAGCATCTCATTTAATTATTGCAAGGACCACAGGAGGCAACACCATCATTGGTGTCCTGGGCTGCAGCTGAGGTGGCCGAGACCAGGAAACGTGGGAGTCAGGGTTGGGACCCAAGCTGCTTATCCCAGCATCCAATCTCTTCTCTCCTGTAGTAGACAAGCATTTATTTTAAAATATAATGCATTGACTCCATTTAATTTGGGTGATGAGTTAAAAAATAAAACAACTCATTCTCTAGAGAAAAAGGACCCCAACAAATACAGCGACTTCTAGAGGAATGGTAAAACAGGACAGCTATGTTAGGGAAGAGGGAAACTGAGTTAGATTTTGATGCAGGGGCAGCAGAGAAGGAGGTGAAATAAAAAGAAAGTGGAGGAGGCAGGTCGCAGCTGTGAAACCAGCTCCAAAGCAGAGGTGCAGACAGGAACTGGGAGGTGGAGGCTTAGGGCGGAGATGGTGTCACAGTCAGCTGAGATCAGAGTATTGCTACATCAAGGGATGAGTGCGTGAGGATGTTGCCGCAGTGGCTGGGACACAGCAGCAGCCTTCCTCATCTTGAGACTTCCTTTAAGTTTGCTCAGTCTCATCCTCTCAGTGCTTCTGCCAACTGCATCCTCCATCTGAGCCATTCAACCCTCTGGGCATCAGCCCCCGGGTCAGATATTCTGACCATATCTGCCAAAATTTCACGTGCCACAAATTCAGGCTCTGTCTCAGAATTTGCAGTTGACTTATTATCAGTGTAAAGCACCTAGACATCCCTCTTTTTAAACTTTGAATGCCCTTATGTCCTGACAATATTCCCCACACTCCTTCAATCGTCCCCCCGGACCACACCCTGCTTTACCCCCTTCTTCCCTTTCCTCCTCTCTTTTTCCCCTTGAAACATCTCTCCTCATCTCAAAATTCGTATTTCCCAGGTAACTTACAACATAAAAGAGTCTTATAATTCCAGTTTCTAATCAGATCAGTTGCCCAACAAATGCCTGTTAGGTAACCCTGAGCACTGTGCTCCAGGGAATGTCTGAGGTATAAGGCGGGTGCCCTGAAAGAATTTAGGTAGAGAAAAAACACAAAAAGGAACTCTGGAATTTTAGGAGAAAAATACCTCTAAGCTTCCTGGGACCTCAACATCCACGTTTATGTTCTAATTGTTCCTACTTATTCCTTTCAGTTTAACCTTACTAAACATACAGAATATTAAACACCCAAGAAATGTTCTCACATCCCTCACTGGCCCTAACAACAGACCCCAGCCCTACCCACCCCTACCCCATCCATCTTCAGAGATTCTGCCTGATTCTCTCTGATCCTTTCTTTCTGCGCTGACATATCCAGAATCTCAAGTAATCCTCATTTCGGAACACATCCAACTTGAAAACCTTCTTCCTCACAGAGAAATTTGCAGACTAATTAGGTAATGCTGTTAAAACAGTTCCAAATCCTTCAATTGCATAATCTCTGGTTACTTTTTTTTAATCTCCTTAAATTACTCTAATTTGATGTTTCTTCTTCGTGCAGTAAATTACCCAGAACTTACAATGGTTAGTCTCCTAAATCACCTCAACAGCAATGGTGTTTTCCATTTAAAACTCACAATAGCTTCTCATTTAAGTGAGTTTCAGGGGAATTTTTTTTCCTCCCTAAAAACAAATTCCCAGAAAATGTTCCTTCCTCCCCTCATGGGATCTCAGTGACAGCCAACGTTAGTTACAAGTAGCCACATCTCTCCAAAAAGCATGTTTCTGTTGTGTTCCAATACTGCACGGACGGCTGCAAAGAGCTATCACCAAATCTCTGTACACAGATTGCAGAAAACGTTATTTCATCCTAGGGATTATATCGGGAAGTGACTATTCCTCTTTTTTTTCATCTGTGGCTTATCACAGCTCAGGTGAGCGATGGAGCACAGAGATGCAGGGGAAAGAATGTCAACTACTTGGCAAGTTCACCGGCCAGAAGATTTCCAGGTAAGCTTCACCTGAGAATCGCAGAGCAGGTATTCCGGAACCCTAAGTGTGGGCCCGTGAAAATCATGAATCAAAGATTGCTCCCCCCAAAGGCTGGACTAGGAATTGCGAGTTGGTTTGCCTCCACTACAGAGAGATAAGCAACCGTGGGAGAGTTTCTTGATTTCCTGGGCTTTTCTTTTCTTACTGATAACGTGTGTTAAAGTAGATGATCTCTGAGGTTTTTTTCTGGCTCTGAAAGAAATAAATGAATAAAGTTTATATAGAACTAGAGATTCATGAATGGGACATGAGTCATTCATTTCAGAGAGGTTTTGAGTTCCCTCTGGGCAACTTTTTTAAAGTTTGAGCTGCAATATCAAATAATTTTGAAATGCATTTTTCAAGTCCAATTTGCCAGATCATATTCTGGGACAAGGTTCTTTTTAATAAAATCCAAACTAGGCTGCGGAGTTGGGTTTGGTGAACTCTATGTGGGCCGGAATATTTATAATATAATGTCAATAAATACAACTTCGGAGTGAAAATTTGAAGCGCTCCAAATACAGAACACAATCAGGCCTTCAGATAAGTAACCCCAACATACCAAAGCTATGATGCTCAAGGTAAGTCACCTTCCCTCCCTCCCTCCCTCCGTCCCTCCCTCCCTCCTTCCTTCCTTCCTTCCTCTTTCCCTCTCTCTCTTTCTCTTTCTTTCTTTTATCCCTTTTTTTTTTTTTGCTTCAACTTTAGTGTCTTTGAGCTCATAAGCTCACGTAGGCAAACAATCAGAGGTAAAAAGCATGCAGGACCCGCATGAGATTCTCCCTTTCTGCAGCGCTGTTCAATACAGTAGCCACTAGCCAAATGTGGGCATTTATATTTAAGTTTACATTAATTAAAATTAGGTAAGATTTTTAAAGTCCAGTTTCTCAGTTGTACTAACCACACCTCGAGTGCTTGTATTCAAAGGCCAGAGCTGGCTCCTGGCTAACATATTGGACAGTCAGATTCAGAACATTTTCGTCATTGTAGAGAGTTACATTGAACAACCCTAGGTGGCTGCCGCTGAGGAGGTTTAAGAAACTTCTCTCAGAAAAACAGTTTTTCTTTGAGACAGGCTCTGAGGTCAGGTTGCCTGAGTGCAAACCCAAACACCACCACCTGCTAGGTATAGCGCCCTTGACCACTCCTTTAAGGGCTGTGAGCCTGTTTCCTCCTTGGTAAAATACAAGTGTTAATTACACATGGCTTATGTCATATGACCCAGCCATTCCAGTCCTGGGTATATTTCCCCCCCAAAAAACTCCAGAAAACATTAATTCAAAAAGACACATGCACCCCAAAGTTCAGAAGCAGCATTCTTTACAATAGCCAAGACATGGAAGCAACCCAAGTGTCCATCAACAGACGAACGGATAAGGGAGAGGTGGTTTATATATATAATGGAGTATTACTCAGCCATAAAGAAGAATGAAACTTTGCCATTTGCAACAACATGGTTGGACTTGGAGGGTATTATACTCAGTGAAATAAGTCAGACAGAGGAAGACAAATACTGTATATCACTTATATATGGAATCTAAAATATAAAACAAACTAGTAAATATAACAATAAAGAAACAGACTCACAGATATAGAGAACAGACTAGTGATTACCAGTGGGGAAGAAAGAAGGGGGGGAGGGGAAATTTAGGGGCAGGGGAGTAAAAGGTACAAAATATTGTGTATAAAATAAGCTATAAAGTTATATTGTACAACACAGGGAGTATAGCCAATATTTTATAATAACTATAAATTGAGTATAACCGTTAAAAAGTGTGAATCATTATGTTGTACACCTGTAACTTATATAATATTGTACATCAACTATACTTCAATTAAAAAATATTCAGGGACTTCCCTGGTGGCACAGTGGTTAAGAATCTGCCTGCCAATGCAGAGGACACGGGTTCGAGCCCTGGTCCGGGAAGATCCCACATGCTTCAGAGCAGCTAAGCCTGTGCGCCACAACTACTGAGCCTGCGCTCTAGAGCCCACGAGCCACAACTACCGAGTCCACGTGCCACAACTACTGAAGCCCGCGTGCCTAGAGCCCGTGCTCCTCAACAAGAGAAGCCACTGCAATGAGAAGCCCACACACCGCAACGAAGAGTAGCTCCCGCTCGCCGCAACTAGAGAAAGCCTGTGCGCGGCAACGAAGACCCAGCGCAGCCAAAAATAAAAATAAATAAATAAATTATTATTTTTTTTAATTTAAAAATATTCATGGCTTATAGTGTCACTGGGGATTAAATGAGATAATACTACATGTAAGGCTCATGTCTAGGATCTAGTAAGTGCCCAATAAATGTCAGGTATTATTTTTGACATTGATCCTTAAGAGGGAAAAGTGAGAGTGAAAATAAATGGTCCTTGCTGTTTTCAGTATTAATGCAAAGGCCTGCTCTCTGTCAAAATGCTCTGTTTTTGGGCAGAGACTACGTGAAAATATTTTTCTCATAAAGAATATCCTACCTTATTCCTCATCCTTCACCAAACCCTCCCACTCACAATTTGACTCCTTATGCAAGATCTTAAAATTCATGGTATTGGTTTTACAATAATTTTTAATGTAAAGAAATAGGACCGAGGGCAGAGAGTCCACCCATAATCATATCTTAATGCTCTACTCATGGACTGAAATGTGAGGCTACATTTTCACTCAGGCAAATTGCAGAATTTGCTTGAAAAGCATTATATGATACATTACAGATATCAATTTTTTAATTGGGGGACAATCCATTTTCAGAATTTTTTCAGAAGTACGCCCTCAACGGAAACAAATTTAAGTTGATGGTGAGTATTTCCAGAGGGTTTTGAGGTGTGCATTTTCTTGCTATGCATCTCTACCAACCCCTCTGCCTCTCACCCACTACTCTGAACCATAATATTAAGTGGTATCTGTTCTAAATGGCCACTGATTCTCAGCCACCTTCTCTGCCTGCCAAGCAGCAGAGCTAGCTTCTCAGAGGACAGGGAAACCAGTGAGGCTTCTGTCCAAGCAGGAGCCCTGCTCCCAGATTCCTGTGTTTCCTGGAAGATCCTATACCTTAAAAGTCACTCACAGGGGCATCGGGAAAGGCCACAGCTGCTCAGCGGGGGTGCAAGCGCAGACAGAAGGCAGGCCTAAGAGGCAGAAGCCCTGCATTGCTAACTGAGCTTCAGCCACAAACATTTTGATCTTCAGCACGTTGCTTGCTTCCCTGTAAAGTGAAGGAGTTAAACTAGATTGCCCTCTCGAGTCCGTTGGAGACTCTATGGTTTCCATGACAAGATGCAGGTCAAACAGGATCTCAAACAGGTGCCTTTTTTTGGTGGAAAATTTTTGGTGAACAGACAGGCAAATAAAATGAAGCACAGTATCCTAACACCAAAGGGCATTACAACACAGGAAGGACGTTCTAGTTCTCTTTCATTTGGGTCTACGCCTTCTCACCTCTCCATCCCTGAAAGGACACCTCCCCTCCCTTGATGGGCAGGGGCCCCCACATAACTATCTCAGAATCCTCAACTAGATCCTTTATTGTGCATTAAATAGTAAAATATTAAGACATAAAGGGACATTTTTTACATTTTAAAAAAGACCCACATCAAATTCTTAAGCCGAAGGAATTGTAAATACCGTCCTAAGTAGTAGGAAGAAGGGTTCAAGTAATTAAGTGCTTTTTCCTGCAAGATCTTATGCAAAGCACAAGGAGATCAGCTCGGTGCTTTGTGACCACTTAGAGGGGTGGGATAGGGAAGGTGGGAGGGAGGGAGACGCAAGAGGGAGGAGATATGGGGATATATGTATATGTATAGCTGATTCACTTTGTTATAAAGCAGAAGCTAACACACCATTGTAAAGCAATTATACTCCAATAAAGATGTTAAAAAAGAAAAAAAAAATCTTATCTACTAAGTACAAATTCTATTCTGTCCAATCTGGTTTTGCCTTTACTTTACCTTCATAGGTAAATCACAGATGAAATCATTCATTTTTTTATTTCAATTTTTTCCATTAAAATATTCTTCTTTTCATTGTTCTACCCTTCAAGAGGCAGCTTCTTCACACATTGCCATCAATGAAGGATCTAAGGGAGGGGATAATTGTTTCTGAGAAGCCACACATTGGCAGAGGGGTAGGGTGGACTAGGTTCCTGCGCTGTCACCTTTACCAATGTAAATAATTTCTTTGGCGACAGCCTTAATTTTCAGGTCCCTTTACCATCCACCCACTAAGCATAGTATAAAAGCAAGATAAGTAATGATGAAAAGAAACTTTTCAGAAATCTGCCACATGGTTCGCTGGTTGACCATTAAATACTGGAGCCAACTGTCCTTTGCCTCAGTCTTTCCCAGATGCTAGAGGGCTCCTATTGGCTTAGGAAAGAGAGAGAAGCAACCTCCATAAACTACAAGTCCCAGGATGCAATGGTCCCCGGAGCTCAAAGAGATGTAATTGGAAATGATGACATCTTCATTTTAATTATGAGAATTCACTTATCTTCAAAGAGCTTTCAAATACTCCCAGCACTTCACAAGACCCGTACCACTATAAATCCAATTTAAAGTTGGATAAGAAGAGGCGAGGACATCAATGTGATTGGACTTGACAATAAACGTTGCCCACCATGGGAAACCTCTGGACCCCACAATTGTCCACTACGTTAATGTTCTAAGATTTTAGTTGCCAAATGAAACCCAAGAGGTCTTTCCACATTGCTTTACCATGTCATCAATTACTTTTTAAGGAAAACAATCTAGATGGCAGGAAACCCAGTCTTTCCAATCTGATTCTTCAGAGCCCAAGGTCTCAATGTTACCCCTGTAAGAGTGACATTTCTGCAGTTAAAAACAAGCAGAAAAGCTTTCAAGGTAAAAAATGGAGATCCAGGAGCCCAACACTAGGAAAACGGGAAAGATCAAGAAAGCTACAAAACTAGAAAGATGAATTGCTAATCCCCAGAAATTACAATATGGGGCTGTCTGAAGTTAGCCATCAAAACTCACTCCTCACCAGTCATCATTAGAACCAAAGCATCTCCTGAGATAAACTATTTCCTTTGGAAAGTATGATGAGGTGTCACCATGCTTGCCCTTCCATAGGTGATTGGCTCCTGTGAGCACATAGGGTTAAAGACAGACGGCCGCCCAGAAAAGACCCACCAGAAACTGGGTGTTAACATCAACACCCCACTTATTTCCTAACAAACCCACCCACAGTGGGCACCTCACCATAATTTCCTCACACCCTTTCTCCTGTTTTCTTTGTATTTTTTTTCTGGTTCAGTTATCACTAAAATACACATTTTAATTGAATTATGCAAGATTCAAACTTCTTCGGCTTCGAACATTTCCATAAACACACTACACACTTACCTACAGCAATGTCACAAATCCTTGCAGGAAATTGAGGGCAGCTTTGACTGCTTTTGAGGAAGAATTTTTTTTTTAACTTCCAAATGAATTTTCCCTACAAGCTACTCAGTCGAAGTTCAGTATTTCTCTTATTTTGCCTCTTCCATGTCAACTTCCTAAACCGTTTTCTGTCCCTCTGTCCTTTCCTTTTGTGCTTCTAGGTCACACACTGTTTTACGACCATGGCTTTGGTGTGGGTCTCTTCTTTTAAAAGATCAAGCAACAAGATTCACTTTGCCTTCTTGCCTCCTGCTATCAAATATATCAACCAGTTACCCATTTGGTTTCCGCTCCAGTTCCGTATAAGTTGTTCACATGGATCTTCTCTTAACCACCATGCTTTTGCCTCTCCTTCAATTTCAGTCCAGGCCTTCCCTGTTTCTCTTTTAAAGAGAGATGTTTCTCCTTTCCTGGAGTCTTCCTTGCATTGACTCTCGCTTTGTTTCATCCCATTGCTAACAAGCTCACATGGTTATCACCTCCAATGCATCAACTTTTATCTGAGGCTTGTTTTCAAACTGAATCACCATCTAAGGTCTTCTTACAGCAGTTGTGAGATAAGAACCACTTGGAGTATTTTAAAGTTTGAATTCAGAATTAAATTCCTAGGGGGCAAAAGATAACCCAAAAGAGTTTCTGACTGAGACAGATATCTCCATGGTGATAGCACAGAGCCAAGGAGACTGAAACCAGAGTGATTACCTTTTAATAGAGAAATGGGTTTTGTTCTGCACCAACAAACTGAATCGGTAATTCCAGCCAACATTGCAGAGCTGTGAGTCCTTTGCTTACTAATAGAGGATGAATGAAAAGATCATTAAAGGTCTACACTCATCACCGTGATGGGCCATTTCAGAACACGTGGACTCCTGGATGCTGTATCTTTAGTAAGTGAAAGTCCACACCTGAAGTTATTTCAGAGAATCAACTGCACCCAAGCGGAGTATCTCTAATTACCATGGGTCCATCCAAAGCTCCATTGATTCAAAAGCTGGAGAGAGAGGCCCTGAGAAGTCTCTACAACTCCTCACCAACTGGAAAGATGATGTCTGCCCTCAGCTCTCATGGAATCTGATTCAATCATGATGAACATTTATGGATCACACACTCCGTGCTCTGCACATGCATTATTTCTTTTAATCCTCACCATAAATTGAGCATTCTAGAAGGCTGATGAATGAATAGGACCAGAGTCATTCACTCCCACTTAGCAATACAGCAAATGCCCGTCCACCCCAGCTTAAAATTGCTCGGGGGTCATAGACTCGTGCGCTTAGAGCTACTAAAAGGTGAAGAGGATTTAAACCCTGAAAAGGTATGGTGAAAAGGAAATGAGGATGTTTGGCCTGGCTCCAGGGAACTCTGACAGTGTCTTAAAATGTCTTTCCAACTGTCACGTGCGGACGGGATTATATTTGTTTTGTGGGACCCCAAGCGGAGGGGAGATTTCAGCTCAGCATAAGGAACAGTTTAGTGGCGGTGAGGGGAAGAGCAACCTTGAGGAGAAGAGAGCTCAGGTCACTAGAGGTGTTCTCACCAATATTGAATTCTATTAAATATTAATTACTCGACAAAGATAAATTAAGGGCTAAGTACTTTGCCAAGGGCTGGTAATAAGCTGAACTGCATATATATGAGCATAAAGGAAGAATTCAAGAATTCGGTGCAGCGAATTGAGATCACAGGGACCTAGACCAGGCCTTAGGGGAACACAAAGGAGGGTCCCCACTCCCAGCTGGAAGTTAAAGCATGGGGGTAGTAGGGGTGGGAAATGATGGAGGGCTTCCTGGGGGAGGCGGTGCCAGACCTGAATCTCGGGGGGTGAGGAGGAGTGAGTCAGACGGTGAACACGAGAAAGGTATTCTGGGCTGACAACAGGATAACCAAACCTTTAGAAACGGAGATATGACAGAATCGATTCAGGTAGAAGATGAGTAGCTGGACCGGTTGACATCTGGCTTCCAATTTTGATTCCACTGCTTCTCAAACTGATGAAGGAAACCATCCCCAGTGGCAGAACTGATTCAGTCACACAGAGTCGGCTCACCCTTACCTCTGAATAAGGAAGAGAATGGCTTAAGGAAGTTGGGACATGGCCCAGAACGAATGTCAAATTCCCTGTCCTTCCAGGAAGCAGAACACAGAGAATAGGTGAAGAGGTGTAATGAGGAGAGTCAGAAGAAAACAGAGTGAGGTCATTAGAGGTGCACACTCCCAAGCTGAGCAAGGACCATTCACGCAAGAGAAAAGGGGACACCTGAGAAGCAGGTACCAAAAGAATTGTACAGATGCAGAGTAATAAAGCAATCAGCTGGTCTAACCTTCAAGGCAAGACAAGTAAGGTGTCTGGCCCACCATCTCACTGCTATTTGGAAAGAGGGTGCCTGATCCATCCTAAACGCATGGGGATTTCCATTGTGCTATGTGGTTTGGTTCGGTTTTTCACGTTAATACAAAAATTGCTACTTACGCTTCTTTGAGCTTCCTTCCCTGGGAACCAGGATGGCGATTATTTGTTTTGATTTAAAATACTTTCCTTTTACAGTTCCTGCTGGCATGGGAGGCTCCATGCAGCGGAAGGGATAAATAGAGACGTTGGTAAATAGGTGATAATATCAACCAGGCTTTTTTTTTTTTTTTTTTTTGCGGTACGCGGGCCTCTCACTGTTGTGGCCTCTCCCATTGCGGAGCACAGGATCTGGACGCGCAGGCTCAGCGGCCATGGCTCACGGGCCTAGCCGCTCCGCGGCATGTGGGATATTCCCGGACCGGGGCACGAACCCGCGTCCCCTGCATCGGCAGGCGGACTCCCAACCACTGCACCACCAGGGAAGCCCCAACCAGGCTTTTAAAATAGATTTTTACATGGCAAATCTTTGATGAGAAAAACCCCAAATTGACCACATTACCACAATTAGTTGAGCCCTGTGGCCTGAAGAGGGTTAGATCATAAAGGGTATATAATCTGCTGTATGGTTTTCTCAAGGTTCAACTTGACTTAAAAGTAATAAATATTTTTCTTTTGGAAGCCACTCAGCAAAAAGATGATGAATACCTATCATGACGATTTTTTCTAGTTATTAGTATCTATTCATACTTGGTTCACCAACATTCATAGGCTCACCAACAAGGAGAAACTGGGTAGGCAACGTTGAAGAATAATAGTCAACAAATTTTTCACAGGTTTGAAAGCCATCGGGTCGGCCTCCATAAATAAGGAAGTCAGTGGTTTTCTGGCATAAAACCACCTTAGGCAATTCAATAAGGGAACAGCCTGCCTGATGGACAGACAAAATTAGTGATATATAGGCTTCCAAATCTTCACCCACTATCCCAGGAACAAGCGAAGGTGACTCACGGTATCTTAAGTCGTGATAAGAACTGCTATACAAACTCACTAGTCTCACTCATTGAATATACTTAAGTAACCAAGTGCCCTAAAAGTGAAGATTCCATAGGAATGTGGTGCCTAAAATCTTTTTTGGACAAAACATGATACACACACGTACAAAATAAAAATATTTTACCAAATTGATAAATATACCAAATAATACTATTATACTAACCTTTAAGTGTAGACTTAATTTTTGACAAATCTACATCAAAAGTTTTCTTTTTTTATAAAAGAGGGCATTTACCATTTTCAAACTGTCTGGCTCCTTTAAAAACAACTTTACTTTAAAGCTATTTCTTAAAGGCTAATCATTTCCCCCAAGCATTAAAAATCAAATCACAGCTTCTCATATTTTTTCAAATGCATTCTTTTCCCATTTTCCAACTTTAATGAATATAATTAACATATAATATTGTGTGAGTAGCAGGTGTGCAACATGATGGTTTGATGCACGTATCCACTGTGAAATGATGACCACGGTAGGATTAATTAATACCTCCGTCACTTCACATAATTACCATTTTTTTGTGTTTGGTACATTTAAGATCTACTCTCTTCTTAACAAGTTTCAAGTATATAACCCAGTACAGTATTTTTAACTGCAGTCACCATGCTATACATTAGGTCTTCAGGACTTAATCATCTTAAAACTAGAATTTTTACCCTTTGACAAACATCTCCCCTTTTTCCCTATGCCCTATTCCCTGGCAACCACCATTCTACTCTCTGTTTCTGTGAATTCAGCTTTTTTAGATGAAACGCAGTATTTTCAAAATGGTTTAAAGACAGAAAATAAAACAAGCAATGGAATATTATCAAGCAAGATGTGCAAATTCCCAGTTCAGCTGTGAAGGTCCAAAATATTCATTTCATTATTGGTCTAAACCCATTCATTCCACATTATTAGGTTGCCTTCTTTGTGTTTATTTTTATCAAAATATGAAAGAGTCAATCTCATTGAGATAGTCATATCAGCTTGGTATTTTGGGTTTATCCATCCAAGGCAAATGTACTTATGTCTGTACGGACCAGTGGCTAGAAACGGTCATGTAAATGTAGTATTAGGACATAAGTGCCCATTATATTTTTTACTTACCCATAGCTCAAGAAAAAATTAACAATTAATTTAAGTTCTCAACACTTAAACAGCTTCCTAAACAAATTTGTTTCTTTACCTCCAAGAATGGTTACTTTTCATTTATTCAAAAAATATTTGAGCACTTAGTAAGTGTCAGGCACTGTCCTAGGAAAATGGGATAGAGCACTGAATTAAAGACACAAAAGCACCTGTCCTCAAAGAGCATACATTCAAGTAATAAATGATAAACCTAGTGAATGAGCAAGAACATAGTTTTAGAAGATGGTAAGTGCTTTGGAGTTAAAGGGATTGAGACAGTCAGACAAAGTGTGTTGGGAGAGGAAGGGTTGTAATTTTAAGTAGGGGGAACAGGCCAGACCTCATTGAGAAGAGGATAGTTCATGAAGGAGCTAAAGTTAACCATGTGGTTATCTGAGGGCGGAGTGTTTCAAACCTTCCAAACAGACAGAACAGCTGGTGCAAAGGCCCTGAGGCAGAAGCATGACTCACATGTTTGAGGAATCACGAGAACACCTGGTTGGCTGGAGCAGACTGTGAGATGAGGTCAGGCAGGTACGGAGGGATGAGGTGGGTCTTGTAGGGTCCTGCAGGCCAATACAGGGAGTCCTACTTTTTACTCTCAGTGAAATGGGGGGCTGTGGACAGAGAAATGTCATGACCTGAATTAGGACTGAAAGGACTGTTGGACTATTATGTTGAGAACAGATTCCAGGGAGCAGAAATGGAAGCAGGAAGACCAGTTAGAAGACTATCTCAGTAATCTAAGCAGGAGATGATGGTGACTCAGACCAGGATGTTAGCAGTGGGGTTGTGAGACGAACGTGGATTCCGGATGTGCTTTAATGGTAGGACAGTCTAACATGTCAATTACTGTGTGTGAAGAAAGAGAGGAACCAAGAATAAACCCATGTTTTTGACTTGAGCAACTGGAAGGACCACTAAACTGTCGTGTTGAGAAGATTCCATTTAGGTGGAGTTTGGGGAAATCATTAGAAGCTTAGCTCGCGATATGTGGTATTTGATATGTCTCTACATACACCCAAGGGTAGAAGTCAGACTGGCAGTTGACCTCCGAGCCTGAAGTTCAGAAGAGATTTCTGTGTGGACAGTATCAATGTGGGAGTCATCAGCATGTTTACGTTTAAAACCATGCGACTGTGTGAGATTTATATGGAGGGAGTGTTGATAGAGAAGAAAAAGGAACTAAGGAACGATCCCCTCTAACACCAATGATATAAGTTCAGGGTGAAGAGGGGAAACCATCCAAGGAGAGTGAGAAGGAGTGAGCAGTGAGGCAGGAGGAAAACCAGGGAATGCGGTCCAGCTGTGGGTCAGGGATGGAGGTCGTGGGTCGTATTGACAAGAGCAGTTTTTGCCAAAGGATGGAGCCAAAGAAAGGGACCCAAAGGGGGCTCTGGTTGGACAAAAGCAAAGCTCATTCATATACAGCAACAATGCTCCAAACTTCTGGTCTCGGGACCCCTTACACTCTTAAATGTATTGAAGACTCCAATGAACCCTGGATTATATGAGTTACATTTATCAACATTTACCAACATTACTGTCTCAGAGATAATTAACCAGGGAATTTTTTAAACCCAAGAATACACGAACACACTTTGCCTTAGCCACCGGGGGATGACACCATCACGCATTTTATAGTTTCTGGAAACTTCCACTCTGCACCGTCAGAGAAAAAGAATGAAAGATGAAAATGTTCCAGCTTTATCACAAAGATAATTTTGACTTCATAGACCCCCTAAAAGAGTCTCAGAGATCCCAAGGGTCCTGGGCTCCCTGTGAGAGCTCCTAACAGACATGAAAGGAGAGCACAAGACTGAGGATGACGGTTAACGGGGAGGTGGTTAGAGTCTGTGGACATTCTCTTCAGTGAAGGACTGAAAACCATTATCCACTGAGATTGAGGAAGGAAAGTGAATGACTGGGGTGTTGGGGGAAAGGAGAAACATGAAACAGTCTAGGAGAACAGGAGAATGGACGGTGGACTGTCGTTAGCATTCAGAGCTATTCTTGTTGTTGGGCTATCTTGAAGTTTTACTGTATGTGTGATTAAGAGAGACAGAGAAAAGGAGAGACATCACTCAAGCTTTTTGTGTGTTGTTCAGTACGTGTTTGTTGATGGGAAGAATCTCTTAGACAAATTATTACGCTTTGCTTCCATGGGTCACAAAGCAAATCATAAGACTATTGTTATGGATTCATTTCTTCTTTAAAACTTATACAACACCCACCATACACCAAGTCTTATTTCTCGGCTCTGGGAATGTAAGATTGAATAGACCACATATTTATTCAGTCGGCTGAGATCATATTCATATTCAAACCGCATATGCTAAGATCTACATCGCTCCAAAATTTTCCCAATATATAGAAAACACAGTAAGGGCCACCAAACTAATAGCCTCATGTGGCTGCTTGCCTCACATTTTCAAACTAAGGCGCCACATCACTGGCGATCTACTAAGTGTCTGATAACAAGGCAAGAGTCAAGGGAGCCACTCATATGCACATTTAGAATCTGGTTTATAGAAAACCTATGTCCTGTGCCATTCCTGAGAACTGGGCAAATGCAAACTCTTACAGCTTGGAGAAAACAAAAATCTGAGCATTGACATGAATTTTGTTCTTGCCCTTTCCAAAACATGATATTGGAATAAGAATGTAATTCTTGCCATTCCATCTAAGTCACGGATAGTAAGATTTTATTGTTCAGTCTTTACATTTAATGCTTGTAATAATAAATCACAGCCTTCTGAAGAGAAATTGGTTTAAAATTTTTAATTAAATTTAAAATTACTTAAAGGTGTATTTCAATGCAGTTTTCATCCTCTTTCAATACTTAAACATCTCTCTGCTTGGGCATTTTTTTCGTGCGGTAAATTTAAAGACATCTTGACCCATTATAAAGGGGAAAAGATATGGGGTTTTTTTAGATATAATAACTGGCAACAGAAAATAGGAGTTTAGACTTTTTTGTATTGACATCTAAATATACTTTTTTGAATATGCTGGTGTTTGGGTCAAAAATATATTTAGGAAAGGGAACAATTTTAATATTTGGGGCGCCCCCTTCCAGTCCCTAAAAAAGCTAGGAACCAAGAAAATGATCTGTTTTTCCTTTAAGGTGAACATTTTTTGTCTCCTTAATAAACTATGACCCAATACTCTGGGTTCTAGAGACAAAACAGGTTTACTAAAACAAATCACATTTTATAATTCCTAAAGTAGTAAAGGTTAGAGGAGGGAAAGTCCCCTAACGCTTTGAGAGGGTAGAAGGAGAAAAACTGGGAAATGATAACTGAAAGAGAAATCTTCATTTTAACTAGTTGTAAAATGCTCTTTATTTGCTGTGATTTGAAGTGGATTTTACAATCAATTACATTGAGTAAGACACTCAATCAGCACACCGTGTGCTCTGCACCGCACCACATGAGCTGCATGCATCCATTTTTTTTTTTCACGCATCCATTTTATTAGTGGGATGGTAAACCTAAACAAATGGATTTATAATGGTGTGTGGACAATTCCCATGCAACAACTGTATTATTAGCTCTAAGGCATTATTAGAGGTCAATTAGATTTTAAATTATTGAGGTTTAACAGTGATGTAATATATGGAGAAGATATTTATCTTCTCCTGTTTGTACTATAATTACTAAACCTCAGTGAACTTCTCTCTTTACTTCTGCCATTCTCCTTGCTAAATAGCCTCTCTGATGGAACCCTACGCCTACAACCCAAGATGACTCTCTCCGCTGTAGACCTTACATGTCTCCCTTATACACTTCCGGTCTTCTCCATCTTTACCCAAGATCTTGTCAATATCTTCAGAGGGAAAATGGTCGCTTTGTGACAAGAGTTCCCACCCTCCCTTGCTTTTCTCCTAACCAATATCCTTCTCTTCCTTGCCCCGTACCTCCCTCAGAGAGCTAAACATCTAAAGCACTAACTCTACCATTTCATTCCCATCAAGGTCGTTCAGTAATGATCTCTGTTATTTTTCCTGTGCTCATCTGCATTTTGCTGCTCTTATTACGCCTCCATTCCCAGCTTTCAGAAGCGGTCTTCATCCAATCCCAAATGAAACTCCTCTTACTCCAATCTGTGTTTTCCACATTTTGTCTCTTCCTTTTAGCCTCACAGACAAGCTCCTACAAAAATATTGTGCCTTCACTACTTTTATTTGTCTCCTTTAAAATGGGATAGAGTGCCCACCTTCTGAGGTTGATATTAGTATTTTATAATTAAATCCTTAATTTGCACATACTCATGCAGTTTTTACCCTCAAACTGCAAATGTTCACGGATACCTTTGGAGAGCTCTTTCAAATCTCTCCTAGTTCTTCATCTTCGTGTGCCTTCTCTTCATTCAAACACAACACTTTTTATTGAGCACCTGCTATGTGTCAGACACTCTTCTAGGTTCAGCGGCTAGAGAAAAAACGAAAACAGTCAGATCCCCACCCTCAAGGAGCTTGGAAGTGGGAAGAGAGAGGCAATAAAAAGTATACAAGTAAAATCAGCACAGGGGACTCTACTCAGTACTCTGTAATGACCTATACGGAAAAAGAATCTTTAAAAAAGTGGATATATGTATATATGTATATACATATGTATATGTATAACTGTTTCACTTTGCTTTCACTTTGTACACCTGAAACTAACACGATATTGTAAATCAACTAGACTCCAGTCTTTAAAAAGTATAAAGTAAAATCAGATTAATAATAATTAAAGAACGTTACATGTTCCAAGAAGGAAATCAAACTGGGTAATGTTATAGAAAGTGACCAGAGAAGAGGACAGCCACTTCACATAGTGTGACATTGTGGGCAGGGGTGACGTATCTGAAGGGGTGACATTAAAGTCGAGACCTGAATAGGTCAGCCAAGAACAGAGTCAGCCATATGAACAGAAAGTCCATGATAGGACTCGGAGGAAGAGTATTCCAGAAAGTAGGAACAGCAAATTCCAAGTCCCTGTGGCAGGAGCAAACTTAGTTTATTCAAGGGACAAAAGGATGGCCAGGAGTGCCAGGACAAAGCAACCCCTCAGGAGAGGAGGAGGTGACGGCCAGGAGGGAGGCAGTGCCAGACTGCATACCACATGCGGGCTTGGACGGGATTACAGCTCCACGGCCATGTGTTTACTGAGGTCAGCCGTCCCCGCTCTAAACCTGGTATATTTTGGATTTCAAAGCTGAGTATCCCAACTACCATGAATAGATCCCATGTTTTATCTAATTCCAGAAACCAAAGAACAAGGCATGTCCTTTCCCCTGTCACCACCAACTGCTGCAACAAAACGTCTGTTTCCTCCTGCCATCGTCTTCTTTAATGTCGACACCAAAAGAATAAAAGGAAATACACCAAAATGGTACAATACTGCACCCTCACTACTAGGCTTATAGGTGACTTTAACTTTTTTCTTTATACTTGCCAACATTTTCTGAATTTTCCATCATGCACACCACTTAGGTCATAATAAAACAAACGCACAATTTAAAAACATACAGAAGATACGAAACTATGTTTGGCACTTCTCACCAGCTGATTTAGCTGTTTTTCACTCTTAAACCAAGTGCTCTTTCCCTGAAGCCTCCCATTTTCCTTGTGATTATTCTGGAACCCCGAGGTGAGCTGTTTCCCCAAGAACGAAACCCAGGTAGGAGTACACCTGTGGGACCGACAGACACAGGGCTTGTACTTACACATTGAGGATGCTGACAACTGTACTGAGGCTCCCCTGCTTGGTGTTCAGGACACTGTTCTAATTTAAATGGTATCAGAGTAAACAGGATGCTACATGTAGAGTGAGACTCCTCAAGTTCTTACCCGAAGAGATAAGGCTGAAATCATAAACATCACACAGAGTTTAAAAATGAAATCTGTGATCAGCTCCAGGGACCTAGGTTGGGACCCGCTGCAGCCACCTAACCTTTCCAACAGCGGCAAGACCAAAGTGAAGGGCATCACTGTGAATTGGAAATGATTTCCCACCCATCTCTTCCAGGGACCCCACGAATTTTAAAATTCCATATTTATTTAGTAAGTCGGAGGGAGTAAGAAAAGAAAGAGAGAGAGATGTGAACTCCTGCCAGAAATCTAGGGTCTCTATTAAAAAAAAAAAAAATCCCCAAAGTATGCCAGTTCAGCCACAGCACATCTGGGAATTGTTTGAAGGATAATGACAGTAATAATTATGATTACTTACACTTAATTCTCCCTCACAGGGGCACTGTGAAGATTAATGAGTTAATGCTCGTAATGTGTTTTTGGTTCCTGGATGAAAGCTCCCATAAAAGCCCAGATTATGATTATGGTTATTGTTGTTTATATTAGACCATTCTTGTGGAAATCTTCCCTCTCTGCCTGTCCACTATGTTCCCAGCATAAAGTACAACTGTTTCCCTAATGAACAGCCCACCAGTGCCAGGAGCAGTCACATTGGGCAGGAATCCCCACTTTAAAAAAGAAAGTGCAAACAGGCTCGCTGTCAGCAGCCACCCAAGGCCCCATACCCTTAGCTAAACCATCAGGACGCAGCAAAGAGGTAAGTAATGTCCTGCCCCGAATGCAAAACACTGACAGTGTAAATGTCTTCCAAAATAAAGATCCTGCAGGCAAACCGGTAGATATAATCCCAAAATAAATAGAGAAAACTTTATTAATGTTTAAATAAGGCTCATAGAATAGCTTGTTCAAAATCAAAGCCACATAAAGACAACAGATCAATGGATTGCTATTGAACATTCCTTTAATTCATTTTTTTAAAAATAAAAGTATTGTGGGACTTCGCTGGTGGTCCAGTGGTTAAGACTCTGAGCTCCCAATGCAGGGGGCCTGGGTTCAATCCCTGGTCAGGGAACTAGATCCCACATGCGGCAACTGAAGATCCCGAGTGCCACAACTAAGACCCAGTGCAGCCAAATTAATTTATTTTTAAGAAGTATTGCAGGACTCCCCTGGTGGTGCAGTGGTTAAGAATCCATCTGCCAATGCAGGGGACACGGGTTCGATCCCTGGTCCGGGAAGATCCCACATGCCACAGAGCAACTAAGCCCATGCACCACAACTACTGAGCCCACACACCATAACTACAGAAGCCCACGCACCTAGAGCCCGTGTTCCGCAACAAGAGAAGCCACTGCAATGTGAAGCCTGCGAACAACAGTGAAGAGTAGCCCCTGCTCACCGCAACCAGAGAAAGCCCACGCACAGCAATGAAGACCCAACACAGCCTAAATAAATAAATAATTTTTAAAAAAGTATTGCTTATCTCCTATGCATAGGCCTATACCAAACAATGTTCGTTGAACAAGACAGGGTCCCCATCCTCAGGAAGATGATTATTAAAGGACAACGTGTCAGTCACTACACATGGTCTGGTCTGGAGGGTAGGACACTGACAAATGGAGAGGCAGGGATAACACAGTCCCTATGCTGCTCTCTAGTCCCCACCTTTAGTTGCAATTAGAAATGACAATTTATTTGTTCCACAATAAAAACATTTTTCTTAGGGCTAACAGAGAAATGAGCCACCCAAGGCCCTTTTTTGCATGGCACACATGTGAAGACAAATGTAGGTACTATGTCTGGTTCCTTTAAGACACTCAGTTGTGTACAAATGAAGGAAATTGGCCCAGAAGAAAAGAAGAAAATGGGAAACAAAAGACTCCCTTCTTTCTTCTGCTCTAGTATCTCATTTCTCAGCTTAATACTGTAATTCCTCATTCTGTAGGGTCTCAGAATCATTAGATAAAGGAACTTAGGAGAAAATCAAGACCCTTTCCCTCTGCCTAAATATGGCAGAAGCTGCTGGCTGTCTACCCAATATCCATTCTTTCTTTGTCTATAGAAACAGAGTCTTCATTTTAGTGAAGCACTTTCCCACTAGGAAAAAAAGACCACATTTCTCATTCTCCCTCAAAGGTGGGTATGGCCATATGAGTAAGTACTGGCCAAGGAGATGTTGGCAGAGATGTTGTGTGGGATCCAGCTTAGCTGGCAAGTGTGTTTTTTCATCCTTCCCCACTTCGTCTTTCCTGCTGCCTGGAACTATGACATTACAATAGAAACTGTAGTAGGTATGAAAGACCGTGAGTTGGCCTTGAGAATGGAGGATGGAATAATGCCTCCACCCCCACCTGCCAAAGATGTCCACATGCAAATCCCTGGAATGGCAAAGGGAAATCAAGTTTCCAGATGGAGTAAACACTACTAAACAGCTGAGCTTACAATAGGGAAATTAACCTGGATCACCCCGTGGGTCCAAAATAATCACAAGGGTCCTTAAAAGGGGAGAAGGGAGACAGAAGAAAACCAGAGAGGTGGCCAAGTGAGAAGGACTCAGCCTGACGTTGCTGGCTCTGAAGATGGAGGAAGGGGCCATGAGCCCAGGAATGCAGGCAGCCTCTTAGAATCTTCAAAAGGCAAAGGAAACAATCTCCCTTAGAGCTTCCACAAGGAACGCAGACTTGCCGACGGCTTCATGGTAGCCCAATGAGACACATTTCAGAATCCTGACCTCCAGAGCTCCATGATGAATAAATTTACATTATTTCAAGCTACAAAGTTTGTGGTCTTCTGTTTCAGCAGCCGCGGTAGGAAAGAAGGGGCCTGTGTCCCTGACGACTTAGGTGACCCTGGGTTACCAAACTCTAGATCCTTTAATGGGAAAGAGCAATGCCTTCGTTGTTTCCCACTGTTAATTTGGGGTTTTATTTTATACTCAGCAAAGCGTAACTCACAGCTGATGCCCTATACTTTAGAGAGAAGAGCCTAAGATCCTTGAAGGTTAAGCGACATATTATTTAATGCGATTCAACTCTTTCTTCAGAATCAGAAGAGAACCCATGGTCTCCCAACCCCCATGTTTATGACCTGTCTGCCCAGTAGTAATCCACAGTGGTTCTCAAACTTTAGTTTGTATTGGAATCATCTGGAGGGCTTGTTAAGACAGATGGCTGGGCCCCACCTAGAGCTTCTGAGTCAGTAGGTCCAGGGTGGAGTCAAGGGACCTCACTTTGAGAACACTAGTCTACACTATTCGCTGGACCAACCTCTGGTAACTATTCTATCTCCTCCATTTCCAGATCCTTAACCAAAGTCCAGCACCCATGACCACATGCCTGGGCTATCATGGTGCCTTCCTAGCTGGCCACCTGTCTCCAGCCTTAACTTACTGATCCCCCTACCCACCTCCCACCTCATTAATTTTGCTTTCCCCATGTCCTACTTCTGCTTCAAAACCATTCCTGCTTCCTAGTGTTGGTTAGATTAATTCCAAACCCCTCTGTGGGGATTTCCAGGCTCTCCATATTTGCCTGCCCTCTCTCCTACCCGCATCAAGCCATCACTCCTCCAGCCACGCCTAGGAAGAGAGCTGAGGAACCAAAAATTGTCTTACTTTATAGCCAAGAGGACTGAGAACAGCCCAGAGAGAGCTGGCCAGGTCAAAGCCTTTGGTGGGTGCAAACTGGAGACAAATGGCCATTCCCATCCTCCACCAGCTCCCCAAGTCCACCCAGCGCTGCCCTCGGGGAACAAGGAACCGGGCCCTTGCATGCAGCCCCCAGCGGGTTCTGCTTATGGGAAGCAGCCACGACTCCATGGAAACTCGGAGCGAGGTGAGAACATAATGTGCATTTCAACTAATCACTCCAGAAAGGGAACGCAGCCAGGAAGACCTGAGATTGTGTGCTGTTATTCTGAATTTTGAAAGAAAGGGCAAACTTGGAGGAAATTGGCAGCCACTTCTTCCAGTCCTAGCCAAAATGGCATTGTGTCCCTCCCCGGAGCAGCTGCATGGCTGTGTGGCTGTGTGGCTTCAGGCAGAGCCCTCACCTTCCTTTGTGTGCACAGAAGGTCCGGCGTGTGGAGCCTCGGACAGGCAGCCTCGCCCTGGGAGGATGCTTTCAACTCCCGGGAGAAAGGATGGTTCGTCTTGGGGCAAGAGGAGCCCCCAGGGATCCACCAGCTCTAAGCCTGGCCTATTGTAGGGCCTTTGTTGGTTCCCCTCATCAAAATCATTCTTCCAGTGCGTATGAGTTGAGCTCTTGCCAGGAAATCTGGTACCCGTATCACCGAGGGCTTTTCTTTAAGAAGGAAATCTTTTCATCTGCTTATGGTACATTTTTCTCCTGCTCCATTTAAAAGAAGTAATTCTTTCGTGTCTTTGTTCTCAGTCTAGTCTGCTTTCTTTCATTTTACTTTCCGGTTATGGATTCGTGTAAACCTTTCCTCACTCTGAAAATGATTTGCGGCAGCTTGGTTTTCATTGTCCCTGCCCAGTCTGCAACCTCGCTCTCCTGTAGCATCCCAGGGCTATGTATCTGAGCCTCTCTGGGCTCCCACGTGTACCAATCCAGGCTGCTTCCTTCTCAGTGTTCACAAACCCGTGGCTTTGAATAGTAACTCTTCCAACAAGTACTTATTTGCGTTTCCTATCTTTTATGGGTAGTTCTGTTCTCCCCTCTTAGAGATCAGTGTTCGGGCTTTGTCACAAGCATGCCTCAAAAGCCTCACTTACACAACTTCTGATTAAGGGTCCAAAAAAAACCCAAAAACCTCCCTTCCAGAAGGAGCTGAAGGGGGTGGCCAGGTTGATGCAAAGAAATTTCCTTCCCAAGTCCTTCCTTCAGTGACGCTCTCAGAACAGTTTGGAGGAAAGAGACGTTACTGGAAAGTCGACTAGAAATTCAAGGATATAGAAGATATTTTTTTACTGAGTTCCTTTCATCGTGTTCATTGAAGTTTCTTATTTCTAAACTCTCCATTTCTTGTTCTCTTCACTTACTGTTTTTACCTTCTCGGGGTGACTAATCTCTACACAATTTAAGTGGGAGGAAGGTGAAACCCTTGCCTTGAGTAATTTGAGTGAATTTTATATTCTCTTACCTGGATTTAATCATGGGAAGGTAACTGAAAGAGAGAAAGAAACAGCAATTCTAACCAGGCCAAGAACTGAAAGTCGGGTATACCATTACAGAGAACAGAGATCATAAACTTTGAAGAGAACACCTCAGTTCTGTAGACTGCAGGATAACACACCCTGAAAGTGATGGTAATTACTTTGTAGCTCTTTAGGTTTTCTTTGTGTTGGGTGTTGAAGGAAAGGGGAAAGAGGGTAGCTGACTTTTAAATGAATGGGAGATGGAAATTCCAGGTGAATTTAAAGCAACTGGCAAACAGGCATCTCTTCTCAGTGTTTCCCTGGTTTTGTCCCAGACTGGAAAGCCATCACCTTCCAGGCTCTTTCATGGAATTTCTGTGTGGTCTTGGTCTTACTCAATTAACTTCTCCCCTTCTGCATTTCATCATGTGTATATGGGTAGAGGATTAACTTCAAAGCAGTCCAGAGCCTAATCAATGTCTCCAGGGTGCCTGAAGATTCTTGGATGGAAAAAAGTAAAACCACCACCTGTATGCAAATTCTGAGATGACATGACAGCAGGTGGAAATTATTACTATTAAATGTGACTCCATCTCAGAATATTTGGCAAACTCCTCCTCTGGGCCTTGAGAAATGTCAAGTCAGTGAGAGTAAGCTTCCTCTATGACCAAAGCTTCCTCTGTCTCTTTGTCTCTGTCTCTGTGTCTCTGTCTCTCTCTCTCTCCCTCTCTGTGTGTATATATACATATATATATATATATATATTCATGATGTTACATTAGAAGGCAACACAATCAATAAAACTGAAAAGAAAACAATGAAAAGCGGAATGTGATTCATGGCTTTAGGAGAAGCCAAGCCAACTATGCAAACACCCAGCTACTCTTCTACATCAGCTTCTTCCTCCATTTCTCTCTTCTATCTTCTCTCAGTGGGTTTACCTAGTGCCAGAATGATACGGAAACTGAATGGGAACATTGATGTCATGATGCTTCTGAGGTCAGGAAAATAACCCTTTATCATAAGTTCCTTTTTCTTTTTTTTTTTTTTTTCGGTACGCGGGCCTCTCACTGTTGTGGCCTCTCCCATTGCGGAGCACAGGCTCCAGACGCGCAGGCCCAGTGGCCATGGCTCACGGACCCAGCCGCTCCGCGGCATGTGGGATCCTCCCGGACCGGGGCACGAACCCGGGTCCCCTGCATCGGCAGGCGGACCCTCAACCACTGTGCCACCAGGGAAGCCCCTATCATAAGTTCTTAAAAATAAACATTCAAAACCTTTATTAATCCCCATTATCCTTCCCTCGGTCAATTCGTAAAGAGTCAACTACCAGCAATTTGTTTTAAGCTCTCCATTTGACATTTGTCTTGGATAAATGGACAACACTACCATATTTGCAATGGTCTTTTGATGTGATCATAAGATAGATTTTGCAGGATTTTCTTATATCCTCAAGCTGGAAGATGGCTTGATTAAGGTCAAAATCTATGTGTGTTGATTCATTTATTTAACACACATTTATTGAGTTCCCTCTAAGTGACAAGCACTGTGTATCAGGGAATTGGGGGGGTGGGGTACTAAGACAAAGAAGATAGGTCATCTTTGTATCATTGTAAGTGCTGAGGATGGGCACCTAAACCATTTGCAAAGTAAGAGGGATAGAAATGTCTTTAAGTCTTATATTATGGAAATACTCTTGGTCAGAGATTTTTTTAACTCAACAAAATAACAAGAGGAGGAAATGGCTGAATGAAATTCAGTTTGGTTGATGCTGTCTGTTCTTTATAAGATACTTTCCTTGAGGGCTCCAAAACTCCAAAATGGTTTCCAAAATCTATAACGATACTTTAGAGCTGCGATTTTAAAAACAGAAAAAAGATAGCTAAATCTCTTAAATACCTGAAAAGTAACAGGTTCCCCCTGCCCAAGTCCCACCCAGTCTCCTATTTTGAAATCAAGAGGAAGCCGGTCCCTTAAAGAACCACTGACCTATTACCTAGTGCTCACATAGACAAGGGAAGGGAGCAGAACATAAATCACAGACACTCCCTGCTTTCAAAAAAACAAGATGGCTCTGGGAAAAAGCAGCACATCACTGCCAGAAAGTTGCGTCACATACATTTAACCTGCAAGTGCATTTAACCTTTTTTTTAAAGTAAGAGAGCAAATAGTCATGATTTTTATTTATTTAACGCTATTGATGATACTGTGACATTGACTTCAGATGAAATGGCATACCATGATCGTTAACTGCAGCTTATATACATTCTTTGCAGTATCCTAAATATAGTCAATATTCAATAAATATTTGTTCAAGTTACACTTTGTTTTTCAACAGACAGTAAAAAGCGAATTATAATAGAAATGTTTGATAATTCATTTAACCAATATATATATGGCCGAGTAATTATTATGTACTAAGCGCCCCTGAGAAAACAATAATGAGGAAGCAATCATTTCCAACCAGAGAAGCCTGGAACTCAGTACACAAGAGAGGCAAACCAACAGTGAATTAAAATAATAATGTGAAAAATGCCGTACTCTCTACTAAGAGCTATCAAAGCAAAGAGGAATTGTTTTGCCTAAACTGCCTTATTTGGAATATCATCCTACAGATTATACCTAAAATATTTCCACAAAATGTTTTGAGTGGTTGTGTTCCAAAGTCAACCTTGACAGATCAACGAACATGAGAGATTTGGAAGAAATACTGAGTTCTGACACCGAAGTAATCACTGATGACTCCTATGGGTGGCATCTGAAGCGGAAGACCAATAAATTATTTCTTCATCTCAACCACTTTGAACTAAGAATAATTTAATATCTGAGTTGGCAATCACACATGTCTTCACTAGTACACTGCAACTTACTTAAGAGCTACATTACATCCCTCCCTGATGAATAGCTTTATATTCTGTGGTCAGCAATAAATCCCCTCCCTGCCAAGCATGGTGCCAACTTCCACAAGATTCGGATTTCCAGTGATGGTGGTGTATAACCCAGCAGAAAATTGTTCTCATGTGGGACCAAAAGGTTACGTACCGAATGATTGGAGACCATTCTTGGTGGCGTGTTGATGTTTGTCATAGGAGTATTACATTGACTCTATTCATATACTATTCCAGTACCATTCCATCCCCAGTACCGTGGATTTTTTTTCAGATAGCAGACCTAGAAACATAAAATCTTGAGCTAGACAATGTTTCTTTCAACAGCCTCATTATACAGATGAGAAATCAGAGGCCAAAGTAACTTGCCCAAAATGGCACAGTTAAGAACTGATGAAGCCAGAACTATATTCTAGATTTCCTTACTTGTTCAATTCCATCATCTTAAGGGGGCCATTAGATAGGAATGCTACCACCCTGAAGGCAAGTATTAGTAGCTATCACTTAAATTGTCTAAAATCCGGAATCAATTTATAAACTGGATTGCTTTTCTATCAACAGAGACATTATGCATGAAAAACCATAGTCTCCTGAAAGAAATTAGATATATTGGAACTGATCTGCGGAATCATGTAATAAGCAGATTGTGGGAAATATACAAGAATCCCGAGAGAAACATGATCCCCTGAAAAGCCTGAACTCTGTGAAGGCAGGAAATATGTGTGATTCATTTTCATCCACAGTGTGTAGCAATGCCTGGCAACAGGCGCTCAGTAAAGCCGTGTGTGCTCCATGAGTGGCTCTATGTAGATCTTCAAAGCAACCCTGAATAAGAGTAGTAATAGTATGAGTGTGTCATAGACACAGAGCACAGCACCTCCCTGAAGGCTGCAGTATTTATAAAAACAGGGGAGGGGCTTCCCTGGTGGCGCAGTGGTTGAGAATCCGCCTGCCGATGCAGGGGACGCGGGTTTGGGCCCCGGTCTGGGAGGATCCCACATGCCGCGGAGCGGCTGGGCCCGTGAGCCATGCCGCTGAGCCTGCGCGTCTGGAACCTGTGCTCCGCAACGGGAGAGGCCACAACAGTGAGAGGCCCGCGTACAGCAAAAAAAAAAAATAGCCCAAAAAAGACCAATAAAGAGAAAAGTAAGCACAGGGCTGGTAATGTAATGGAAGAATGTTACATTCTTTAAAGAAATAAAGAAATTCTTTATTCCTCAAATGTAAGAAATAACATTTGAGAATTTTAAGACCAGGGAAGCATGAGAGATCAGGTGTCTGGATTTCTCCAGAAGGAGTCACCATGCTGGCCTCAGTGATCCTCATGGTTATATCACACCCTTGTGCGATTCCCCCCTCTGAGTGAGGGCTAGGCTTGTATCTGCTTCTAACAAATAGAAAATAGCAAAAATAATGGAATGCCACTCCCAAGATTTGCAAATTAATAGAGAGAATTAGCACACCTTCCTTTTTTTATAGGTGGCAAGGTAAAGCATCTCAGGTCAACTAGCTGGTTAGTTAAGCATTGGACCACACGTGTGGTTGTCATTGTCAGCCAGCCTCTCTGGACTTCAGTCTACTCAACTATAAAGTGAAAGCTCAGACTAAAACAGGGATGGCAAAATACGCAGGCCAAATCTGGCTCGCTGATTGTGTAAATAAAGTTTTATTGGAACACCGCCATGCTCATTTGTTCACTTATGTCTTTAGCAGCTTTCCTGCTACAACAGCAGGCTTGAGTAGTTAAGACAAAGACAGTATGGCCCGAAAAGCTTATAATATTTATTACCTGGCTCTTTACTGTAAAAGTTTACCTGCTGACCCCAGACTCAGCAATCTCTAAGAAATCATCAAGTGTTAAAATTTCACAACCCAGGACTCTAGAACCTAGAACCCCTGCCCCCCAGTACGACTGTCTTTACATTTAGACTAGTGGTTCTCAAAGGATGGTCCCTAGACCAGCAGCAGTAACATCACCTGAGAACTGGTTAGAAATGCACATTATCATCTCCCACCTCAGGTCTACTAAATCAGAAACCATTAGTGTGGAGCCCAGCAATCCATGTTTTAACCAGCCCTGCACACACTAATGGGAACCACAGTATTACTCTCCCAACTTACAGGCTCACGTTGAACACTAGGTAAGAATGGTTTTACTCTTTAAAGAAAAAAAAAAGAAAGTTGGTTCATGGTTGGTGGAAGAATTCTATTTCTTCTTTCCTTGAAAAACACAGATAGATCTGAATAAGCACCAAAATAGTGCCTTCAAAAAGGGGGGATTTTTTAGAGTTGCCCTGTGACCCAGCAATCCCACTCCTGGGCGTATATCTGGAGAAAAATCTAATTCGAAAAGATACATGCACCCCAGTGTTCAGAGCAGCACTATTTACAATAGCCAAGACATAGAAACAGCCTAAATGTCCATCAAAGATGAAGGGATAAAGAAGATGTGGTACAGATATACAATGGAATATTACTCAGCATATAAAAGAATGAAATAGCGCCATTTACAGCAACATGCATGGACCTAGAGATTATCATACTAAGTGAAGTAAGTCAGAAAAAGACAGATATCGTATGATATCGTTTATATGTGGAATCTAAAATATGATACAAATGAACTTATTTACAAAACAGAAACAGACTCACAGACATAGAAAAGAAACTTATGGTTACCAAAGGGGAAAAGGAGGGGAGGGATAAACTAGGAGTTTGAGATTAACAGATACAAACTACTATATATAAAATAGGTAAACACAATGTCCCACTGTATAGCACAGGGAACTAGATTCAATATCTTGTAATACCCTATAATGAAAAAGAATAGGAAAAAGAAAAAAATATATATATGTATAACTGAAGCACTTTGCTGAACACCAGAAACTAACACAACATTGTAAATCAACTATACTTCAATATAAAAGGAGGGGGATTTTTAAAAGGCATGATCCAGTGTTCCTTGTTTAGAATGAAAAGTGGAGGTGATTAATAATAATAATAATAATAATAATATGGTTTGATCTCTATCATTTATCTCTCTTTTCGGAATTAGTAGAAAACCACAGCCATCAATGCGTATTTACTTTAGCAGCCAGTTAACACTGTCCTCTGAGCTGAACAGCCTGACAGTGTTAATCTCTGAGGAAAAAGCATTTTGCGTCGTATACTTGACAGGCTAAACAAAGAGCAGATTCAAAATGGTCTTTCCGAGATCCAGAAAATAAAGTCGAATTTTGATTTACATATAAGAATTTACAAAAAAAAAAAATTCAGGGCCTTAAATATATTTTCTAAATGTAAAGGCTTAAAGAAAAAAAGAAAGAGAGAAAGAAAAAAGAAACAGGAAATGGTGACGCCCACACACTCAGAAGAGGAATCCCAGGACCAAAAACCCATTTCCTGCCCTGCAAGGTAACAGAAACATCTCTTCTTTATCTAAAATCTGGTTCCTGTGCCACGCAGAACCAAGAGCTAAGCCAAAATGTTGGTTCACGGTTGGCGGAAGAATTCTATTTCTTCTTTCCTTGAAAAACACAGACAGATCTGAATCTCCCACCTTCTCTTTATGCATAAAAAAGAAGAAAGAAAACCCGTCCTCCGTTCCCGCCTGTGCAGCCCTGGGCCCCGCTCCAGCCTTGCCCACCCATCCAAGCTGACCTTGCTTGGCCCGTGTGTCACCTGGAATCTCTCCTACAAATGCTGACTAGTGAGGGGTGAGTCCGTGTTTTGCATTCAGACCCAATCCTGGTGCCCTCACTCAGAACGCACTTCTAAGACACTGCGTGTTCGTCAAACACAGCTAGAAAAAACGAGGCACAACCAGCAGCATCATGTCATTTTACTTTTAGGCCTGATGTACCCAAAACAAAGACAGATCAAGGTTTTGCAATTATCTGCTCGCTTGGGGATGTGAAGAGAGCCATACTTGTATCACTTGAGAAAATTTGCTTCTATTTTAGTTGTATTATTTTTTTCTTGTGTCAGAGTTCTTATGCTCTATATGAAATCAGGGGAGTTAAACAATAGCTGAACCAGGGTTTGATTAATCCAATTAGGTCAACTTCCAAGTCTCAAATAAGGAAATGATCATCGAATTATTTGGTTTTTTCCAAATCTGCCTTTTTAGGAGGGATGTTTGCTCTAGAGAAGTTTTAGGGGTATTTGCTAATTACAGTAACCATTTCTTCTTGCAGAAATAGAAGAAGAAATGCATTCGTTCCAAAAGGAGAAACGAGCAGGAAGGCTGGCTAGGGATCTTATTGTTACAAACAGCCCTTATCTAGAAATTTCCAGATAGATGTCAAGAATGTGTACTTGCGGGCTTCCCTGGTGGCGCAGTGGTTGAGAGTCCGCCTGCCGATGCAGGGGACACAGGTTTGTGCCCCGGTCCGGGAAGATCCCACATGCCGCGGAGCGGCTGGGCCCGTGAACCATGGCCGCTGAGCCTGCGCGTCCGGAGCCTGTGCTCCGCAACGGGAGAGGCCACAGCAGTGAGAGGCCCGCGTAC